>NC_139142.1:71209657-71524560 GCF_964270905.1 Leucopleurus acutus | reverse complement strand
AGAGGGAAAAGTGCAGGGCCAAGCAAGCAGGCGTGCCATTCCTGTTATAGTAGGGATTGACTAGATTTTAGAGTTCATTTACAAGAAACAAAACTTATCTTTAGCACAACAATCAATAAATTCTCGATATATAAAGTGAACTTCCAGTGACTACAAATGGATGTTAAAAATGTGCAAATAGCAATAATGGTTCTAGTAGGCAAAATTGTTGCCCAAGCACAGAGTTGTGCAGGGTAAGGAACAGTGCGGAGATGGGCAAGAGATGAGCAGAACTTAGATACTGCAAAAACAGGAGGCATCCAGACTGAACTCACACTGAGATCATTCTCTTGGACAAAACTTCCCAAGGGTTTTCTCTAATTCTTTACTGTGGAATGATATAAAAATAAATATACCTTTTTCTAATCTGTTGTATGTGATTATGCTTGAGTTAACAATGAAATATTTATGGTGCTCATTCTGTAGTATGGATTAAGCCATTCCAATGAATCATTTCCCTGTTGTCTTGAAATCCTATAGCTATCTGGCCTGACAGGGAGCCCTAACTATTGTGGTGAAGGTCCTGATGCCAGAATTTTCAAACAAGGAAACAGTTTGCCTTCCAGAGGGCCCTATATTGCATGTTTGTACTTGCTTTATGATACCAGCCAAAGAGACTCACAGGAGATTGAGAGAGACTCACATGAGACTGACATGAGAGACTCACATGAGATTCACATGAGATTGACTCTGGCTCATAACTCTCCTTACAGGAATCATGAGTTTTTCAGCAATAATTCTTTTGAGTATATGCTTATCTTTTGAATTAATTACTTTTCGACATATTTTCTAAGTTCATTTGAGGCAGAACTATTAAGATACGATGTGCATGTTTTTGTGTGTATGTGTTCGAGAGAGAGACCCTATCAATATCAAACAAATGAGCTCTATAGATATTAGTCCAGGAGAAGCTGAAGTAAGAAGATAGTACTCACATCTCGGATTTGTTTTTTTACTATTTTGCTTTGGTTGTATGTAAATAGAGAGATGGGCTATATCTAGTGCGACCTATGAGTTATTTTTCAGTGCCACTGACTTGTGCTCACTCTAAAAACCAATTTCTGAACATCATCGTTAAGTATGTGGAGTAGGACATCATCAGAGCAGAGTAATAGCTTGGATGGAATTTGAGTTCCAAAATCAAAATTACCTTTGAAAATCTTTTCAATCACCCACAAAGTGTTAGTATTATACCCTCTCTTAGTAAGTCCAACAGGATCGATTTTTTTTTTTATTATAACAATAGATCTCTATTTCCTTGGCTGGGTATCATATGAAATAACTTACATGCACTTTTAAGGACCATGTTGAATAGGAATGTGCATCTTTCATCATAAGAAGCATGCTTATAAAAGTGAGATGCTTGCATTAGGAGAGGGCTATGGGAACTGTATTCTCATGGTACGCTCACATGAAGGCATTTCTGCATCAAGAAGAAAGCCGGGTGAAATATAGGTAATTATAAAATTGATTGTACTTTGTGTGTGTGTGTGTGTGTGTGTTGTCTTTAGCTGGATGTATAGAGTAAGTATACGGTGTAAATGCAACCCCATCATAAAGGATTCAGTTTCGTCACTTCGGTGGTCAGACTCTTGCATAGATTGTTTTCCAATCCGGTATTTGCTTCTGAACCACATAGACATTGCCTAATGTTTATTCATACTTACAAGCCCAAGAATATTCTTTAACCTTCTTCTTATGGTAGCCCCCACTGTTCCACCTGCTGAGACTCAGACAAATACCAGTGTGTCTTAGGGATGCTTTTGTTGCTGCTGCAGTTAGATGCTTCCTCAGGGACCCTAGGAATAGCAACAACCCATGAAACTCCATCAACGTTACTACCTCAGCTCAGCTACCTACCTGAGCTTTGGTTAATCTTCTAGAACTTGGAGCTGAGGTAGAGGGAGTGGGTGGTAATATACCTGAAAGTTTAATTTGGAAGAGATCAGAACATTCTTTATCTGTCTTACCAGTAAAGGTCCACATTGCTGCACCCTTTCAAAGATCCCCAGTCCTGGGCTTCCCTGGTGGCGCAGTGGTTGAGAGTCCGCCTGCCGATTCAGGGGACACGGGTTCGTGCCCTGGTTCGGGAGGATCCCACTTGCCGCGGAGCGGCTGGGCCCGTGAGCCATGGCCGCTGAGCCTGCACATCCGGAGCCTGTGCTCCGCAACGGGAGAGGCCGCGACAGTGAGAGGCCCGCGTACCGCAAAAAAAAAAAAAAAAAAAAAAAAAAAAAATCCCCAGTCCTGTTCAAGATAAGATCATGACACAGCACCACCTTCTTCATGGAACACTTTCTTACTGTTTCAGAGGTTCAAACTTAAAAAGAAACAAATGTCGCCAGGCTTGAATCACTTGAGTTGTATAAAAACAATTACAGGAGCTTTTATCTAAGAAAATTTTTTAAAGTGTCCATTAAATCTTATCCTTAGTGGCCTTGTTGGTAATGTAGTCTAAACTAGAGCTTCTAAATAGGAAAGGGTTCATTTTCTAAACAGGCTCTTGTGAGGAAATTGTCCTTTCATAACTGATGACTGATAGAATTCAGTGAACTCGAGCTTAATATGAGCATTCTGGCCTCTTTGTGGTGTAATCTGATAGTGTGTACCGCAGGGCTTCTGACAGTTATGGTAAAAGGTGCCACTCATTTATATTAAAAGATAAAAATGGTAATTTTTTTTATTTTTACTTTTTCTGGGTGATTGCAAAACTAACAACCACATTTA
The DNA here is from genome assembly GCF_964270905.1 of Leucopleurus acutus. Lineage (NCBI taxonomy): Eukaryota > Metazoa > Chordata > Mammalia > Artiodactyla > Delphinidae > Leucopleurus > Leucopleurus acutus. The sequence goes on along the minus strand of NC_139142.1, from coordinate 71,521,794 downwards.
CATTTGACTTGAACAATGATTATATAAAGAATAGTCTGTAAGACTCAATAACCTTTCGAAGTTAATAGACATTAAATGATGTGCAAATAAAGAACAAAGACTGTGTATACATTCTAGAAGGAATGGTCAGGAAGTAAATTCGAAAAGGACAAGTTAATCTTTAGGAAGTATTATTCCCCTAGTACAAAAAGAAGGAAGGGGCTTCCCTGGTGGCGCAGTGGTTGAGAGTCCGCCTGCCGATGATGCAGGGGACACGGGCTCGTGCCCCGGTCCGGGAGGATCCCACATGCCGCGGAGCGGCTGGGCCCGTGAGCCATGGCCGCTGAGCCTGTGCGTCTGGAGCCTGTGCTCCGCAACGGGAAAGGCCACAACAGTGAGAGGCCCGCGTAACGCAAAAAAAAAAAAAAAAAAGAAGAAGAAGAAGCGGAGGTAGAGGAGGAGGAGAAGAAAGTGGGGGAGGAGGAGGAAAATGACTTGATTAAACCAGTGTTTAAATGAGTTAAATTGCACTAAGATTTGTGTGAAAAAAAATGTAGACATATTCATATTTTTTAATTTGGAAAAAAGCAGATTAATAAGGGAAATGCATTAATCTAAAGGAAACTTTTATTAGCAAGCACTCTTAGTTTTAATGCAAGCAGTATACAACATAGTGAGCAAAGCATGGAGCTTGGAATCAGTGGAAGTAGATAGCAATTCCCACTTTGCCTGACATTAGACAATTTGCTTTGCTGCTGGGTCTTTGCTTCCTCACTTGTAAAATGTACCACCATCTTTCTCACAGTTTGATTATGCACAAAGTAGAAAGTTATATCAAAATATTCCACAAATTATTCTTTTTTTTAGTAAATTGTATTTGATGCAATAGAAATGAGTTTTCCTTCCTGCCATGCCACTCTATGTGATCCGAGGCAACTTCTTACTTTGTTGGCAGGTGGAGAGGAGTCGGGGTGTGGGACAAGACAGTCCATTTGGTCTCTTCCAAATCAGAGTCCTGATTGTACAATACAGAATCTACAGGCCAGTAGCTGTTTCAACTAATTCTCCCAGTAACTGGTAAATTTCTGGAAAAAATATTTTCTAAAGAGGCTTTTGGTGGCCTGAAAGAGTTAATGCAGATTCCTCGACAGCCTAGTGACAGCTTGGGAATAGTGATATTTGGTTGACTATGACAAAGAATGTGATCTCCCCTTATTTGTAGTACCAAAGTAGCATTGCCTAAGCTGTCAAGTCCCAAGCCCCAGAAGCCTATCACCAAATATTAATTTACCTGTTGTGTACATCTAATAACTGACAGTTCTGAATCCCATATCATTTTTGGTGGCCTTCTCACTGACATGTTCTTTGATTAAGAAGATAGTCAGCCAGAAAGCCAGCGTATCCCTAATGTGGCCACCTCAGTTTAGCCTCCTTATTATGCTGGAATATTTTTCTCTAAATTAGATTTCCTGTCTTCATAGTGGCAGTTTACATGAATTTAATACATTATAAAATGTGCAGTCCCCTTGAGATTCTGTGATAGATTGTGGTATTTGAAACCCATATTTCCATGGGAAATAAAAGCCTAGGCCATGGCCAAATACTTTATCAGCTTAACATTATCTTGAGATAATGGCACTATTAATGCTTGTCACCCCTGTCTGCTTCCCAGGGCTTGTGTTGGTTCATTCCTTGCCTCTGAACAAGGTGCTGAAAGTTTTCGAGCTTTGAGCTCTATTAGCAATATCCAACCCAGATAGGTACCCTTTGTTCTATGTTGTCTGGAATAGAATCATGCACGATGAGCCCCTCTATTATTTTCCCCTCACTTATACTGAATCTGATTACCAGTTATGCTACATGGAATGGGATCACTGTATATTACCACTTAGCTGTGATGGGCTGGTGATGCACTGTCAAGGATAGCAGCATAGCTGTGACCTCTTACTGTAGGATGGCTGGAGGGAGGGAAACAGTGTAAGGAAAGGTAGAATACAAAACTCAGCAAAATGAAATCTAAAGCCCTAATATAATCAGATTACCAGCTAGGAAATATCAGAAACTCCCAGCTAAAGAGAAAAGGGGAATTGGAGGTAAGTTTTTCATTGGTTTATTCAGTTGCCTTGAACTACATGGAAAGTAGAGCAAACAGAATCAATAACCATAGACATACATATACTTAGGTTGACTATTCTGCTTTCTTCTCTATTCATTTTCACTAAATTCTAGTTATTTACCCAGGATTTGAGTTCCTACAGGTGGAAGGTTGTTTCTGACTTGCCAGCTATGTCAGTCTTTTTTCTTGTCTTACATTTCCCTGAGATAGAGCTTGTGTCTGGGCAAAGAGTACATTGCTCCCTAAGTAATTCAGAAAGTAACATCTCAGTACACATTTCTGCTTTGCCCTTCCATTTAAATTTCTGTGCCTTAATGGGCGTCATCTAACTTCTATCAGTAGGCTTTGCTCTACTTAGTAACTGAAAACCAAAAAATGACTTTTCTGGTTTTAGTGATATTCCAGCCACAGTCCAAACACTACCTGTACATGCACAGTAGCATTCAGGTGCAATGAGAGTGTTCTACTACTCAGATACAACAAAAGCATGAAAGAGCTGAAATCAAAGAGTTGTGAGGTTCACAAGCAATGATTTAGAGATTATTTTTATAATTTGTGTGTGAAAAGCAAAAGTTAACATCTAGTCATATGGCAAAATAAAAACTTTAAAATGTGGAATCTGGTTTTAATCAAAGGTCAAAGAACCAGTGTAAGTATATCTTACAACTGCAATGAGTCAAAATAATTCCCCTCATGTGTTCTGGATAATCTCAAATGATTTAGACTAGAATCATACTTCAATCTTCTGGAAAAAATGCTCACAAATAATATCAACCATAATAGTTGTACAATTTGAATGAGTTTAAGGGAGTTATTAATACTTTATGGGAAGAGGGCAACAAAGTCTATGCCGTCCTGTTCACGGTAAGAACTTTTTTGCTTGGAATTGGAAGCAAGAAGGGAGGAAAATACAGTAGTAGTTACACCTTAGAGCAAGCTTTAGCACTCATGGTATTTATTGGAAGTATTTTTGAAAGAATTTTTATTTTGCTCCATGAGTAACGGAGAAGAACATGTCATGCTCTCCTGATTACCATCTAACTTGAGACATGACATAAGTTGCAGGTCAGTTCTTGGGAAGCAGAGATGCACATGGCAAAAGTTTATTGAGAGGAACTCCTGAAATAAACATAGGAGGTAGCATAGTGAAGAAAGCAGGATTGGGTTGAAAGCAAGGTTAAACTGTAATGTAGCCCCAGCTTTAGTCAATCCTGTTGAGCACTCTGGAGTTGGGATGCCACTCAGAGTAGTCCCAACATGGACCAGTCACTGGATGTGTAACTGCCCCTGGAAAGAGTGTATCCTCTCAGGTAAGGCTGCTCTCTTCAGCTGAGGGAAAGTTCTAGAGAGGGGCACAGTTAATGCTCTCAACCACCAACAGCCCCAGCTCCTGGGAGAATAAGTGCCTCACTCCTGGAGGGGTCATCTGGCTAGTGCACCACAGCATATACTACAGGAACTGTGTGTAGTAAGGAAGTAGTATGGTAGATTTGGGAATACATGGGCTTTGAATTCAGAGAGATCTATGTTCAAAGATTATATCAGACAGTGACAAATTATTGTAATCCTAGCCAAATTATTTAACCTCTAGAAGTCTCTGCTTCCTCACCTGAAAACTGAGAAATAAGAATATCTCCTTCACTTGGCTTTCATTAAGATTAAATTATACAATATACATAGTGTGCTAGCACTATGCTTGCAACATATTAGATGTACAATAAGTATTTGTTCTATGCTTCTCTCCACTCCTTAGAAACAAAAGGAATATTTGTCAATTAAAAAGTATTTGTTTAGAGATAGCCTCATCCAGCAGAGGACAGACAGCAGAAGCAAGAAGAATTACAATCCTGCAGCCTGTGGACCAAAAACCACATTGACAGAAAGATAGACAAGATGAAAAGGCAGAGGGCTATGGACCAGATGAAGGAACAAGATAAAACCCCAGAACAGCAACAAAATGAAGGAGAGATAGGCAGCCTTCCAGAAAAAGAATTCAGAATAATGATAGGGAAGATGATCCAGGACCTCGGAAAAAGAATGGAGGCAAAGATTGAGAAGATGCAAGAAATGTTTAACGAAGACCTAGAAGAATTAAAAAACAAAAATACAGAGTTCCGGGAAGATGGCGGAAGAGTAAGACGCGGAGATCACCTTCCTCTCCACAGATACACCAGAAATACATCTACGCGTGGAACAACTCCTACGGAGCACCTACTGAACGCTGGCAGAAGACCTCAGACCTCCCAAAAGGCAAGGAACCCCCCACGTACCTGGTTAGGGCAAAAGAAAAAACTAAACAGAGACAAAAGAATAGGGACGGGTCCTGCACCAGCGGGAGAGAGCTGTGAAGGAGGAAAAGTGTCCACACACTAGGAGCCCCTTCGCGGGTGGAGACTTCGGGAGGCGGAGTGGGGGAGCTTGGGAGCCGCGGAGGAGAGCACAGCAACAGGGGTGCGGAAGGCAAAGCGGAGAGATTCCAGCGCAGAGGATCGGGCCGACCGGCACTCACCAGCCGAGAGGCTTGTCTGCTCGCCCGCCGGGGCGGGCGGGACTGGGAGCTGAGGCTCCGGCTTTTGTCGGAGCGCCGGGAGAGGACTGAGGTTGGCGGCGTGAACACAGCCTGCAGGGCGTTGGTGCGCCGCGGCTGGCCGGGAGAGAGTCTGGGGAGGGGTCTGGACCTGCCGAAGAGGCAAGAGACTTTTACGTCCCTCTTTGTTTCCTGGTGCACGAGGAGGGGGGATTGGGAACGCTGCTAGGGAGAGCTCCGGAGACGGGCGCGAGCCGCGGCTAAGAGTGCGGAGCCCAGAGACGGACATGGGACGCTAAGGCCGCTGCTGCCGCCGCCAGGAGGCCTGTGTGCGAGCGCAGGTCACTAGCCACACGCCCTTCCGGGGAGCCTGTGCAGCCCGCCGCTGCCGGGGTCCCGGGATCCGGGGACGGCTCCCCCGGGAGAGCGCACGGCGCGCCTCAGGCTGCAGCGTCACGCCGGCCTCTGCCACTGCAGGCCCGCCCTGCACTCCGTGACTCTCCCTACCCCCCGGCCTGGGTGAGCCAGAGCCTCCGAATCAGCGGCTCCTTTAACCCCGTCCTGTCTGAGCAAAGAACAGACGCCCTCCGGCGACCTACACGCACAGGCGGGGCCAAATCCAAAGCTGAGCCCCTGGGAGCTGTGAGAACAAAGAAGAGAAAGGGAAATTTCTTCCAGCAGCCTCAGAAGCAGCGGATTAAAGCTCCACAATCAACTTGATATACCCTGCATCTGTGGAATACCTGAATAGACAACGAATCATCCCAAATTAAGGAGCCCTGTGGATGAAAGGCTCTTGGTGCTGCAGCCAGGACTCAGTGCTGTGCCTCTGAGGTGGGAGAGCCAACTTCAGGACACTGGTCCACAAGAGGCCTCCCAGCTGCACATAATATCAAACAGCAAAAATCTCCGAGAGATCTCCATCTCAACGCCAGCACCCAGCTTCACTCAACGACCAGCAAGCTACAGTGCTGGACATCCTATGCCAAACAACTAGCAAGACAGAAACACAACCCCATCCATTAGCAGAGAGGCTGCCCAAAATCATAATAAGTCCACAGACACCCCAAAACACACCACCAGACGTGGACCTGCCCACCAGAAAGACAAGATCCAGCCTCATACACCAGAACACAGGCACTAGTACCCTCCACCAGGAAGCCTACACAACCCACTGAACCAACCTTAGCCACTGGGGACAGACTCAAAAAACAACAGGAACTACGAACATTCAGCCTGCAAAAAAAAAAAAAAAAGGAGACCCCAAACACAGTAAGATAAGCAAAATGAGAAGACAGAAAAACACACAGCAGATGAAGGAGCAAGATAAAAACCCACCAGACCTAACAAATGAAGAGGAAATAGGCAGTCTACCTGAAAAAGAATTCAGAATAATGATAGTAAGGTTGATCCGAAATCTTGGAGATAGAATGGACAATAGAATGGACAAATTGCAAGAATCAGTTAACAAGGACCTAGAAGAACTAAAGATGAAACAAGCAACGATGAACAACACAATAAATGAAATTAAAAGTACTCTAGATGGGATCAATAGCAGAATAACTGAGGCAGAAGAACGGATAAGTGACCTGGAAGATAAAATAGTGGAAATAACTACTGCAGAGCAGAATAAAGAAAAAAGAATGAAAAGAACTGAGGACAGTCTCAGAGACCTCTGGGACAACATTAAACGCACCAACATTCGAATTATAGGGGTTCCAGAAGAAGAAGAGAAAAAGAAAGGGACTGAGAAAATATTTGAAGAGATTATAGTTGAAAACTTCCCTAATATGGGAAAGGAAATAGTTAATCAAGTCCAGGAAGCACAGAGAGTCCCATACAGGATAAATCCAAGGAGAAATACGCCAAGACACATATTAATCAAACTGTCAAAAATTAAATACAAAGAAAACATATTAAAAGCAGCAAGGGAAAAACAACAAATAACACACAAGGGAATCCCCATAAGGTTAACAGCTGATCTTTCAGCAGAAACTCTGCAAGCCAGAAGGGAGTGGCAGGACATATTGAAAGTGTTGAAGGAGAAAAACCTGCAACCAAGATTACTCTACCCAGCAAGGATCTCATTCAGATTTGATGGAGAAATTAAAACCTTTACAGACAAGCAAAAGCTGAGAGAGTTCAGCACCACCAAACCAGCTCTACAACAACTGCTAAAGGAACTTCTCTAGGCAAGAAACACAAAAGAAGGAAAGGACCTACAATAACAAACCCAAAACAATGAAGAAAATGGGAATAGGAACACACATATCGATAATTACCTTAAATGTAAATGGACTAAATGCTCCCACCAAAAGACACAGATTGGCTGAATGGATACAAAAACAAGACCCATATATTTGCTGTCTACAAGAGACCCACTTCAGACCTAGAGACACATACAGACTGAAAGTAAGGGGATGGAAAAAGGTATTTCATGCAAGTGGAAACCAAAAGAAAGCTGGAGTAGCAATTCTCATATCAGACAAAATAGACTTTAAAACAAAGACTATTAGAAGAGACAAAGAAGGACACTACATAATGATCAAGGGATCAATCCAAGAGGAAGATATAACAATTGTAAATATTTATGCACCCAACATAGGTGCACCTCAATACATAAGGCAAATACTGACAACCATAAAAGGGGAAATCGACAGTAACACATTCATAGTAGGGGACTTTAACACCCCACTTTCACCAATGGACAGATCATCCAAAATGAAAATAAATAAGGAAACACAAGCTTTAAATGATACATTAAACGAGATGGAGTTAATTGATATTTATAGGACATTCCATCCAAAAACAACAGAATACACATTTTTCTCAAGTGCTCATGGAACATTCTCCAGGATAGATCATATCTTGGGTCACAAATCAAGCCTTGGTAAATTTAAGAAAATTGAAATTGTATCAAGTATTTTTTCTGACCACAACGCCATGAGACTAGATATCAATTACAGGAAAAGATCTGTAAAAAATACAAACACATGGAGGCTAAACAATACACTACTTAATAATGAAGATATCACTGAAGAAATCAAAGAGGAAATCAAAAAATACCTAGAAACAAATGACAATGGAGACACAACGACCCAAAACCTGTGGGATGCAGCAAAAGCAGTTCTAAGGGGGAAGTTTATAGCAATACAAGCCCACCTTAAGAAGCAGGAAGCATCTCCAATAAACAACCTAACCTTGCACCTCAAGCAATTAGAGAAAGAAGAACAAAAAAACCCCAAAGCTAGCAGAAGGAAAGAAATCATAAAAATCAGATCAGAAATAAATGAAAAAGAAATGAAGGAAACAATAGCAAAGATCAATAAAACTAAAAGCTGGTTCTTTGAGAAGATAAACAAAATAGATAAACCACTAGCCAGACTCATCAAGAAAAAAAGGGAGAAGACCCAAATCAATAGAATTAGAAATGAAAAAGGAGAGGTAACAACTGACACTGCAGAAATAAAAGAGATCATGAGAGATTACTACAAGCAACTCTATGCCAATAAAATGGACAATCTGGAAGAAATGGACAAATTCTTAGAAAGGCACAACCTGCCAAGACTGAATCAGGAAGAAATAGAAAATATGAACAGACCAATCACAAGCACTGAAATTGAAACTGTGATTAAAAATCTTCCAACAAAGAAAAGCCCAGGACCAGATGGCTTCACAGGCGAATTCTATCAAACATTTAGAGAAGAGCTAACACCTATCCTTCTCAAACTCTTCCAAAATATAGCAGAGGGAGGAACACTCCCAAACTCCTTCTACGAGGCCACCATCACCTTGATACCAAAACCAGACAAGGATGTCACAAAGAAAGAAAACTACAGGCCAATATCACTGATGAACATAGATGCAAAAATCCTCAACAAAATACTAGCAAACAGAATCCAACAGCACATTAAAAAGATCATACACCATGATCAAGTGGGGTTTATTCCAGGAATGCAAGGATTCTTCAATATACGCAAATCTATCAATGTGATAAACCATATTAACAAACTGAAGGAGAAAAACCATATGATCATCTCAATAGATGCAGAGAAAGCTTTTGACAAAATTCAACACCCATTTATGATAAAAACCCTGCAGAAAGTAGGCATAGAGGGAACTTTCCTCAACATAATAAAGGCCATATATGACAAGCCCACAGCAAACATCATCCTCAATGGTGAAAAACTGAAAGCATTTCCACTAAGATCAGGAACAAGACAAGGTTGCCCACTCTCACCACTCTTATTCAACATAGTTTTGGAAGTTTTAGCCACAGCAATCAGAGAAGAAAAGGAAATAAAAGGAATCCAAATCGGAAAAGAAGAAGTAAAGCTGTCACTGTTTGCAGATGACATGATCCTATACATAGAGAACCCTAAAGATGCTACCAGAAAACTACTAGAGCTAATCAATGAATTTGGTAAAGTGGCAGGATACAAAATTAATGCACAGAAATCTCTGGCATTCCTATATACTAATGATGAAAAATCTGAAAGTGAAATCAAGAAAACACTCCCATTTACCATTGCAACAAAAAGAATAAAATATCTAGGAATAAACCTACCTAAGGAGACAAAAGATCTGTATGCAGAAAATTATAAGACCCTGATGAAAGAAATTAAAGATGATACAAATAGATGGAGAGATATACCATGTTCTTGGATTGGAAGAATCAACATTGTGAAAATGACTCTACTACCGAAAGCAATCTATAGATTCAATGCAATCCCTATCAAACTACCACTGGCATTTTTCACAGAACTAGAACAAAAAATTTTGCAATTTGTATGGAAACACAAAAGACCCCGAATAGCCAAAGCAATCTTGAGAACGAAAGAAGGAACTGGAGGAATCAGGCTCCCAGACTTCAGACTATACTACAAAGCTACAGTTATCAAGACGGTATGGTACTGGCACAAAAACAGAAAGATAGATCAATGGAACAGGATAGAAAGCCCAGAGATAAACCCACGCACATATGGTCACCTTATCTTTGACAAAGGAGGCAGAAATGTACAGTGGAGAAAGGACAGCCTATTCAATAAGTGGTGCTGGGAAAACTGGACAGCTACATGTAAAAGTATGAAATTAGATCACTCCCTAACACCGTACACAAAAATAAGCTCAAAATGGATTAAAGACCTAAATGTAAGGCCAGAAACTGTCAAACTCTTAGAGGAAAACATAGGCAGAACACTCTATGACATAAATCACAGCAAGGTCCTTTTTGACCCACCTCCTAGAGAAATGGAAATAAAAAGAAGAGTAAACAAATGGGACCTAATGAAACTTAAAAGCTTTTGCGCAGCAAAGGAAACCATAAAGAAGACCAAAAGACAACCCTCAGAATGGGAGAAAATATTTGCAAATGAAGCAACTGACAAAGGATTGATCTCCAAAATTTATAAGCAGCTCATGCAGCTTAATAACAAAAAAACAAACAACCCAATCCAAAAATGGGCAGAAGACCTAAATAGACATTTCTCCAAAGAAGATATACAGAGTGCCAACAAACACATGAAAGAATGCTCAACATCACTAATCATGAGAGAAATGCAAATCAAAACTACAATGAGATATCATCTCACACCAGTCAGAATGGCCATCATCAAAAAATCTAGAAACAATAAATGCTGGAGAGGGTGTGGAGAAAAGGGAACCCTCTTACACTGTTGGTGGGAATGTAAATTGATACAGCCACTGTGGAGAACAGTATGGAGGTTCCTTAAAAAGCTACAAATAGAACTACCATATGACCCAGCAATCCCACTACTGGGCATATACCCTGAGAAAACCATAATTCAAAAAGAGTCATGTACCAAAATGTTCATTGCAGCTCTATTTACAATAGCCCAGAGATGGAAACAACCTAAGTGTCCATCATCGGATGAATGGATAAAGAAGATGTGGCACATATATACAATGGAATATTACTCAGCCATAAAAAGAGACGAAATTGAGCTATTTGTAATGAGGTGGATAGACCTAGAGTCTGTCATACAGAGTGAAGTAAGTCAGAAAGAGAGAGACAAATACCGTATGCTAACACATATATATGGAATTTAAAAAAAAAAAATGTCATGAAAAACCTAGGGGTGAAACAGGAATAAAGACACAGACTTACTAGAGAATGGACTTGAGGCTATGGGGAGGGGGAAGGGTAAACGGTGACAAAGCGATAAAGAGACATGGACATATATACACTACCAAACGTAAGGTAGATAGCTAGTGGGAAGCAGCCGCATAGCACAGGGAGATCAGCTCGGTGCTTTGTGACCGCCTGGAGGGGTGGGATGGGGAGGGTGGGAGGGAGGGAGACGCAAGCGGGAAGAGATATGGGAATATATGTATATATATAACTGATTCATTTTGTTGTGAAGCTGAAACTAACATACCATTGTAAAGCAATTATACTCCAATAAAGATGTTAAAAAAAAATACAGAGATGAACAATACAATAACTGAAATGAAAACTACACTAGAAGGAATCAATAGCAGAATAACTGAGGCAGAAGAACGGATAAGTGACCTGGAAGACAGAATGGCGGAATTCACTGCTGCAGAACAGAATAAAGAAAAAAGAATGAAAAGAAATGAAGACAGCCTAAGAGACTTCTGGGACAACATTAAATGCAACAACATTCACACTATAGGGGTCCCAGAAGGAGAAGAGAGAGAAAAAGGACCTGAGAAAATATTTGAAGAGATTATATTCGAAAACTTCCTTAACATGGGAAAGGAAATAGTCACCCAAGTCCAGGAAGCACAGCAAGTCCCATATAGGATAAACCCAAGGAAAACCACACTGAGGCACATAGTAGTCAAATTGGCAAAAATTAAAGACAAAGAAAAATTATTGAAAGCAGCAAGGGAAAAACGACAACTAACATACAAGGGAACTCTCATAAGGTTAACAGCTGATTTCTCAGCAGAAACTCTAAAAGCCAGTGGGAGTGGCATGATATACTTAAAAAGTGATGAAAGGGAAGAACCTACAACCAAGATTACTCTACCCAGCAAGGACCTGATTCAGATTCGATGGAGAAATCAAAAGCTTTACAGACAAGCAAAAGGTAAGAGAATTCAGCACCACCAAACCAGCTCTACAACACATGCTAAAGGCACTTCTTTAAGTTCCTAAGTGGGAAACACAAGAGAAGAAAAGGACCTAGAAAAACAAACCCAAAGCAATTAAGAAAATGGTCATAGGAACATACATATCGATAATTACCTTAAAGGTGAATGGATTAAATGCTCCAACCAAACGACACAGGCTTGCTGAATGGATACAAAAACAAGACCCATCTATGTTCTGTCTATAAGAGACCCACTTCAGACCGAGGGACACATACAGACTGAAAGTGAGGGGATGGAAAAAGATATTCCATGCAAATGGAAATCAAAAGAAAACTGGAGCAGCAATACTCATATCAGATAAAATAGACTTGAAAATAAAGAATGTTACAAGAGACAAGGAAGGACACTACATAATGATCAAGGGATCAGTCCAAGAAGAAGACATAACAATTATAAATATATATGCACCCAACATAGTAGCACCTCAATACATAAGGCAACTGCTAACAACAGCTATAAAAGAGGAAATCGACAGTAACGCACTAAGAGTGGGGGACTTTAACACCTCACTTATACCAATGGACAGATCATCCAAAATGAAAATAAATAAGGAAACAGAAGCTTTAAATGACACAATAGACCAGATAGATTTAATTGATATTTACAGGATATTCCATCCAAAAACAGCAGATTACACCTTCTTCTCAAGTGTGCATGGAACATTCTACAGGATAGATCACATCTTGGGTCACAAATCAAGCCTCAGTAAATTTAAGAAAATTGAAATCATATCAAGCATCTTTTCTGACCACAACGCTATGAGATTAGAAATCAATTACAGGGGAAAAAAATGTAAAAAACACAAACACATGGAGGATAAACACTACGTAACTAAATAACCAAGAGATCACTGAAGAACTCAAAGAGGAAATCAAAAAATACCTAGAGACAAATGACAATGAATACACGACAATCCAAAACCTATGGGATGCAGCAAAAGCAGTTCTAAGAGAGAAGTTTATACCTATACAAGCTTACATCAAGAAACAAGAAACATCTCAAATAAATAATCTAACCTTACACCTAAAGGAACTAGAGAAAGAAGAACAAACAAAACCCAAAGTTAGAAAAAGGAAAGAAATCTTAAGATCAGAGCATAAATAAATGAAATAGAAACAAAGAAAACACTAGCAAAGATCAATAAAACTAAAAGCTAGTTCTTTGAGAAGATAAACATAATTGCCAGACTCATCAAGAAAAAGAGGGAGAGGACTCAAATCAATAAAATTAGAAATGAAAAAGGAGAAGTGACAACAGACTCCAGAAATACAAAGCATCCTAAGAGACTACTACCAGAAACTCTATGCCAATAAAATGGACAACCTGGAAGAAATGGCCAAATTCTTAGAAAGGTATAACCTTCCAAGACTGAACCAGGAAGAAATAGAAAATATGAACAGACCAATCACAAGTAATGAAACTGAAACTGTGATTACAAATCCTCCAACAAACAAAAGTCCAGGACCAGATGGCTTCACAGGTGAATTCTATCAAACATTTAGAGAAGAGCTAACACCCATCCTTCTCAAACAATTCCAAAAAATTGCGGAGGAAGGAACACTCCCAAACTCATTCTATGAGGCCACCATCACCCTGATACCAAAACCAGACAAAGACCCTACAAAAAAAGAAAATTACAGACCAATATCACTGATGAATATAGATGCAAAAATCCTCAACAAAATCCTAGCAAACAGAATCCAACAACACATTAAAAGGATCATACACCATGATCAAGTGGGATTTATCCCAGGGATGCAAGGATTCTTCAATATATGCAAATCAATCAATGTGATACACAATATTAACAAATTAAAGAAGAAAAACCATATCATCATCTCAATAGATGCAGAAAAAGCTTTTGACAAAATTCAACACCCATTTATGATAAAAACTCTCCAGAAAGTGGGCATAGAGGGAACCTACCTCAACATAATAAAGACCATATATGACAAACCCACAGCAAACATCATTCTTAATGGTGAAAAACTGAAAGCGTTTCCTCTAAAATCAGGAACAAGACAAGGACGTCCACACTCACCGCTAATATTCAACATAGTTTTGGAAGTCCTAGCCACGGCAATAGAGAAGAAAAAGAAATAAAAGGAATACAAATTGGAAAAGAAGAAGTTAAACTGTCACTGTTTGCAGATGACATGATACTATACATAGAGAACCCTAAAGATGCCACCAGGAAACTACTAGAGCTAATCAATGAATTTGGTAAAGTTGCAAGATACAAAATTAATGCACAGAAATCTCTTGCATTCCTATACACTAATGATGAAAAATCTGAAAGAGAAATTAAGGAAACACTCCCATTTACCACTGCAACAAAAAGAATAAAATACCTAGGAATAAACCTACCTAGGGAGACAAAAAACCTCTATGCAGAAAAGTATAAGACACTGATGTAAGAAATTAAACATGATACCAACAGATGGAGAAATATACCATGTTCTTGGATTGGAAGAATCAATATTGTGAAAATGACTATACTACCCATAGCTATCTACAGATTCAATGCAATCCCTATCAAATTACCAATGGCATGTTTTACGGAACTAGAACGAAACATCTTAAAATTTGTATGGAGACACAAAAGACCCCGAATAGCCAAAGCAGTCTTGAGGGAAAAAAACGGAGCTGGAGGAATCAGACTCCCTGACTTCAGACTATACTACATAGCTACAGTAATCAAGACAATATGGTACTGGAACAAAAACAGAAATATAGATCAATGGAACAAGATAGAAAGCCCAGAGATAAACTCACGCACCTATGGTCAACTAATCTATGACAAAGGAGGCAAGGATATACACTGGAGAAAAGAGAGTCTCTCCAATAAGTGGTGCTGGGAAAACTGGACAGCTACATATAAAAGAATGAAAATAGAACACTCCCTAACACCATACACAAAAATAAACTCAAAGTGGATTAGAGTCCTAAGTGTAAGTCCGGACACTATAAAACTCTTAGAGGAAAACATAGGAAGAACACTCTTTGATATAAATCACAGCAAGATCTTTTTTGATCCACCTCCTAGAGTAATGGAAATAAAAACAAAAATAAACAAATGGGACCTAATAAAACTTCAAAGCTTTTGCACAGAAAAGGGGACCATAAACAAGACAAAAAGACAACCCTCAGAATGGTAGAAAATATTTGCAAATGAATCAACGGACAAAGGATTAATCTCCAAAATGTATAAACAGCTCATGTAGCTCAATATTCAAAAAATGAACAACCCAATCCACAAATGGGCGGAAGACCTAAATAGACATTTCTCCAAAGAAGACATACAGATGGCCAAGAAGCACATGAAAAGATGCTCAACATCACTAATTATTAGAGAAATGCAAATCAAAACTACAATGAGGTATCACCTCACACCAGTTAGAATGGGCTTCATCAGAACATCTACAAACAACAAATGCTGGAGAGGGTGTGGAGAAAAGGGAACTCTCTTGCAGTGTTGGTGGGAATGTAAACTGATACAGCCACTATGGAGGACAGTATGGAGGTTCCTTAAAAACTAAAAATAGAATTACCATATGATCCAGCAATCCCACTACTGGGCATATACCCAGAGAAAACCACAATTCAAAAAGACACACGTACTGCAATGTTCATTGCAGCACTATTTACAATAGCCATGTCATGGAAGCAACCTAAATGCCCATCGACAGACAAATGGATAAAGAAGTCGTGGTACATATATACCATGGAATATTAGTCAGCCAATAAAAGGAACGAAATTGGCTCATTTGTTGAGACGTGGATGGATGTAGAGACTGTCATACAGAATGAAGTAAGTCAGAAAGAGAAAACAAATATCGTATATTAACACATATATTTGGAACCTAGAAAAATGGTACAGATGAACTGGCTTTCAGGGCAGAAATTGAGACACAGATGTAGAGAAGAAACATGTGGACACCAAGGGGGGAAAGAGGCAGGGGGTTGGGGGTGGTGGTTTGATGAATTGGGAGATTGGGATTGACATATAAACACTGGTGTATATAAAATTGATGACTAATAAGAGCCTGATGTATAAAAAAAAAAAAGTGCTTTGTACCAGAATGATTACTGTGTGTTGTAGGGGGAAGGGGGCTACTTGATAATTTTATGTTGTTTTCCATAATTCCTTGGAATTTTCTTTCTAAAATAGATGTATTTCCTTTAGGAATTCCAGAAAGACTTTCGAAAAATATTCTTAAAATGGTTTGCTTTATGAATGTATGTTATTATTTTATTGAGAAATAAGAGTAAAATCATCTTTCTGATTTTAATATAAAAAAAATCATGAAAATATAAAAATAAAAGAAAAAAAGAATGAATATACGTGTATGTATAACTGATTCACTTTGCTGTATACCTGAAACTCACACAACATTTATATAGTTATAAATCAACTATAAAAAAAAAAAGTATTTGTTTAGCACCTACTACCCTCTAACCACTATGCTGGTAATGTCAGAGGATAAGAATAAATACAAGACATGATCCCCACCCTAAAGAGTACTTATCACATAGTTAGAAAAGATTAACACGTATAAAATTATCACAGATAATAACATAAGAAAGTCATTGAATATTAAATCAAATATATGGTTATGAGAAGATCACTGATGGCCAGAGTAATCAGGAAACAACAAACAAAATGTTACATGGAAAAATAATTCTTGAGCTGGACCGTAAAGGAGAGATTAAATTTAAATGCTTGGCAGGAGAAGTAATGGATTCTAAGTGATGGAATCCTTACTGCAGACACATGAGAAAGCAAGGCATTCTCTGACTTGAGTGTCGTTTTGCTACACAATGTGGAATAGCTATTCGTAAACTCTCACCCCTGCAGTTCAACTTAACCCCTTTAGAGCTGTTGCAAATCTGACTCTCTTTAACCTATTAAAGCAACACTGGGCTAGTTAAAACTTAGATTTTGTGTGAGAAAGAGAGAAGCCAAGCTTTATATCTATGGTCACACATTGATTCTTGGCCTCTATTGACCTTAATATTATACCCTTCTCCCCCATCAGGTAAGTCACTTGGCCACTAAAATTGGTTTATACAAGTACTAAAATACTTGGTCATAGGCTGAATTGTATTTTCATGAGTTGTGTTTAGGTAACTTCTCCATCTACTTCCTGTATGTCTGGTACTGATATGCTATTGTCAGCATAGGAAGGGTATGGTATATCGCCTTGTATTTTTCATTTCTATAATCCCAGCATTCAACACAAAATAATTATCTAATTTGGATTGGATAAGATGAATTTGATGACAGTGAATAGATTTGCTTAATCAGAGAATGTTGTAAAGTAAAAGGATGAAAGATCAGACAGTTGACAAATTATGAAAGGCTTTGGGAAATAAGCAGAGTAGCTTCTACTCAAAGTGATTGTAATTTTGGATCAGAAGAGCTATATAATCAAAATTGTTTAATGTGAGATTGTTTAATGGCAGATTACAAGATAGAGGAGACAGTCAGAAGCCATGGGGGAAACTAGCAATTTTTTTAAGGAATTGGATGAAGAAGTATAATAGTACCAAGACACCTCCTAGATGAGAGGTCAAAACATAAGAAAATCCAGAAGTCGTGGACAGCAACCTGACAGTTGAAACCAGTATAATAGATATGTTCTCCAAGAATGAGGATTAGAAGGGGAGAACCCCAAACTAACAACTAAGCCTTGGGGAATTCTCACAGCTAGTCAAATAGGCAGGAAGAAAGATCTGTCAATGTGTAGAAATCAAAAGGAAAGGAATGGTACCATGAGGGTGGAGGTGGCCAAGTATACCAAAAGGTATAGGGAGTTAAAAAGCCACTGGAATTACTAATAAGGAAACTCTTTATGCCCTTTGAGGAAGTTGTGTTTCAGGTTAGTGATGGGATTGGAATGTAGGTTGCCAAAGGTTGAGTGAGGGAGCGGGTGGAGAAGATATGGAGGTCATGTACATTCATTGTGATGGTTAATTTTATGTCAACTTGTCCAAGCTGTGATGCCCAGTTGTTTGGTCAAACACTAGTCTAGATGCTGCTGTGAAGGTATTTTTTGATGTAACTAATGTTGAAGTCAGTAGACTTTGAGTAAAGCGGATTACCCTCCTTAATGTGGGTGAGCCTCACCCAATCAGGCAAAGGCCTTACAAGAAAAAATTGAGGTCCCTCCTAGGAAGAAGGAATTCAATCTCCAGTCTACCTTCAGACTCAAGACTGCAACATTAATTCTTCCGTTACTCCAGTCTGCCCTACAGATTTTGGATTTGCCAACTGTCCCTCCTACCCACCCACTCTGTCATGTGAGCCAGTTTCTTAAAATAAGAACCTATAGCTACATCCTATTGGTTCTGTTGCTCTGAAAAACCCTGACTAATATAGGCATTACCATTCATTTTAGAAATTTTAAAGTGAAAAAGAGAGAAACAATGGTAGGGAAGTAGGAAAGCAAAATATTATCATTTCTGAAGTAAAGAAGACAAATTTGAGAGCGAGATGACTTCCAGTTCCACTTTGCAACTTGCATTGTTGCCCAGAACACCCCCCAACAATTGAGGACCAAAATTGACTTCATCCAGTGAGGTCAGATTATCCCCAAATTTTCCTAAGACAATGATTACATCTAGATCAGTCCAGGCTAAGGCTGTGGACCACTGTCACCATAGGTCTTCTGTGGCTAATTCTTTAGACAAAATGTATACTCCCTGTCATGTTTCACTCCCAGTCGTTCATTGTCATTGCCAAAGTATAGTATCATCTTGTTATGTACTAAATTTCTATATTCTCCTCTCCATTGTCCTCAGTGCTTTCTTTTGTACTGTGCCAATCTCATATTGCAAACCTGTGAATCTTATACTTTCTTTAATATCTATTATACTATGTTCTTATTGCTATTTACTTTAAACTCTGTGAGACCAGAGGCAGTGTTTAGCACCACCCTTACAAGCACTCAAAAGATGTTTATGATAGAATAAATAAATGAATGAATAAAGGCTTAATACAGGAATCAATACTCATCAGTAAAGTTCTAACAAGAGACAGAAAGTATACTAGAATCAGGAAAACTCTAGAGAGTTTATTTACAAAAAAATGAATTACAATGGTGTAGACAGAACATTGTCTACAATGGGGAACTACGAGGGTACAATGCAGGAATCTGGGACTCTCCAGGGAAGATTTGTGGCCACCATTAGAATCAGAGCAATAGGTTACTATAGGGAGAGGTTACTAGAACCTGGGAAGAAAGCAACTCGGAGTTAGAACAGATCAACTTATGTGTAGAGCCAGTCTGAGACTACTTCCCAGAGAGGGAACCAGGGGAATAAATATCTTAATCTCTCTCTCTCCACTCCCTCTGGTATTTTCTTGGGGTTTCTCATTGGCTGGACTCAACTAGAAGCCAGAAGGCATAAGAACCTCTAGTTACAGTCCATATAACTGAAGTTGTGAGGTAGAGAGCAAGAGAGAAAAGAGCAGAGGATGGAGCTAGAAGAAAACCAGATACCCATCTGGCCCAACATCATTTACAACTGAGATCTGGATCTTCCCAGCTGTGTCTTCTAGCTTTCAGTGTAGTGAATAAAATCTTCCAAATATGTTTCCTCATTTTTTTTGCTAGAAATACCTTTGCCTTCCTCCACATAAAGAAATCCTTAATTCTTCAAGACCTGGATCAAAATTATTCTTTCCAGTATATTCTCCAATTCCATCCCACGTGATGTATAATTATAATATATGCAAATGATGCCATAGTATTTTTCTTATATTCACTGAGTAGTTATGGTCGTAGTAACAGTGCAAGTAGTCATAGTAGTTAACCACTTACTATTATGTACTGAGCACTGTTCTTTTGTTTGTTTTTTGGGGGGGTTTGGTGTGTTTTTTTTGCTTGGTTGGGTTTTTTTTTTGCTTTATGTATATAGTATATACATACCTTGTATTAGTCAGCTTGGGCTGCCATAACAAAATATCACAGACTGGGTGGCTAAAACAACAGACGTTTATTCTCTTACAGTTCTAGAGACTAGAAGTTCAATATGAAAGTGCCAGCAGGTTGGTTTCTGGTAAGACCTCTCTTCCTGGCTTATCAATGACTGTCTTCTCACATGCTCTCACCTGACCTTTCCTCTGTGTACATGCAGAAAGGGAGTGCTCTGGTGTCTCTTCCTCTTCATATAAGGACACCAGTTATATCAGATTAGGGCTCCATCCTTAAGGTCTCATTTAATCTTAATTACCCCCTCAAAGGCTTTATCTTCAAATACTGTCACACTGGGAAGTAGAGCTTCAACATATAAATGTTGGGGGTACACAATTCAGTCCGTAACATACACAATCTCATTTAATTTTCACAACCACCCATGAGATATATCCAGATTTTATGGATAAAAGAACTGAAGATTAGAATTTACTTATATTAGTTCTTATAGATAAAAAATGATAGAATCAGAATTTAAATCCCAAACTGTCTTATTCCAAAACCTATGCTTTTTCACCACTCCAGGCTATTACCATGGTTATGTTGCCATCCACCAGGCTCCCACATGGAAGGGGCCATGTCCTATTCATTTTTAAACTGCAGCACCTTACAAAGTGTTTGCTCCACAATATATATTCCATAAATGTTCCTAGAATTAAATATTAATGATGCAGAGAAAACAAACAAAAAGGGCTTATAGTTTCAAAGCACATTTATCAACCATAAATAATAGAAAAATACAAAATATGAAACAAAGGAAAAGAGGCAAAAGCTAAGTACAAGAAACAGTCATTTCTTTTCCTAGACATGCAGTAGGTTTACTTTGATCCACTTCTCTCAGTTGGATTCAAGTTAATATTTCTTTTCTCCTCACTATTTTGCTAAGAGCCATGAGATCAGCTTTTTTTTTTTTTTTTTTTTTTTTTCGTTTGAAGCAGCCAGTCTCCGTTTCCTGGAACAGTCTTCTCCTGAAGCAAAAACCTCTCTTTTGGAGCAAAGCCTTCCTCCTGGGGTTCTTTGTTCTGCCAGTGCTGAATTCCTTTGAGCTTCTCTCTGGAGCAGGTCTGGAACCAGTAGCTCTCCCTTCTTTTGAACAGCTAAGCAAGTTGCCTCTCATCTTGGTTGCCCTTGCTGTGCTGGAAGCCTATTCAGTCACATCTCTCTGTTTCATTTCATTTCAATAAACCCCTTTCAGTAAAAGTTAGTTGAATACCTAAGCAGGTGTTTTTTTTTTTTTTAAGATTATTTTCATATGGAACTAATACTTTACATAATGGAACTAATGGAACTAATACTTTACATAAAAAGTGAATCCTTTTACCATAAGCAACTCAACTTCTTCACAAGCAGTGCAGATATAAGACTGAAACTTCAATGATAAGTAGAGAATGAATCCAAAGATTATAAACTGTTAAGATTTGGAAAGGATTTTAGGCATCATCACATCAGACCAACTGCCTTATCTAATGAAGAATTCCTACTATAATAAACTGGGAGTTAGTTGTCCAGAATGAAAACCTCTTGTATTTTGAGAGAAAATCTTGGTTCTGTGTTGGACAGCTCTGCTAACAGAGTTGCCTTAAATGAAATAAATATCTACTTCTCTTGAAATTTTATTACTCATTATTGACTCTGTGCTCAATTAACAGGTACTGTCATAGGTGCTAGAATTTCTACTCATTTATCTACCAAAACCAATATATAATAACTCCACCCAATTGTCTGTGTTGTCAGTTGGGAGGGCCAAAAATGAAGTTGGAATGGAAGAAGGTGGAGATCCCATTGGTGAGAAAATGGAATAATTTTCACATGATGGAAATAGAAAGCCATGGAATAGTAGATCGAAAAAGGGATAGGAGTGGAGAAGACATGTGGGTATGGGTGGCCATGGCTTGTGTTGGGTGTGAATTGGATGGTAAGAAACAGATTCAATAAGCAAAATAAAATTTCCCCAAAGTTAAAGATAAATTATAAAAGCAGAATACCTACTGAAATGAAAGGCAAAATAAATCTCTACATAATTACAGATCTTGAATAGAAACATTTCATAACTTTTCTCCACCTCTCTTTTTCACAAGATAATGGTATTCCACTTGCTTTGTAGGGCTAGACCTACAGAATGTCTTCTGTCACTTCCTCATTGGGTTGTCACAATCCCAACCAGCACATATTATGAATAATGGTGGAATCTCAAACAGAAACAGGAGGGTAGAGATAGTATACCATACTGCTGGCCCCACCAGGATTGCCTTTTCCCATGACCACGCAGCTTTGTTTGAGCTATTCAATTATCCTCCTCACCCTCTTTCATTATAGAAATAGATGTAGATAAAATATTCTGATCATCACCAAGGAGGAGTAGTCTTAATAGATAGCAAGTACTTTTATCTAATTCCTATCAGAAAAAAGAAATCTGTTTCATCTCCCAACAACATGAAAACATATTGACATATTATCTATCTTTATAATTATATATATTTATTATCTATATTTATCTTATTGTCAACCTTTATCTATTACATATCTTAGAAAAAAATCCTCCTAATCCTATTGCCCTCATCTAGAACCTCAAGCACAAACTTATTAAAAACATGTATGTTTCTATATCTATGTTTTATTCTTTCTCCAATGTCTCACCCCCCCCATTATCCTCTCAACCTGCTCCATTCAAACCATTCAAATGAACCATTTTCATTGAAGTCATGTAAAACACGGTTGAATACTTCTTATTTTTCTTAAATTTAAATTTAATTCATTCTAAAGGTAATAAGTACTAATCCTACAACATTCAAGAGTGTGCAAAAAGAGTCTAAATGAATTTCCCTCCCTACTTGTAACCCTAGCACCAGTTCTTCTCCCTAAATTGTTATGTAGTTTTAAAATATTCATCTAGAGAAATTTAATACACATATAGGAATTTTGTGGTTGTTTTGCTTTGTTTTACATTTTTTCTTCAAATGGTAGCATGCACTCTTCTGCTCATTTCTTTTTTCACTTACTATATCTTGGACATCTTTCCATATCAATACATAAAACAAAATTTTTACCCTTCTTTCCCTCTTCCATTGTATTATGTATTACTTGGTCCCCTATTGATGGATATTTTGATGTTTTTAATCTTTTGCTATTACAAATGATGCTACAATAACTGTACATATGTCATTTCATGCATGCTGGAGTTTGCAGAAAAAATGTTTTGAACAGAATTGCTAAGTCAATGGATATGGGTATTTTTTATCTTTGCTATATATTACTATACTATATTGCCCTTCATATAACTCATACTAATTTATATTGTTTCCCAACATAGTTCCCAATTCAGTGCATTGTCAATCTTTTTAATATTTACCAGTCTAAAAATGGTATTCCACTGAAATTATAATACATCTTTCTCTCATCATGACTGAATTTGTACAACTATTCACAAATTTACAAGCCATTTGGATATCCTTTTCTGTGAACAGTATATGCACTCTCTTTTCCCATTTTTCTATTGAGCTGTTGGGTCATTTTGATAATAATTTGTGAGCATTTTTTTTTTTTTTTTTACAGTGTGCGGGCCTCTCACTGTTGTGGCCTCTCCCGTTGCGGAACACAGGCTCCGGACACTCAGGCTCAGCGGCCATGGCGCACGGGCCAAGCTGCTCCGTGGCATGTGGGATCTTCCCGGACCGGGGCATGAACCCTTGTCCCCTGCATCGGCAGGCGGACTCTCAACCACTGCGCCACCAGGGAAGCCCTGTGAGCATTCTTTATACAGTAGAAAAATTAGTTTTTTGTGATATGAGTTGCAAATTTTTTCCCAAGTTGGCCTTTGTCTGTTTACTTTAATGGAGCTATTTTCCTATGATTATATTTATTTTTACAGTGGCAAATGTATTAATCATTTCTTTCATGATTTTTCTGAGTCATGCTAAGAAATTTCTTCCTTCATAAAAGATTATTTTAAAAAATTTTCTAATGGGTTGCTTTTTACCTTTATGGTTTTATTTGTCCGTTTAAATTATTATCCTGTTAGAATTTACTTTGCTGCAAGAAAGGGAAGCATCATAGTTACAATATCATTTACTGACTAATCTATATTTTTATCTTTTCCCCATCAATTTGAAATGGTACTTTTAACATGTATAACATACACATAGGAGTCTATCTCTGGATACTTATTCTTTTCAACTAACCATCTATTCCCATAGCATCATCACACTGCTTGCTTTAATTATTGGAGGTTCATAAAATATTTTTTCTAGAATGGTTAGACTTTTCTCATTGTTTTTCATTTTCAGAGTATTCTTGGCAACTATTGCTTGCTTATTTTTCCACATAAAATTTAGAATCACATTATCTAATTCCAAAAATAATCTTGTTTATATTTAGATCATGTAAAATTTCTATGTTAGTTTTCCATCATTATGTTGTTGAGTCATCTCATGCAAGATCATGGTATGTGTTTCCATTTGCTCAAGGCTTCTTCATCAGCAACATTTTAAAGGTTTTGTTTTTATATGAAAACTGCTTATTTCCTATTAATTGTATGCCTAAACATTTTATTACATTATTACTATCATAGAGTTTTTCTTTCTTTGTATTTTCTAATCTTTTTATTTGACTGCATAGCTGCTGTTAATTTTTTATATATTAATTTTATGCACAGCCATGTTAATGCATTATTAATTGTAGTTGTATTTTGGTCAGATTCCCTTTGGTATTGGAGGTATAAAAGCATATCACCCGTTTACAATAATTTTACCTCCTTCTTTCCAGTTTGTATACCTCTATTTTCTTTTTCTTGCTTAACTGCTTTGCCTAATGCTTCTAGGACAATGCTAAATAACAGTAGTGATAGTAGACATTTTTGTCACATTCATAACTCTATTGCAAATACCTCTGTATTTATATTCAGCCTGATACAGATTATTATATTGAGATTGGTATGTTGTACCAGTTTGGGAAGGTACCATATATTCCTATGCTATTAAGTTTTTATCAAGAATGAGTATGAAATTTTGTCAAATGATATTTCATCATTGACTGTTATGATTGTGTGATATTTTGCACTTTTAATGTATTAATATACTGAAACATATTAATAGATTTCCTAATTTTGAACCTCCTTACGTCCCTAGTATAATCCCCATTTTGTCATGATATTGCTCTGTTTAGGACTTTTACATCAACATTCAAAAATGTTGTTAGTGTGGATTCCCCCCACCTCAGTTTTCATATTACTGCCTATATCTTAATTTCCAAAAATATACAGAATTATCTTTTTAAAAGTCAACCACTGGTACAAACTATGTAAAAATTCCAGATAAATATTAAAATATTTTACAATATTGCTAAGAGCATAATTGAACTTGCAATAAAATAATGGAAATCTTCATTGGCAAAAGTTATAATAAAATATGAATCTAGACAAGAAAGTAGATAATGACACTGTGCATACATGTGTTTATGTATTTCTTCTAATAATTTACAAGGTTTTCATTCTGGTATTACAAGGAATGGTGATCTTCAAGTTGTTACTCCTGTCATCATGATTTATTAGAAGAATTATAAGACTTAGAATTGTACACTTAACTATTTACTTACATGGTTCTTTTTGACATACTTTATCAAAGTGATTTAGTTAGTATATAGAATGATTTTCTTCTTTCCCATTTCCCTCTCTCCTTAACCAATAATTTAAGCAGATTATATTATCTTTCTTAGTATTTAGCTTTTAACCATTAAATGGCTTTATACTTCTATTACTAGATTTACTAGTTCTAGTGTATATTTTGATTCATGGTTATAAAATATAAGGAAACAACCACACTTAATTGTTCTTTCTTATACACACTTCCCCTTTCTTCCCAACTTCTCTTAGATAATTCATTCCTTGTCAAGACTTATGACAATTGCATTTTATTCCATAGCTATAACTTCCACATTTGTTTGCCTATTAGTCCTGCAATTCTAATACTTAATCTTACAATTGTAGCCCTACAGTCATAGCCATATGGTTCTTGTGTGTAAGTCTTACATTCCTAATGCTCTTTACCAGACCTTTCACCATATATATGTATATATATATATATAATATTATTCATATATATATTATTCATGTCTTGATTGCCTGAATATCAACGTCCAGTAGTGTCTTCAAGAAGGCCTCACAGGGCTTCCCTGGTGGCGCAGTGGTTGAGAATCCGCCTGCTAATGCAGGGGACATGGGTTCGAGCCCTGGTCTGGGAAGATTCCACATGCCGCTGGAGCAACTAGGCCCGTGAGCCACAACTACTGAGCCTGCGCGTCTGGAGCCTGTGGTCTGCAACAAGGCCACGACAGTAAGAGTCCTGCGCATGGCGATGAAGAATGGCCCCGGCTCTCCACAACTGGAGAAAGCCCTCACACAGAAACAAAGACCCAACACAGCCATAAATAAATAAATAAATAAATTTATTTAAAAAAAAAAAAAAGGCCTCACAGTAATTACACTACCTGAACTCTTGCATGTTCAAAAATGTTTATTTGTCTTTATTTTAGGAAATAGATGCTGCTCTGCTATTTTCTACTGTTGAATATTGCCATGGAGAAGTCTGATTATGATCTCAACCACCACAGAAAATACAGAATGACTTAGGCCAGATTGCAAAAAAAAAAAAAAAGATAGCTATTGACATTCACATGTATTTGGGAATACAAACTCTCTGAAGGACTATTTTTGTTGTTGTTTCTTCTGTTGTTAAAATACTTACTCTTATATCATACTTCCATGAAAATTGGTGTACATCAAATATATCATTCAATGCCAAATAGCAAATGTTAAGCAATGGGTACTCAAGCATTATATATTTAACATTTAAAACAACAACAAAAAATTCCATTCCCTCTGGAATTCTTGCTGTTAAATAGAGTGACGGATAACTTGGGATTCCTGTCACAGATTTCAAAAGCAGCCTGTTCTGTGCAGTGAGTCTGCCCTGAGCCAAGCTATGTCTCCACCTTGGATGAGGTAACATTTTTCTTCCACTGGAAATCAGAGATTGTTCAGCATTTCTAACATCTATCAATTTTATTTTCTTCCCTAGGTAATATCCTGCATTACTTTATTTTGTTTTAGTGAGTCAACAGAGATCTTTGCTTCAATCACTAAAGAGGTTGTTTTATATTCTAGAACCTTCAAAAAACATGTATGAACATGTGCCTTCAATGCCAATGGACTTACTGTTCTTCTGGACATAATTATTGAATCCCTAACTAGGATTCTCTAATCAGATGTCAGTCAGTTGTACAACCCTAGGTGAGACTTTGCTTAATGATGTTGGCTAATTTTACTTAGTACTAAGTGTCAGGAATGTACTAAACCCTTTAACACATTTTGTAGCTGAATGGTTTAGCACATTTAATCCCAATAACAAAACTAGGGTAGATCTTGTCAATACTCACATTTTATAGAGGAGGAAATTGGGTCCCAGAAAGGTTGAGTAACTGGCCCAGGATCACACAGCTAGAGGGGGGCAGAGCCATACTTTGTAGCCAGGCGTTCTGATTCCAGAATCCAAGAACTTTACTGAAATTGTTAACACAGCCACCCAGGAGATGTCTAGGATGACTGTGTTACCAATATACATTTCATAGGGTCTAATTTTTTTTTTTTTTTTTTTTTTTTTTGCGGTACGAGGGCCTCTCACTGCTGCGGCCTCCCCCGCCGCGGAGCACAGGTTCCAGATGCGCAGGCCGTGGCTCACGGGTCCAGCCTCTCTGCGGCACGCGGGATCCTCCCGGACCGGGGCACGAACCCGCGTCCCCCGCATCGGCAGGCGGACTCCCAACCACTGCGCCACCAGGGAAGCCCCATAGGGTCTAATTTAATACCATTGAGAGAGAGATGTTTTGGCTTATCATTAGGCCCACAGATTTTCTTATTCTGGCTCATGTTAGCAACATTAAAACAATTAAAACATTAAATCCAGTACAATTGGTTCACTGGAATCAAAACAGTTATTTAGTGTTTGTAGTTGTTTGAATTTTTCACTTTTCATTCCTTTGTTAGGCATATTAACATCTCTAGAGAGATTGTTAAGGAATGAAAGGTAGACACACACACACAGACACACCCTACTACACACACAGATTTTGAGAATGATACTATAAATCCCAGATCTCTTTTATGCTTCAGATTATGTAGAAGACAGGACTGGGTGTGTGACCTGACTGTTTACTTGGTTTGCCTCTCACCTGTGCTCTGTGGGAAACAGTAGTAACAGCATCATTATCACATCCTCATGCATTTCAACTTAGGGCTTGCTAAAGTTGCAGTGGGTGCATTTTCTTCTGGAAGAATAAAACTTTTGCCTCTTCTCCAGTAATTTGCAAAAATGAATAAAAGCAAAACAAATCAGAAGAAAAAAAAAAAAACAACCTTGAGTGAGTTGCTCTGAAAAATATGCTCCAATAGAGAAAACTTAAAAAAAAAAAAAAGACATTGTTATCAGGTGAAAAATAACACATTTGAATAAATATTTATGTATGTTTTCATAGTTTTCCGGCTTATGCTCCTTCATGTACCTTGCAGGCCATTAAAGAAACAACTGTAAATCATAAATAAGGAATAAAATGAGCTCCATGAAAGCCTCTGATTACTCCATTACTGAGATCCAGCTTAGCAATCGTTTCCCTTCCAAAACAAACCTATAGGAGTTATAGAATGTATTTAATATAAATGAGAGTAAGACTATGCACAGAACTGGCAAGAAATTAATTCATATATGCCTCTAGCAAAAAAAAAGAAAGTGTGTTGGGAAAACATATTCTTAAGTAGAAACACCATGGAAGAATTCAAAATAACTTGATATAAATGACATATGATGTTTCTGTGGGTTACAAACCAACCTGGAAGCTAGTGAACTGAGCATTTTACTAATTTTTTTCTACCACTGACTCTCATGTGAACTTAGGGATGTCATTTTACTCTGGTTTCTGTAATGATAAAAGTGATTAAATGAACATGAGCCAGCCTAGCTGCAGGAATGACAAAAATTAATCTACTAGAAACCAAAATGTGTAGTTTTTGCTGAGAAATGCATTTTGAAAATAATTTGTTAGGGCTATGAAGCTTTCATATTGTAATTGGAATCCCTGAAGATAGTACAGTAGAACTCAATCCTTTCCTTCATCCATATATATCTGGTCAAAACTGATTTTATGATTCCTTTTTCTACCCGGGAATCTGCACATCCCTATTTCCTTATGTTGGAGAATCTTCTAAACATTTTTACCTCGATACATATCTCCTGCAACCAACCCTACATGCATCTCCTCCATTATGGGTATTCATTCTCCAAATTTAATACAGAAAAAATCAAGTGATTTGTAAATCATAACTCTGGATTATAACTTTATAAAAACTTGATCTTGTATTAATTAAAGATTATATATAATTTTAAGTATGTTCAAAATGCATCAGAAAGCCTGATAATGCAGGATTATTCTCATGCTCTCATTGTAGAAATATAATTTCAAATAAATTCCAGTTATTGCCAAAAATATATTTTTAAGTAACTGGATATTGGCTCTGTTTTTGAAAAAGAAATCGAGGCTTCCCAAGTGAGTTCACAGCACGGTGGAAACTAATATCTGTTTTTCTCAAATGTGTTAGACAAGGCCACCACAAACTATGTTAGGGGCTAATATTAGCCATTGTAATAAAGCATAAAGCAATAGTGTTATGTGCTGTCACTGTGTTCCAATATAGAATATGTTTTGATGAATTCAGTAGTTTTCATAAGTTGGAGTCATTTAAACAACTCTTTTTTTTCTTTGTCTATATGCTAAACAGGCAGTATCATAGGCTTAGCACTTTTTAATCAATTGTTTTGGTATAATGTAGGCACAGTCTTCATAAAGCTATTATGGACAGTTAAACATAAGCTATAAAGCATATACGCCATGTGCTTTTCAACTGAATGTAAGTCAGTTTTATACATAAGAGTTAATGAGTATCCCTTTAATTAAAAACAACTTTAAGGCATGATCAGTTAGTCAAAACGACTATACCAACCCAGAAAACTTCAAATCAAAGAGGCAAGCTTAATTTATTGCACAATAGAGGCAAAGAAGAATGCACAGTAAGGAATAATTCCAAAATACCACATCAAAATAACTGAAATTAAGTTCATCACAGGAGCAACTCTGGGAGAAAATATTACCATTAATATTCTTTCTCAAAGAGATTTTCCAAAACAGTAAATATACTCATCTGTTGAACTTATCCTTGGTCTTATCTGGAAATTAAAAAGTCATAAGTTTCATGCTTCAATTCTCTGCTAGTTAGAATTAGTGTTATTTGATATTGATAGACAATAGGAACCAATCTTAACGGCAAAATCCTCACACACCTTAGTTATTGCAAGAGGTTTATGAATTCCTATGTCCACCAAGTTTTGTAAACTAAATAAATCACATACATATATTTATTGCTATTTTTCAAATATAGATAGTATTGAGAGTTTAACTAAGCTAATCCATGGTATGTCTCCATTTTTTTTGACCAGGTAACCTTCAGGGACCTTAAATGGACACTAATCCCCCCATACTAGCTCATGCGTTAGAAAGCAGCCCTCAGAGTCACAAGCAAATGTAGGTTCCTGATATGACTCCCCAGCACTGTTCACTGGCCACTGATCACGGTTGTGATCAACAGTCTCCCCTGCCTCCCAGCACTTGCATACCTTATGTGCCCTTTAGGTAAGAACTCCCTGGGGCTTACCAAAACCAGCTCTTTTGGTTTGAATTGACCAATTCAGCATTAGCTGGGAAACCCCAAAGCACTCCACCCACTGACCCTAATAAAAGCATGAGCTCCAGGTCCTGCCTCTTTCTCTCTGTAGCTTGCACTGACCTCCCTGGGCAGCCCCTGGAGGTGTGCCAAGTACCTCCTCCAGGACCTGTGAGTAATAAATAAATTTCAATTCTCCATGTGGTCTCTTGTTGGTTGAACCTAGGCTCACCATCCAAAAGCCTGTGCTCCACTTAATAAATGTTAATTTAATAAATTCACAACAACTAGTCACTATTGTGTTTAATAAAACACAAGTTCATTAAACACATCTCACAATGTCAGCACACCCCCAAATTCCGTGGGCCTTCCTGTATTTCCCAGCCTCCACTGCAGATGGGTTAGTGCTGTGTAAGTAGGCTTCTCTAATAAGGAGTGGCATGGGTCACTTCAGGGCCAGCCGAGGCAGTTAGAAGCCTATTTCCTACTCCATTTTTTAATTCTCTCCTGCAATGACCTTACAGTCCATGTCTTTTAAAGGGCATAACCATGAGATGTAGGAGGGTCACGTAACCCATACTGATCTCTAGGTAAGTAAGAAAGTAACCACCTTATGTCAAGGAGTGAAGGTTTCAGGTTAGTTTGCTGCAACAGCTAGTGTTAATCCTGCTGACCAATGCTAAGTGAAATAGGCCAGTCCAAAACACAAATACTGTATGACTTCACTTATGTGAGGTACATAGAGTAGTCAAATTCATAGACACAGAAAGTAGAATGGTGATTGACAGGGGTTGGGGGCAGGAGGGAATGGGGAGTTGTTTAATGGGTATAGAGCTTCATTTTTGCAAGATGAAAAGAGTTCTGGAGATTGGCTACACAACAATGTGAGTATACTCAGTGTGAATACCACTGAGATGTGCATTTAAAAATAGTCGACATTAAATTTTACGTTATGTACATTTTATCACAATTGAAAATAAAAATACAGAAGAAAAAAATTAAGATGTCAAGGTAAAAACTTATTCCATTTTTGGTAATAAAAAAAAAAATTACAAAAACTAAGCCTCAGTAGCACAGAACCACAAGGTGATCCCTTCAAGAGCCTTCCAAAAGAGACCTGAACTGTGGTCATATAACTGGAATAAAAATAAAACAGCTTTACCTAAAATGACTGTCTAGGTCCATTAGATTTCTGAAGAAAAACATGCTTCCTAGCCAAATATTCCATTTTTGGATATCACAATGTCCTTTAATGAGTTAAAAACTCTGAGAAATCCTGTAGAGGAAAAAAAAAAAAAAACTTTAAATTTGTATAAGCCAGCCTTTCTTAATCTTAGCTAATTTTTTTTGCATAATATCTATTATTATCTGAATTGTCTAACTTGTTCCACGGCATTCTTTTCAAAATGCTGGAATAGTGTCTCCAAAATGACACATTAAACTATTATGTTTGCTTACAAAGCGTCTTATTTTTTTACACATATTTATAATTATGCCTTGAAGAGCAAGCTGCTATCTGTCATGATCAGGCCTGATCCGGCATCACAGGAGTAAAGCTAAAAGTTGTTCCTGGCAGATAAACACATAAACACACATATAAATGCACATATACACAGCCAGCATTTAATTGAGTACTTGCTATGAGCCTGCCACTATGCTAATGCATGACATATACCTTACCTTATTTAAGCATCACAATAGCCTTATGACAAAATGTTATTATTACCAGGGTTCTGAGGGATGAGGGAACTGAGCCTTCAAGAGGTTAAGGAACTTGCCCAAGGTCACATGATTAGCAAAGGGGTGTAATTTGAATTTAAACCAGAACTATGAGATTCCAGCACCAAGCCCTGAGCCACTATTTTATATCATAGAGCACTTTTCTATAAGTCTGGATCTGAGTTTATCAAGTTCTTAATTCTACAGAAAAAAGCCTCATCATGAGGAAAAAACTTGTCCTGCTGATGTTAGAAGGAGAGAGAGAAAAAAAGATTCATTGAGATAGCTCACAGCCCCACGCCATCACAAGTGTTTCTACTGAGGCAACAGGTTCAAAGACAGGCTTCAAAAAACAAGAAAAATAGGATCCGTAGGAGACAGTAGGTGTCACACAAAATAACAGGCATTGGATAGGAGTTTAAGCAGCCAGCTTAAGTTCCTGGCCCCAGATGATCTTTGTATATATATATTTTTAAAGGTAGGAATCTAAGTAGCATTTGGATGGAAAAAATAGTTATCCTATATAAGCACCCAACAGGGGCAGATGTATGTTTCTGTAGTCTCCTTTACTCTCAAAAAGTCACTGTCAGTACGAGACCTTTTTATCGTGAGTTTTTCCCCACTCTGTTCCACCACTTTCCATAGCTCTGCATTAAAAATTCAACTGGTAACTATCCTTTCCCAAGTTTCTGCTGGCTGACATGTGGTACTTTCATACTTCTAAGTGGAAGTAAAGCCTTACATGGTGGTCTGTAGGGATTCTGTTACATGTTTCTCTCTCCTCCCCCCACTCCCTCTCTCCCTCCCTATCTCAATCTATCTCTCTATCGTTCTATCAGTCAATCGATCTATCTCCTTACTTCTCTCTCTCTCCCTCTCCCATCTCCACTCAGTCCCTTCAACATGAACTCTTCCAAGTCCTAGTTTTATCACTGAGTTTTGTCACTACCTCAGAATGAATCCTGAGCCTTCATATTCTCATAATTATAAGTCTTTTCATGGCAGATGATCTTTGTTCTCCTACAGTTGCTCACCAACTGCCTTCCACTTTTCTAAATGAAGATATCTTTGCTCCCTGTTCAATTCTCCGAAGCTCCTGTAATCATCATTTTAGTCAGTTTGAGGGTAAACATTTACAAGTCAAGAAGCCAATGGAGTCAGCTAGGATTTTTTGCTTTCTTAAAAAAAAAATTTCCACTCTACTTTCTCACATCAAACATGGGAATTCACACTAGAAAAAAAAAAAAAAGCTTTCAAACAGGTAGCAGGCATTCCTAATTAGTAGCTCCAAGGTGTCCTTCTTGGCAACCTTTCTAGAGCATTCTTTCCTTTTCTGCTTAGACTTGACATGGTCTTTAAATAATTTCACACTGTTGCTTTCTCATAAACCAGCCATGGAAAACAGACTCAGGGCTCAAGTTATGCCTCAAAAGATGTATATGTTCCAGGGACCCAGTGGGCATCAATAAGTCATTTCTAAAACACAAGTCTTTAGATTATAGCACACATCACAGTCTTTCTTTAAACCCAGTACTGTTTCTTTTGTGAGGCCGTTCACAAGAACTAGCTTCTCAAGTCTTAGAAATAACACCTGGAGACTGATGTATCAAACTCTCCAATAAAGAAGGAGCCAGCACTTAATACTATCTCACTTGAGATCCGGTCAGGAAGATTTGGGTAAGCCTGAATGAACATGAACAATTACTACGGCTCTTCTCTCTTGGGTGTTATGACTATGGGTCAGTTGGTGAACTGTTCTGGCCTCCATGGCTTCACCTGTTTTATGAAGTTTATAGTTCCAAAGTGTCATATCCTAGGGAGAGTTTAAAATCCCAGTGAGAGAAATAGGATCATCACCAACTTTACGGACTAGGTACACTCTCTCAAGTGTTTTCATGTGTAATTATGCTTCAGTGCATAATGTCTGTGTCTTGCAGTGTGCAGAATTACTATAATTGGAATTGCACTATATGTCTATATAGGTCAACTGAAGCATAGCTTTTGACAAAGGAAAATGAATTTCCTTACCCATATGCCATTCAAGGACACCATTCTTTGGTGGCACAGTGAAGGACTCTGCAGAAGTAAAATCAAAAGCAGAAATGAGATTCATCCATTTAACACTACTTTGTATAGATACAGACAACCTCTCCCAGATAATTTTATCACAAAGAAATGCTTTGAAACAAATTAGTCAAAAAAGAGAATTAAAAAAAAAAGAATAAAAGGAAAAGGAGAGAATAAAATATCAAGAGAATATAGAAAATGGGGGGTGGGGAGAAGTAATAGGAAAAAAAAGAGAAGGAAGAAGGGGAGAGAAGGAAGGAGATAAGTACGGGAAAGGGGAAGAAGAAAAAGTCTCTGTAGGTTTTTACATACACTATATGCTGATTAACAATGTGAATTTGAAAATGTGGCATCATACTTTATAAAGGCAAATATGTCTATCGAAACAAGAATCAGCTATACTTCTTTCAACCTGAATGGGTCCTATATGCCTTGGGGAGTCAATCCTAAGTCCTGAAGTTCTCTCTTCCTTGTTTCTTCATGCCATGGAACTAACAACTCTGATCCCATGAAAAGGTCATCAAAGCCAAGAAGCTACAATGCTAGACCTTATTTAGAAGATTATAAAATTTCTTTGGAGCATTCAAATCCATCTGCACTCACACTCGTATGCACACGCTATTTGTAGAATTACTGGTAAACCTAATTAGTGGGAAAAAAGAGACTTAGATGGACTTTAGAACTAGCATAATGAGTCTACCATAGTCAAATTCTTCTAGAGATAGAATGGATAAGTTTAATCTAACTTTATTTCAAGAATTTTAAAAATATGCCAACAATAAATTTACTAGCATACAACTGAGTATGAATAGAAAATTTCAGTCACGTATTGATAAGTAGTAATATTGAAGATATTAAAATTAGAATGGACTTAGACTGGCAAAAACAACAAAACTAGGAACCCACAAAGAATTGTGTGAATATGAACCTGTGTGAGTATCTGTATATGTGAGTTTGTGTGTGTGTTTCAAATATAAAAGTGAACAATCACAAGATAGCTAACTGCCTGGATAAAATAGGTAAAACGTTTGATGGCATAAAATTGACTTCTTCAATTGATTTGTATCTTCTCAGTAAAGGCAAGTGACATTTTACCTCAGGAGATTAGAACATATAGCATAGGAATTTTTTTAATTGAAGTATAGTTGACTTACAATGTTGTGCTAATTACTGCTGTACTGCAAAGTGATTCAGTTGTATGTGTGTATATATATATATATATATATATATATATATATATACATCCTTTTTTTTACTATCCTTTTCCATTATGGTTGATCATAGGATATAGAATATAGTTCTCTGTGCTATACAGTGGGACCTTGTTGTGTATCCCTTCTATATATAAAAGCTTACATCTACCAACCCCAACCTCCCACTCCATCCCTCTCCCAACCCCTCCCCCTTGGCAACCATCAGTCTGTTCTCTATGTCCACGACTCTGTTTCTGTTTCATAGATAGGTTCATTTGTGTCACATTTTAGATTCCACATATAAGTGATATTATATGGTATTTGTTTTTCTCTTTCTGACTTACTTCACTTAGTATGATAATCTCTAGCTGCATCCAGCATAGGAATTTTTTAAAGTTTCCATGTGGTAGGAAAATTTGAACATGGCCTCAGAGAATTGTGGGACGTCAATTAGCTAACCAATATAAACGTAATGAGAGTACCAGTTCACTGATCTGTCTCCTCAAATTTACTCTTCAGCCCCATAGTAGTTTTCAGCCATTGTTAAAAAGTATTTTTCTGATCCTTTCCCACCCTCCTCTCTTTCTGGTATTCCCATTATTACATATGTCTGTGTGCTTAATAGGTGTCCCACATTTTTCTGAGGGTCTGTTTATTTTTCTTCATTTTTTCTCTGTTCCTCAGATGCATAATCTCTATTACCCATGTTCAAGTTTGTTGTTTCTTTTGTCAGCTCAGATCTACTGTTGAGCCCCTTTAGAGAATTCTTCATTTTCATTATTATATTTTTCAATTCCAGAACTTCCATTTTGTTATCTTTATAGTATCTTTATTGATGTTCTCTATTTGATGAGATGGTGGCATCATACCTTCCTTTCATTTTTAAAAATATGGTTTTCTTTAGATCTTTGATCATCATGTTTATAACAACTGTTTTAAGTATTTTTCTGGCAAGCCCAACATCTGGGGCCCCTCTTAGGTAGTTTCTATTATTCTAGTGTCTGCTTATTTTTCTTGTGTATGGATCAATATTTTTCTTTCTTTGCATGTTTCATGTTTTTTTTAAACTGCACAATTTAGATGATTTACTGTAGCAATTCTGAAGGATGATCCTCCTTCGGAGGTCTGCTGTTGTTTGCTGGTCTGTTGGTTTGTTTGTTGTTGTTTGTTGTCTGTTGACTAGCCTAGTTCAGTGAAGCTTATTTCCCACAAAGTGTGCAGATTCTTATCACTCCTCAGAGGACACAGATTTGACTACATGGTCTTCCTCAACACTGGGTATGTCTCTGGCTTTAGCCAGGCTCTCTTTCATTGTCTCTTTCCCTCATCAGTGTGTTGGGTCATGAATTGCTCCACAGTCTGATCTGATTGAATTTGGGCCCCTTTGCAAGGGCAAGGTATTGCCAGCTTCTGTGTCTTACTTTGACTATCCCCTGGGGGGTGCTAAGGAGCACAAGCTGGGGCAGATAAGGAACTTTCTCTTCAATGGCCACACCACCTAGATTCTCCCTGTGGAGTAGGAGCTATGGGAGTGTGTAACTAGGGGAAACTGGTGTCACCGCTGGCTGCTGCCACCATGGATCCTCTGCAGCCCAGACCCAGGGAGGATAGGATCGACTGGTGTTCACAGTTGCCAAAATTATCCAGAATAGGTCTTCTGCTCTAGAAAACTGGGAGAAATAGGCACTATCACTGACCTGCTGAACCCACCAGAGCAGCTTCCTTCAACACAGATCAACAGGAAAGTGAAGCTGCTTTCTTCACCAACTTCTCTGCCTGTATCTCCTAACTAGTTAGAGCTTCCGTGGAGGAACAGGCATGGCTGGCTGCCTCCATCACTCAATATAGACTTGCCAGAGGACATCGCTGTGGAAAATGGGAACTGCCAATGTTCATTGGCTGCCAAACCCACCCAGAATAGCTCTTTTACCCTAGGGAGCTGTGGGAGATGGGAACTTCTACTTGGCTGCTGAGCCAGCTGAAACAGTTCTTCTGTAAGGCAGGAGCTGTTGGAGAGGGGTGCAGTTGTAGCTTGAATGTCGTGGCCCCTCATTGTTCTTATTGAATTTCTGTACATTTTGCTGAATATATGCTTCCAAACTTGCTGTAAGCCCTTCAGTCAACCTCCAGGAGACTTTAAATGATTACCTTTGCTAATTTTGACCGGCTTAAAAGACGTTTGTCTGGGAGAGAGCTTTCCCTGAATGCCTCATACCACTGTTCTAGAAGTCAGCCTCTAATTCTGTCCATTTATGAGTTACATCCATATTTGAGTTATGCTGATAGGTACTTACAAATTAATGATAGCTATATTTTCTTGTCAGGTTGTTCCTTTAAATATTATATACAATTTCACTCTTACATTGTTTTTCATTTAAGGTCTATTTGGTTCAAATATAAATATTGCCATGCCACTTTATTTTGGTTAATATATTTTCTATCACTTTATTTTGGCCTTTTTCATAGTTTCTGTTTTTAATTTCCTCTTCTTTAAACTCTTTTGATCTTATGGCTGTATTCATTTTTATTAAATTATCTTCCTCCTGTTTTGGAAATTATATATTCTAATTCTATTCTTTTAGATGACCTTTAAAAAAAGTATACACTGTTAACCATGAATTAATTTAACATATATCTATCCTTCTTCTAAATGCAATAAGAAACCCTAGCAGGGTCTAATTCTTCATTGAATAAACTCATTCCTGAACTTGTTATTGTTGCTAGATATTAGAGTTCTATTTACAAGTCTTTGTAATGTTTTGATTAGTATTCTTATCTAACAGTATATGGTTAAATTTACTATTTTTGTCAAATATTTTGGCTTCCTTTTTTTCTAATAAGTCCTTGCATTTGTTAGCAATTTTTTTGCCATACCTGATAAAATTTTAGTTTTGTATATGTTTATCTTTTTTCGACTACTTTATATTGTATTTACATATGCGTAAGTCCTGGAATGAAATGTGTACATTTTCAAAGTTGAATTGACTTCGAATGATTTAAAAAGTTCTAAAAGATTGTCTGTCTCTGTTTAAATATTGAAATTATAATATATGGGATGGAAATCTGGAAAGAACCACAGAAAATTTTCTTCCTAAAAAAATACTACTTATAGCTCATGACTCTTATGGCCTGAACTTTAGCTTGTCAATTCTTATTAAAATGTATAATTGTAGGTTTTTGGTATCTACTCACCAAAAGAGGATTCCCTAGATGTTTTAATGAAATCTAACACGTGTATGTGCAAGTTTGAATACAATATGTTTTCTGCATCAGATATCTGAAAGGAAAGGTCCTCACTTTACCTGCAAAATAGAACGGTTGATCTTAGTTTATCATACAAGTATTCTGAATATCTTTAAATCTTGAAAATTCTGAAAGTTTTTCCCTTTAAACACAGCACAGGGAACTCTGCTCAATATTATGTAACAACCTCAATGGGAAAAGAATTTGAAAAAGAATAGATACATGTACATGTATAACCTGAAACTAACACAACATTATTAATCAACTCCAATATAAAATAAAAAGTTATTATACTTTTTATTATACTCCAATATAAAATAAGTCCATTAAAAAAAAAAAAGAATTAATGCTGGAGAGGGTGTGGAGAGACGGGAACCCTCCTACACTGTTGGTGGGAATGTAATTGGTACAGCCACTATGGAGAAGAGTATGGAGGTTCCTTAGCTAAAAATAGAGCTACCATATGACCCTGCAATCCTACCCCTGGGCATATATCTGGAGAAAAACATGATCCGAAAGGATACATGCACCCCAGTGTTCATTGCAGCACTGTTTACAATAGCCAGGACATGGAAGCAACCTAAATGTCCATTGACAGAGGAATGGATAAAGATGATGTGGTATATATATACGATGGAATATTACTCAGCCATTAAAAAGAATGAAATAATGCCATTTGCAGTAACATGGATGGAACTAGCGATTGTCATACTGAGTGAAGTAAGTCAGGCAGAGAAAGAGAAATATCATATGATATCCCTTATATGCGGAATCTAAAAAGAAATGATACAAATGAACTTATTTACAAAACAGAAACAGACTCACAGATTTAGAGAATGAACTTATGGTTACCAGGGGGAAAGGGTGGGGAGTAAGGATAGTTAGGGAGTTTGGGATCGACATGTACACACTGCTATATTTAAAATGGATAACCAACCAGGACCTACTGTATAGCACAAGGAACTCTGCTCAATGTTATGTGGCATCCTGGATGGGATGGGATTTTGGGGGAGAATGGATACACGTATACGTATGGCTGAGTTGCTTTGCTGTGCACCTGAAACTATCACAACATTGTTAATCGGCTATACTCCAATATAAAATAAAAAGTTTAAAAAAAGAAAAATAAATAAATAAATAAAATAAAATAACTCCAATATATATTGGAGTTATTATACTCCAATATAAAATAAAAAGTTAAAAAACAAAACAAAAACAACACATATAAAATTTTTCTCCATTCTCCTCTTTTGAGATTCCTGTTGTATGTATGTAAACTCCCAATATACAAGAATTTCTTAATCTACATTTCTCATTGTATAGTTTTTTTTCCCTCGTTTTCACTCTGTGCTAAAATTGGCTGAAATAGTCAGTCTTCAACTCTAGTTTTGAGTTTATCCTTTATATTGATTTTTAAATTTTCAAATGCTGTGCTTTTTATTTCTAAGAGTTATAGTATGCTTTTCTTTCCAACTCCATTTCATTCCTTCCTGGTTTTGTTTTAAAATGTCTTCTTTTTTAATAGTTATTATTAAATTATTTACCTACTTTAATACCTAAAATAATTATTTTAATTTATTAAAATAATTTAATATAGCTCAATAATTATATTAAAAGCTTTGTCAAACTATCATAAATTTATTTCATCAGAGTGAATTAATTACTCAACTTTTTATTTTCTTTCATGTCCTTATTAAGATTACATGTGCTTGTAGGCCCTACATACATTTTAGACTTTTGTGTTGCAGTCATTTTAAGTGGAATATCTTTTTGGTTTTTCTTAGTGTATTTAGCTATCACCACAATAATGTTCAGATTCCCAAATCTCAGTGCTTTAAAACAACAACCATTTATTCTCACTCATGGATTTATAGGTCGTCAGTGGGGGGCTTGGATCTAAGAAGTGTTTGGCTGGGCTTGGCTTCATGTCTGATTTGCATTTCTTTTATCTTCATGTTTTCATGGCCATGAAGGGAACTCAAGGAGGGCAGCCCAACCTTACGTGCACAAGTCACGCTTCTGCTTGTATCACACCTGCTGATATCCCCTTAATCTAAGAATATCACATAAATCAAGCCCAACATAGTGAGGTGAGGAAATCTTCTTACATGGTAGGAGGGAGGGAGTAAATATTTTTGAAGAATAATGTATCAGTTCATTTTGTTCTTGTTTTTGTTTCTCTTTTCCTCTGGATCTGGTATTTTGTGATGGCTTCTGCCTGATGTGCTGGGCCCCTGTTCTACCCTCAAGTTTTAAAATGGCATTTGGGGACTCCTGCACCAAGTAATTAGGTAATAATATCAGTAGATCCAGTCAGTTAGCCAGTAAATTGTTTGAATCAGTTTCTCATCCTGAGGCTCTGTCTTCCCCTGTCTCCCTAAGCCCAAAGCTTCCTCTAAAACCAGACCCCAAGCAGTAAGTCAGCAATTTTTCAGCCTCCTTTAGTAAGCAGGAGCATATCCCAGCCTCCAGACTCTACTTACTGTGGCACATTTTGTCTCTAGTAAACTTTCAGATACTACTGCCTACATCTGTCCTGAAGACCAGAAGGCCCAAATTTTACCCTAACTCACCACCTTACATAGCTGTTCTATTTCATATGCATACAGTGAATTTTGTATAATATTTGAGACAAGCTATGTCTTTCTGGTTATATCTTCAATATTTCATTTAATATTACTGCATGTCTAAAGAATAGAGGAGGGGGATTGTATTAAGATGAACTACTATGTCATCCTCATTGAACCTCTCCAACTTTTAAAAAATCCTAATCTTACCTGATTTACCACTCCCGAAGACAGAGAGGCTCAGTCTAAATGGCATGCTGACTAATTAGGGAGAATATGACACCAAGAGAACCAAATGTTGGTGCAGGGGCAAATCTGAGAAGTTTATAATGTTCCCATGTGATTTGTCTTCATTCACAGTATAATGACAAAGTTCTTAGTAGGCTTACTCTCCTGTTCTTCATTGAAAAATATATGCTAGAGCCTAAAACAATATTTCTCAAAAAGTAGTCTTAAATAAAATTTAGAATTCTGTGGCTTAATTTTAATTATAAAAATTAATATAAAGTTACTCTGAATTATTTAAACACTGGTGTTGTAATTAAGTACCAGGTAATGCAATTTCACTGCCTATGTTTGCATCTGTGTATATAGTTATATGCATGTGCCAAAGGAAGGACAAATAAAGCTGAAACATAGTGTATGAACTAAATTTTCAAAGTAATTTGAATAGAAGTTGCAGAGGTATTGAGGCATCACACATCATATGGTTTTATTGACAAGCCAAAGTCAGAAGGACCTGTGCATAGGACAACTAATCCTGTTCTTGTAATTACCAATAGTTCATTAGCAGTCGGAATAAGAGAGATACTCAATTAATTCCTTTTCCATTTCTGTCTCTTATTCTAGCAATAAGAGAACAGGAAATTCATCTAAATTCATCTAAATTCAATAATACCAAAAAGATAGCAAAACCATATTTTAACATGAACAAGAATGCTTTACAATGTTATTAAGTGACACATCATTAAAACTACCATTCAAAAATCTTTCAAAGATGGATTTGGTAAGAAAGAGGTCTAATTGTGCTAAATTATTAAACAAAAGTTTAACATTATTAATGTCACCGTGTCAAACATGTTTATTCAAGTAGTAATTCTCTGAATCAGAGGGATTGTAGCCAAAATTTAAAAAAATTTTTTAAAAACATAGATTAAAAGTTTTCAGTCAAATACCAGACTGAGAAGATACAAAAAGCCTCCTTCACCTCACATCAAACACATAGAAATACTAGTTAAAATATTTGAAAAGTTATGAAAAATTTATAGCTAAGTTTGAAAGCAAGAAAGGGAAATCTTCAGGTGATAGAAATGAAGAAAATCGATACTCATAGTGGGCCTGGATTTGAGGTACCGCAATGCACAGGACGATACAGAACAGGTAAATCCTTTAACAGTTGGAATCTTAATGCCTCTGAAGGGAGGAGTTCCTAGGCCACAGACTCTGAGCATTTTGGATAGGTGGCATTGGGCTCATTGCATTGTTCTAGGAGGTAGAAACATGCTGCCATTGGTTGAAAAGTGATTAGAAAATCTCTACCCAAAAGACCAGAATCATATCCTCAAGCAAAATGCTTGTGCCAGGACATAGGGAGAAACAGAACAATTGATAAAACTCTGAAATTACACTGCCCAATAGCTCAGGTTCTGAATATACACTGTCAACTTCAAATAATTGATAGCTATAGAATATTCCACCCCAAAACATACTCTTTTCAAGTGTGCATGGGACATGTTTCAAGATAAACAATATTCTAGGGAATTCCCTGGTGGTCCAGTGGTTACAACTTGGCGCTTCCACTGCCAGGGCCCGGGTTCAGTCCCTGGTTGGGGAACTAAGATCCTGTAAGCTGAGCAGCGTGGCCAGCAGCAACGACAAAAAAAGATAAACAATATTCTAGGTCATAAAACAAGTCTTGGTAAATATAAAAGGATTTAAAATATACAAAGTGTATTTTCTGACCACAATGGATGAAATCAGAAATAGATAACAGAAATATACAAAGAGAATTCTCAAATATTTGGAAATTAAATAACTCACTTTTAAATAATAAATAAGGACAAGAAGAAATCAAAATGAGAAATAATTATTTTGAACTAAATAAAAATATAAAGACATATCAAAATTGTAGGATGATGTTATAAATAGTACTGAGATAAAATAGTTCTCAAACTAAATATCTTAGCTTCGACTAAGAAATTAAGGGGGAAAATGAAACCGACAGTAAACAAAAGACAGGAAATAGTAAAGATCAAAGTACAAATGATTGAAAAAGAAAACAGAAAAACAATAGAGAACATTGGTAAAACCAACAGCTGGTTCCTTGAGAAGATCAATAAAATTGATAAACCTTTAACCACACTGATCAGGAAAAAAAGAGAAAATACACAAACTGCCAATATCCACAATGATATAAATGACATTGCTACAGATTCTATAGATATTCAAATGATAATAAGGGTATATTATACACAACTTCCTGCCAATAAATTTTACAACTTGGATGAAATGGACATATTCCGTGAAAGACACATCACAATCCTGATTCAAGAAGAAATAGGTAGCATGAGTCATCCTATTAACATAAATTGAATCTGTAGTTTAAAACCTTCCCACAAGGAAAACTCCAGGCCCATATAGCTTCACTGGTGAATTTTACCAAAAATCCAGAGAAGAAATTCTATTCAAAGTCTTCCAGAAAAGTGAAAGAGAGACAATATTTCTAAACTTATTTTATAAGGCCTGAATAACCCAGATACTAAAATCAGATAAAGACATTAACAAGAAAAGAAATATCCCTCTTAGGCATATATGAAAATGTTCTTAAGTTTAGTAAATCAAACCTAACAGTATATAAAAAGATATACTGTGACTGTATTAGTTGTCTATTTTTGCT
Organism: Leucopleurus acutus; assembly: GCF_964270905.1. Lineage (NCBI taxonomy): Eukaryota > Metazoa > Chordata > Mammalia > Artiodactyla > Delphinidae > Leucopleurus > Leucopleurus acutus. The sequence continues at coordinate 71,477,609 of NC_139142.1, read as the reverse complement.
GCATAACAAATTACCACCAATTTAGTGGCTTAAATCAACACAAATTTATTATCTCACAGTATCTGTAAGTCAGAAGGCCAGACATGGGGTTAGCTGGGTCCTCTGTTCAAGATCTCATGAGGCAGACACCAAGGTGTCAACCTGGGCTGCAGTCTCACTTGAGGCTCATAGTCCTCTTACAAGTTTATTCAGGTCAATGGCAAAACTAATTTCCTGTGGTTGTAAAACTGATGCCCCCGTTTTCTTGCCAGCTATTGTCTGAGGTCACTCTCAGCTCTTAGAGGCTGCCCTAAGGTCCCCTAGCAGAATGGCCCTTTCACGACATGGCAACTCATTTCTTCAAAGCCAACATTGGAATCTCTCTAGGCAGCTACAATGATGTTCTATATAATCTAACATAATCTAGGGAGTGACTATCTTACATCCTGTTCACAGTCCCATCAATTTTTAAGGGGACACTGTGTACACAAAGAGGTGGAGAATCTCAGGGGTCGTCTTAGAATTCTGCCTATCACAATGAACCAGTTGGGTTTATCTCAGAATTACAAGATGAGTTCAGTATTTGAAAACCAATCTAATTCACTACAAAAACATAATTTTAAAAAAAGGACATATGATCATCTCAATAGATGCGAAAAAAAATTTGACCAAATCCATCAGTCATTCTTGATTTTTTTTTTAAATTTCAGAAAACTTGCTGTAGGGGAATCTTTTTCAATTTGACAAAGGGCACTGACAAAAATCCTACAGCTAACATTATACTTAATGGTGAAAGACTGAATGCTTTCCCCTTAAGTTCAAGTGACGAACAAAGATGTCTTCTGTCACACTTCTATTTAGTATTTTACTAGAAATTCTTGCCATTTCAATAAGGTTTTCAAAATAAATAAAAGGCATATAGATTGAAAAGGAAGAATTAAATCTATTTTCAGATAAAACAATTGTATAAAATACTAAATTATCTTTTTCAAAAGCTACTACAAGTAATAAATTTGCCTTGCAAAGTTTCAGGACATATAATCAATTATGACAGCTAATTATGTTTCTATATTCTAACAACAAATACTTTAAAACTGAAAAAAATACCATTTATAGAGTATTATCAAAAATCTCAAATACTTAGCAATGTGCCTGACAAAATATGTATGCTATCTGTACACTGAAAACTACAAAATACTGCTGAGAGAAAGAAAAGAAGACAAAATGAGGGGAGCCATATGTTAGGCAAATGGATTGGAAAGCTCAATATCGTTTAAATGTCAGTTCTTTCCAAGCTGGTCATGATTCAATGCAATCCCAGTCAAAATCTCAGCAGCCATTTTGAGAAAACTGACAAATTCATTCTCCAGTTCACGTGGAAAAATCAAAGACCTCTATCTAATAGCTAAAACAACTTTTAAAAAGAAAAGCAGAACTGGAGGATTAACACTACCTGATTTAAAGACATGTTATAATGCTATGCCAATCAAGACAACAAAGGCATACAAATATATGTATATATATGTATATGTGTATATATACATCTCAGTGTGTGTGTGTGTGTGTGTGTGTGTGTGTGTGTGTATACACACACACACACACATATATATACACTAATTTTTGACAAATGTTCAAAGGCAATTCAGTTGAGAGGGGATAGTCTTTTCAGTAAGTTGTGGTACTGAAACAATTTTATATCCATCCATACACACACACACACACACACACACACACAAATTTCACACCATAAAATATCAACTGTAAATAGATCATAAACCTAAATGTAAAACTATGAAATTTCTAGACGAAAACGTAAAGGAAAACGTTTATGTGCTTGGGTTAGGCAAAGCTTTCTTAGGTCATAAAAATATGATCTATAAAAGAAAATTGATAAACTGGGCTTCTTCAAAATTAAAAATTTCTGCCCTTTAAAAGACATTGTATAGGGTATGAAAAGACAAGTCACAGACCTGGAGAAAACACTTGGAAATCATCTATCTGACAAAGGACTTGTATCCAGAATATATGAAGAATTCTCAAAACTGAATTAAGAAACAACCCAATACAAATAAATGGACAACAGTTTTGAGTAAACACTTTATCAAAGACATATGGTTGGCAAATAAGTGCATAAAAATGTACTCAGCATCATTTTCATTATGTAAATTCAAATGACACAATGAGATACCCCTATACAGTTATTAGAATGGCTAAAATTTAAAAGACTGACTATACATAGTGTTGCTGACCATGTGGAGCAACTGGAACTCTCCTGCAATGCTGGTGGGAATGAAAAATCATATAACCACCCTAGAATACAATTTGGCAATTTAAGTTTAAGCACACACAGACCAAATGATCTAGCCATTCTTACCCTAGGTATTTACCCAAGATAAATAAAATCATATATCCATTAAAAGACTTGCACATGAATACTTATAACAGTTGTATTTGTAATAGGTAGAAACTGAATAACTCAAATGTCTTTCAGGTGAATGGGTAAACAAATTGTGGTATAATCATACATTGGAACACTACTTAGCAATATATAAGAGTGGACTACTGATACAAGAAACATTGATGGATCTCAAAATAAATATGCTGAGTAAAAGAAGACAGACGCACACATCCCCTGTGAAAAAGAGTATATAATGTGTGATTCCATTTACACAAAATTATAAAAAGTGCAAACAAATCTGTACAGAGGGGCTTCCCTGGTGGCACAGTGGTTGAGGGTCCACCTGCCGATGCAGGGGACACGGGTTCGTGCCCCGGTCCGGGAGGATCCCACATGCCGCGGAGCGGCTGGGCCCGTGAGCCATGGCCGCTGAGCTTGCGCGTCCGGAGCCTGTGCTCCGCAACGGGAGAGGCCACAACAGTGAGAGGCCCGCGTACCGCAAAAAAAAAAAAAAAAAAAAAAAAAAAAAAAGTCTGTACTGAAAGAAAATAGTGCAGTGGTTGCCTGAGTACTCAGGGGCAGGGAGAAGTGTGATGATATGCTGATTGTCTTGATTATGGTGATAGCTTCCTCTGTGTGTGTGTGTGTGTGTGTGTTTGTATGTCAAAACTTACTAAACTGTACACTCTAAATACGTTCTGTTTATTGTGTATCAATTATGCCTTGCTAAGATATGTACAGCAAAAACCTTTTAAGTAATTAAAGCAGTACTAAAATATCTCTTTTGCTGTCCTTTCCCCACGAAAATGCATTGGACTCAAATTGTTATACATGTGGAGTTCACCAAAGCCTTCAAGAAAGAGAGAATACTTCCTTAAAATTTTCTATACAATAGAATAAGAAAGAAATCTACCAAAATTATTCATGAGACTAATACATCTTTGATATGAAAACCAGAGAAGGAAGAACTGTACAGGGATAGAAAATAAAAGGCCAACCTCATTTAGGAGTATAGGTGCACAATTCCAAATAAATTATTGTCAAAGTAACTCTAATAAGAGATTGAAAAATGAATAATTTTATATCGTGGTCAACACGGTAATATATTGAAAAAGAAAAACCATATCATTGACATTAAATAAAATTCCATCTCTCTCAAAGATGTCTGTATGTAAATGCACCTACATGCACATATGCATAGATATATACATACATACATCATGCAAACATATGTACATACATATACTTTACAACCTAAAAACAGCAAGACACATCCTTAACCTGTTAAAATACTTTTATCAAAACTTTAAAGCAAACTTTGTACACACTGATGAAGCATTAGAAGAATTCCCATTAAAGTTGGGTACAAGGCAACTATGTCCATTTCCACTATTAATAGTCAAGAAACTGATGAAATTAAAACTACATACTAAGGTAATATTTCTGCTTAAGTATAATATCACTGCCTTATAGTCAATATGAAAAAAAATGTCCACTTCTTTTAATGAATGTTGTTAATCTTATTTCTGTCTTGAACAATTTGTAAATTTCTGTTCTTGTAACTGTATGTATTATGCATATAAATATATTTGCATATATTTCATTAATAATTATAAAAACCTAACACTGAGGATAAACAATTTTTCTCCTTAAAAAAATACCATATTAATTAAGACTAAAAAACACCATTCTAGAGGGATCATCCATAGTGATATTCCCTAGGCTCCTGCCTTTTTCATGTTCTGTTCAATATTTGTATCAATATTTAATATTCAATGAATAATTTAGACAAAGATATGAAAATCATGTTGATGACATTTATATATATTCTAAAGTTGGTAGGGAGAGTTAATGCTGAAAGAAGTAATGAGAATTTTTAAAAATCTCTTTTAGCTAGAATACTGAGTTTAAATCTCAGTGAAAATAATGAATGTAATTTAAAACTCCTGTGTAGTTGTTTACAAAATAACCATTTTGTTAAAATAATCTAAAAAAATATAATACCTGTATTGAAAGCAGTTCATATGCAAAGGTTTTTAAATGAGCTGAACATATGCTCCATAATGTCCAATGAGAGCCTAGGGTTGATAGGGACCTAGAAACCATATCACAAATAACAGCTGATCATGTCTTAAGCTGGGCAAGAAAAACTGTTGAAGGGGATATGCTAGTTCATGTCATATATTTGAAGAACCCTCTTTGGAAGCCTCTAGATGGACACAAAGCACCGAGCTGATCTCCCTTTGCTATGCGGCTGCTTCCCACTAGCTATCTATTTTACATTTGGTAGTGTATATATATCCACGCCACTCACTCACTTCGTCCCAGCTTACACTTCCCTCTCCCCGTGTCCTCAAGTCCATTCTCTACGTCTGCATCTTTATTCCTGTCCTGCCCCTAGGTTCTTCAGAACCATTTTTTTTTTTAGATTCCATATATATGTGTTAGCGTACCATATTTGTTTTTCTCTTTCTGACTTACTTCACTCGGTATGACAGACTCTAGGTCCATCCACCTCACTACAAATAATTCAATTTCGTTTCTTTTTATGGGTGAGTAACATTCCATTGTATATATGTGCCACATCTTCTTTATCCATTCTTCTGCTGATGGACACTTAGGTTGGGAAGCAGATTTTTAAAAACAGTATTATATATATTATTCACAAAAAAATATCATTGACTCATATGTCTTGAGGCTAGAGGAAATCATACTGCACCTCATGCATGTCAACCAATGATTTGGTCCTGTTTTTCTGTGCTCTATCAGAATGTGTCACAGATAGAAAGTAGATCTGCTGTTTTGACTGAATTGAAATATCAGTTCATTTTCACCACTTATAATTCAGCAGCTATAATGAGACAATCCATCCCATATTGGAAAATTTCTATGAGAAAGCTGTTCTTATTAAAGAGGAGGAAAGTCCCTCAATATCAGTTAATCCAGATAATCAAATTAAGAAACAGGAACTCATTAGTGCCTGATTTTGTGACTAGACAGTTTGGTTCACGTGGTTAAACTGCTCATGGGACAATTTGTGAGAAAATTCCCCAGGCAGCTAACCAAGGAATTCTGTTCCCTTACCCTACACTAGGCTGAGGAAGGAAAGACCACTGGGGAGACCAGAGATTTGAAAAAGAAGTGCTTAGGGTTTAATGTTGCCAAATTCAATGGAAATTTTGTAGCAGGGGAAAAAAAATGTCACAAATTGCATAATTTTGTCAACTAGTCTCATGGTCGATGTCAATCAAAAGAAAGAAAGAAGATATATTAGGGATGGAGGGGGCGGAGGAATGTTCTCCAATTGTCTCATTCTCATGATTTTTAAGAGCAGAATACAGTACTCCCTTCCTAACAAACAATGCTCACAGCTCTTGCATGATGTTGTCTCAGATTACTTAGTAAGTAAAGAAGTCCAGGGCCTGCACTTAGCATCCTGTGGCCAGTAAGTACAGTCATTTCAGTGTTCTATTTTCCTGGTAATGCAAGGTGGCTAAGAAGAAAGAATGTCACGCCTAGAACAAGCAATCTACCACCCTTAATTCCCATCCCATTAGATGCATAATGATGTTTATTATGCTACTTTTACAACCTTACAAGCTTTATTGTTCCCATTTCATCATATAAAATTGAGGCAATGTACTGTACTTACATTTTGTTTACCTCATTTTTCTAGTTAGATATTATAAATGTTCCTGTTTGGATAATAACTAGATTCTGAGGCCTGTGAGGTGATTTTGCCCTTTTCTGGGACCTGAATGGAAGATGGGGGATGAAAGAAGATTGATTTGGTAAAGAGAAGAATGCACGTGATAAACAGAAATAAGAGGTGAGATGGGGGTGGGGCAGAAGTTCTTCCTATTAAAAAAATATATATATATTCTGTCCTTGGGCTTTTCTTTACTATCCAGCGTTCTATGCACAGAAACTATTCAAAATATAAAATCTCTTCAAAGCACCGGTCTCCATAGCCCAAGTGACTCTTTAAAGTATAAAAAATAAGGTAGTTCTAGAAAAAAGTTAAAGACTTTAATGGAGAACAAAATACTCTATTTTGCAAAGCATGAGGTAGAGTATAGACGGACTGAGTAAAAATGTAATAAATCTATGTAATTTGTTCTGCCCTTGGAAGAATTACCCTCTATTGAAAGAAGAAGCTATTAAGTCCCTGAACCCAGAGAGTCTGCGTCATTTTTCATCAAAAGCAAACATACATAAAGGACGAAGGAGGATGCTTACACCAAGAGCTACACCATTTGTTCCTTGTTAATTGTATTGCTGATTCCATCAGCATCATTAGGTACCTTCAAAAGTGACATTGAACCTGCTTTGGTCTCACAAACGACTAAAAGGAAAATCAAGAGAGAAAAAGCTGGGGGAGAAGCGGACTGGCTGTGCTAAGCTGAAGAGAGACAATGATAATGAAACTGCAGCTCCAAGATGACCATTAACTATTTTTTAAATAATGCAGGTCATTGGAGACACGTTTCCTAGCCCTAGCAAGTGGCTGTGGCTAACTTCTGTCCACGCTTCAGTAACTCTGTGGAGGGAAGCCCTCAAGAAAAGGTGCCACGGCTTTTAGCATCTTATGTACCATACAGACCCTAATACCATACCACTACTTACCCAGGAGCATCCTTCTCCAAACAAAACACATTCCTAGAGGTTGCATGTACATTTGCTTCTGGAAAAGTAGCTGTGTTTTAAACAGCACAGAGAACTTGTTTTTGTTATTTTTAATGGGATGAAACTTTGGATAATGAAGTTAACTTTCTCATATTCATATGTTTATTATTTTTGTTTTGCTTAGAATTTTTTAAGCCAATATTTGTGTTTTAGAATTTTATCTATGGAAAAATACGGCAGCTGGCAGCAAAGGAGTGAGAAGATACAAGTCCTAATTCTACGGCTTTCACCAACTACCAATACATTTGACTACTCATCTTACCTGTTGTGTTTCAGTTTCCTAACTGTCAAATTATCATAAAGTCTCTTTCAGCTCCAAAATTCGAACATTTGTAGTGCCGAGAAGAACAAAATTAAAAAGAAATCTCTAAGCTCTACCGAACTGCCGTATGCAGTCATGCGGTCTTTTTCAATTAGGGGACACCATTCACTTTGGAGACAATTTACAGCAGAGGAAGCTTAAGTATCTTAGGGCAGGATATCTTTTCCTCAGTTGCCATATGGGCTTCCAGTGATTTGTCAATTCCTTAGTTCTTTGCTGCTGAGAAACCACACAAAAGATTTCACGTATACAATGCCCACCATTTCACAGAAGACTAACCTTGAAAAAGATAATTTGGGGATTCGGAATTTAATTGTATATGACATGTCTTCTCTTTCATTGGGAGAGTTTACAGTGCATGGATCGTGAAGGCTGGATAATATTATTAGTGATCAGTACCAGCTGAACACTCAAGACTTTCTCCAAAATGTTCCGGTGTTCAGGAGACCACTGAGGTTCTTTCACTGCCCTAACAAGAGGGAAAAGTTTCCCCTAAAAATGTTTAGAAATTTTTATTTCCTGCCAGCCGGGTATGTGGGGACTCAGAGCGTATTAACTGACTCACAAAATAAATGAATGGGATAGTTCTTTTCACTGCATTTTGTGGAGTAAAAATCATACCTGCTAAATATATGAATAGTTCATAATAACACATGGACACTTGCATTTCTGTGAACATTCTTTGATCACTGAGACCCCTAAATAACAGAGTACGGGGCAACATGTACCAAAATCTCTTTATGATGGAGACCTTCCCTTCCCTTTGAGGTCATCACCTACTAATGAGAGAAAGTAAGATTAAGATCATTGAAAAGTTGGTTGGTCCCATGAAGAAGTAGAGAAAGGAAGTTTGTGCTGTCTGGGTGCCTTACAACTTCCACAGAACTTGTTTTTAAATGTCTGTTATGTGAATAAAGTCAAGTTCATTAAGATGTCATCTAATGATGCATAAATCATAAACAGAAAGAGTACAGAAAAATATCCCTTTCTGTGTCCTCTGTTCCCCCATCGTAGAGGCCAAGCTTTGCCCTTGAATGAGCCCAACACCTCATATCTAAATGACTCACTGTCAGATGCTAGCTCTAAGTCTATTAGATTATCATCATGTCATCTTTGTTTTTGGCAGTGTTTGAAAGCACCTCTAGCAGCTTTATTTGAACACTGTTTTCATACCTAAGAGTTTGAATCTGTAAAACACACAAACATTTATAGACATCTTTATGTCACTTCAAATTGTTGTGATAAGTGTACACACTTTGAATATTATTACTTAAACAACCTCCAGCTGATGTTTAAGAAGTAACACTTTAGAACAAGGCATTCTCCAAATGTTCTATTAAGGATGCTTGTTTATTTATATCAGTGTATAGAAAAGTACAGCTGTACAAAACATAAATCAATGTCAAAAGTAAAAGGCATTAAAATTCATAAGGTTCATTTTTCCGACATCCAGAGCAAACCGTAGCTGAGAGTTTGTCACAGACTTAACATCAGCAATAAAATTATATAACTGCTAATGTCACATTCTTTGAGGTACACTCAAAGGCATCTAAAATTTTATAGCTTAGTTTGGCTTATTTTAAACATGAACATATATTACTCTTAATTTGGTTTCTAATGATACCTAGAAGGCCTGAATATAAAAACAGCATCAGAAGGGAAATAACTCACCAGTCCAACATGAAAAAAATATGTATATAGGCAGTCGTTTTGCTACTGATCAGGAAACCACAGGAATTAGTGCTGGTTTAACGCCTATTAAGGAAAACAGTGTTTTCTATAGCAGAACGAAGAAGGGTTATTGCTAAATAAGAAAGAACTAAAAACAAGCCATGCAGGTCCTAATATTCATTCACGGTTAGGTAATTTTCTGCTTTGGTTTTCACGTTTTTAAAGCTCTGGTGCCATTTGCCTGGAGTGAGTTAAGAGACTTTTATTCCTACTTAAATATTCACCGGTTTGGGAAGATATACATTTGTCATATTAGTATCTGGAAATCTTATTTTCTATCGTATTACAATTTCCTTGAAGGCAAGGACCACACAGCCACATCAGCATGTCCTCAAGAATCTGGGATAAACTCATCTGCTGCTTTTTCCGAGTTGGTGAAATGGTGACACTGAGATCCGTTACTGTGAGAGTAGAGGTTGAGGTGAAACCGCCCATTTTTCTGAAAGTCCCCAAAAGGAGTAATAGTCGCCGTTGCTTATTCAGTCCTTACTTACTGTGGGCCTGACACTGTTCTAAGCAAGTTATTCATGGAAATCCATTTAACTGCCTCAGCAGTTTTATGAGTTAGGGACCGTTAAGGTCCCCCTTTTACAGGAGAGGAAACTTCAGCACAAGGAAGTTACAAAATTTTGCTGGTGCCACAAGTCTGAGGTGTGGTATAGCTGGGGTTCAAGCAGACAGTGTGGTTCAAGAGTTTGTTCTTTTAAGCACCACTTCATACCACCTCTTTCAGAGATTCATAAGTGCACAATAATGCTGCAGGAGGGTGGTATTTCAATCCCTAACATCTTTCCCTAAGAAAAATGTAGCCTGTAATCTATTAAAAGGTCTTTGTACTGTAAATAACTTCAGAATTGTTTTTCCGTTGGAGGATGCATACATAACCACTTCCACTTCTCCTGGGACTTTTAGAAGTTTATGAGACATTTTATGCAAACACATACATACACACACTCTTGGAAAACTATATTTCTGTGGTAAAAAATTAGATTATATATGTGAAATCACCACTGCCATACAGGGAACCTGAATTCAAATGTCTTTCTTAAGAACATAAGAGAGAAAATAGAGTTTTGGAAGAGAGGGAGGAGATTCACCCACAGTCATTACATAATTAGCCAAAGCTAATTTCGGTTGTTTTTCATTTACTATGTACCACTCACAAGATCCATGTCTGTGTTTATTAATGTGACCAAAATGCCCCATTTCGTATTCTCCTTTGCTCACATCTTCAAGGAAACACAAGGGGGAGAGCCTGCACAAAGCACAATTCCCAAGTCCTAAGGTGTGTCCTCCGGCTACATATCGCGCGAGAGATGGATGTGAAGGTAACTCAGCTGCACCAGGACCGGCTGCAGGAGCAGTTGCTCATTGGAGCATCAGAGACACAGCGTGTGGAATGCAGCCTGGTCTGACTGAGAACAGCCCTGTGAATACAAATGTGTTCAAAATGGCTGACTCTGTACAAGAGTAAATAAGAACATTTCCAGCTTTTCCTTTAGTCACAAGATCAGGAGGTCTCGTCACCCCAAATAGAATAGAGAATTGAAGTAGTTTTCCAGCTGAGAGAGGCAAAGTAGGGAGATGGAGGAAGGTGACTTTAGCAGCAAGGACTTTGCCTTTTAGTGTTCTTTTTAAAAGAATAGAGCTCAGATTGAACTAATCCCCCACTTGAATGTATGCCTTAGGAAATAATTTTTATTAATAGCTGAATATTTTTACTTTCACCCACATGCACCCAAATATTGGGTTTATGATATTTAGTTGCATGCATATATCACTGTGTCAAAGAAAAGGGAGGAAATCTAGCCTTAATAAAAAATGATTTATTAACTTCTCCACGTCCTATGAATTTAATATGCTATGGGTTCTTGCTCTCACTGCAGATTTCTTTTAGAAGCAGAATTCTGGATACGAGCTCATACTATTTCTAAATAATGTATTGGTAACTACGAACAAAAGAAAACATCTCTGATGCACATATTCCACAGACACACGAACTACATGTCAGTTAGCTGTGCTACTTATTTTGCATCCCTTCTACTTTCAGCCAGTTCATCACTTTCCTCAAGAGAAATAGCTGAAGCTGGTTTATATTGCTCCATAACATTAAGCACTGATGTGTTCATTTTCTGAACATAACATAAAACAACAACGATTTTTTTTGTCATTCTCCTTCTAAATCATACTCCCTGTTCTTAGAAGGGTTTCTTTTGTTTGTTTGTTTGTTTTTGTTAGGCCACAAACTAATTTTAGGTTTTTTGGTTCATAATCATTACAAAGTGTGATCCCTGTAAAAACATAATTTTTCTTCTCCATAACTGCACATAAAATGTATCCTACTTGGAAACTGCAGAGAGTGAAAGAATCCCTATAAATGCTGGCCTCAGGGAATCTATGCTTCCTACAAGATTTAAGGTAGAATTATTCAGAGGCCATGTTACTCAAACAAGACCCAACCATTTTTTGTTGTTAGTTCCTTTCCTTTTCTTTTCTTCAGAATATTACCTAAAGGTAGCTCTAAGCACTAAGGGATTGAGGTTTCTATTTAGTCTACAAGAGAACTAACAGGTTTTTTTCTACCTGTAGGTATCAACTTGGGATTTCAGTTAGCTAAGCAGCTTTGGACCTAGAATAAAACACTTAAGGGACCAGGGAAAATGTAGGTAGCAGAAAACCTGCAGACTGTGGTCTTTATCTATTTACTTATTTACTTTCTTATTTGTTTACAAAATATACTTTATTTTTTTAGTTTTAGATTTACAAAAAATTTAAAAAGTGGTACAAAGAATTCCCATATGCCCCCCCAACCAACTTTCCCCCATGCCCCTCTTATACATGAATGTAATTAAAAACTATGCATTATTATATTTCTCTTTTCCTATTGTGCCTACAGGTGCCTATTCCTACTGTACCCCAATAATTATTGTAGATAGAGAAATAGATATTTAACATTATAAATTGGGGAGTGGAAATCTGTAGTACTGCCCTAGTAACACCATCTTAACTTGGTTTAAGAGGTAAAGAAAGGCTTTGAGTGACATAATCCAAGGAAAGCTGAAAGCTGACCAACCTCTGGTAGAATTTGACCCTCTGGGAAGGACTATCAGGTGGGTAAATGATGGCATCTCGGCTGTGAAACCAACGCTAAATCTGGAACTTTTTCTAAGGGTCAAGGATAGCGGAGCATGGTGCAAAGAGTTGCTTAACGTTGTCAAATGTTTAAACCTCTGATCTTTGAAGTAAAACGTTGGGCTAAATAACCTTTAAAGTTTCCTATCAGCCATAGTAATGTATGAAGCAGAGGTGAAAAAAAGAAAAAGTGCTTTATATGAAAGAAAAAAAAAGTCTTATCAATCTGCATCCCTTGTCTTATGCATCATCAAGACAAAGACTGAAAATAAAGAATTTGTTTTCAGCCATGTTTATTCCAAGACGTTAATAAATGGAGAGGTTTGAAATATCTTTGAAGGCTTTTCAAAAAATGCCATGGATTATAGGCAGAGGACATAATTAAAAAATTTTTGTTTTAAAATTTTCTTCCACCTTACTAAAGACAGTAGCCCTGAGTAACATTAGCCTGAAGGTGTTCTATGTCTCCCTCGCCATTTCTCTACCTTCTTTTCTTATTTGTCTAATAAATAATTCTGAAACTTTGTTTCTTGTCTCCCAAGACTCTGACTATGCAGCCGAGAGCACTAGAGAAAGACTTAACTGACTAGCTTAAAGTTACCCTGAGGAGGTTTGTCCACTTTTCTTTTATTTTGTCCTTAGATTGGCTTTAGGAATCTGTAGTCTACGCTTCCACAATATAGTTAGGGGCAGCAGAGGTACTGTATGTATGATTTGTACTTGTACGTATTTCCCAATTCCATCTGTTTTTTAATATATTCTCTTGATAAAATTTTATCCCTTCTTTCCAGACAGGCTTTTGCCTGATTTGATAGATAGTCCCTCTGGCTCATGTTGAAATTGAAATGTATGATATCTTATTGTTTGCCTATATACCCAGATGTCCAGGCACTGAATTTACTTTCATAAATGAAATATTGAAAACAAACATAAAGCTATGGAGATGCAGTTGCAAGAGACAGGAGCAACATTACTATATCAGGAATGGTCAACATAAGACTGGAAGCTTCTATATCTCAGGCGGCAGATCTGTGGGCTTCCCTAAACATATCTCTAGCAACATTTTTCTCCTTGCGTGAACGCTTCACACGCTCGAGGCACCAAACCATCATTATCATAAAGTAGCACAGCAGTGTTATATAGATGAAAAAATATAGACCGGGCTAGATCTGGATTTAATTCAGGCTCTGCCATTTATAAGATTCTTGATTTTAGTAAGTCATGTAAGCTATGAACCTCACTTTTCTTGCCTGAATTTAATGCTTCCATCATGGAAACATGGTAAAAATGAAACCAAACAACCCACTGTAGAGACTGAAGAAGTAGGCAATATCACAGGCCCTTGGGCTACAGTAGTGAACAGGAAAGATGCTGTTCCCACCCTCATGGGTTTTGCAGTCCGGTGGGGAGGCATAGCCCATAAAAGAGCAATCATAAGAATACACTTGACAGATAGGTGGGGACATATACGAGGGATAAGTAAACCAGACCTGAATGATTATGAAGGTTTTGCTGAATGAAGACGGTGACATCTAAGCTGCTAATTAAAAACTGGGTAAGGAATACCCATGTATGTATAAAGATTCAGTGAATCGCATTTCTCTTCCCCATCTCTTCTATGTCCCCTGAACCCTTCCAAACAGATCCTACATAATGTGTTTCATACACTGATTTTAAAAATATTTACTGAGCACCTGGCAAATGCCAGACTTAATGCTAGTGACTAGAGGCATGTCCATGAGAAAGGGAGAGACTCTGCCCTTCAGCAGTTTACTCTCTGATGGAATCATTTTAATACAATACAAACCCAAGAGACCATCACACAAATTCGTCTCTAGATGAAATAAGTTTCTGCTATTGGACTCTTCAGAAAAAACCTGAAGAGACCCAAAATTTAGAGAGCCAATCCCGGAACCATCAGCACTGGAACAGGCTTAATGCACCAACAACATAAGTTTTGATCTGATCTGTGCCTTTAGATTATTTTTTTAAATCAAAAACAGGAAAAAATAAAGAAGACTTAGAAATGACAGTGCCCTAGACTTCCTTACTCTCTTAGAAAACATGAGTAAAATTCAGCTATTGCTTAGAACCACACCCATTCCAGGGAGAGAGAAAGTAAAATAACAAAACCTGGGGGGGTGAGCGACTTTTTTTTTTTTTCATTGTAGAGTCTATCTTTCACTTTATACAGAAACAGCCATAAAGTGAAAGATTCTGCTTTTTCTTTTGGAAGAATACCTATTCTGATTTCCGAGGCATATTAACTTGCTGCAGTTCACTGCAGAAGCTAATTCTTATTTTTTGGAATTAATTGAGCTGAAAGCTGGACTCCTGACAGCCCATCCCTTCAGTGGCCAGCACAGAAGCTGAGGACAGACGGCCATTTCAACTTTACTAGCCTGACATCCTGCATAATCAATGCACATCAGCCACTAAGACTGGCTGCCCGTGCTCACGCCCATTCGCAAGTTGGCTGAGCGCCCACTCACAAAGTGGGATGCCAGATCCACTAGGGCACACAGGTGTCAACCAAAGATCACTTCAAACCAGAAGCCTGCTCCATTTTGCAAGAGCCATCATTTTGTTAGGCCAAAAAAGAAAAGGAAAATGTTTAACGTGGTTAATCCCATATTGCTGACAAGTGGCTATTTACATCCCATCAGAGTTTCAGCCTCAAGGGACGTTTTATTTAATGACTTAATGCAATCTTCTCTATCCTTTAAATTTGACTTTCAATCTCTGCATTTCAAATGAGGCAAAGAGGAGACAGTATGTCAATCCTGAGAGTCACTGGAAATGTCCATTTTCTTCATTCCCGTTACATGCATCAGAGATGGAAAGAGTAAGCAAAGAATTATCATGTGCACAATGTCTCTAGACACCAATTAGAATGGTGAATAGTGCACCTAACAAAATGCAAATACATTCTTTAATATTCAATTAATTCAGCAAATATTGGTTAAGCGCCAGGCACCCAGTAGGGGTTGGTCTCACTGCCTGGAGTCTCTTCTCTTCCAATGGAGCTTGCACATTTGCTGTCATATTAATCAATCTCACTAAAGCATAGTTCCCATCTTATTAATTTCATGCTCAAACTGCTCTTAAGGTTTACCACTGACCACTGAATAATTTCAAACATTTACATGAAAGTGAAGACTTCCTATTCTCTGGCTAAAATCAATGTTTTTATGCTGATAAATTCTTATAGATGCTTATAAAGGCTAAATCAATGATCCCAAGATATTTTCCATCTATGTCTTGGATCTCATTGCATCTATAACTTTCTCTTTTTCCCTCCTTTATTTCCATCATCTCTAAATGTTGAAATTCTCCTCACCTAGGTAAGGATCAAGTGTCTCCTCAGATCCAACTAACTTTTTTCAAGCTCTATGTGACAGCCCAGTCCAGATGCTTTTACAAAAATTACCTCATGTAATTCTCCATTCAAACTCAAAAAGAAGATATTATGATCCCCAATTTTCATATGTGTAACCAAACTGAGAGAAGCTAAGCCCTGGCAAGGCATCCAGTTGGTCATGAGCAATGCCTAAGCCTAAACACAGGCTCTCCAAACTCACTGATCTTCCACTCTCAGGCTTCCATCTTCCTCTCGGGACTCTCCCTGTCTTCACCACCCCTGATCCCCAACAGCATGTCCTTCCTCTGAACGTTTAGCCCTTAGTCCATGCCACTTTTGAGATTTTAATTACTTCAAAATGTGCTTTTTTTTTTTTTTTTTTTTTTTTTTCGGTACGCGGGCCTCTCACTGTTGTGGCCTCTCCCGTTGCGGAGCACAGGCTCCAGACGCGCAGGCTCAGCGGCCATGGCTCACGGACCCAGCCGCTCTGCCGCATGTGGGATCTTCCTGGACCGGGGCACAAACCCATGTCCCCTGCAGCGGCAGGCGGACTCTCAACCACTGCGCCACCAAGGAAACCCAAAATGTGCATTATTTAAAAATTAAAAGATTTAGTAAGCAGCTCAGTAATTTTAATGGAAACTGAGGATGACAATAATGGAGGGAAAAGAGGAGAACGGGAAGAGAAGAACAGCAGCCTTTTCTGCTCCCCGTAAGTGTGTCAGAACTGTACTGAGTACATCCAAGATATCAGCTTGGATCATTACAACAAACCTCAAACACAGGTGTTCTCCTCTCCAAAGAACAGATAAGGAAACTGAGGCTCAAACGGTTAAGTGATTTTCCCAAGTCTGTAAGCCAGATAGTTATTAGATGAGAATTCAAAACTACTCATTCAACAAAATATTTGAGTTCCTGTATGTGCCGGACACTGCTCTAGTTTTCTGAATCCGCATCAAACAACATAAACAAAAATTCCAGCCCATGAGGAGCTTGGATTCTAGTGAGAAAGGACAGGTAGTAAACAATAAGCTTGGGCTTCCCTGGTGGCGCAGTGGTTGAGAGTCCGCCTGCCGATGCACGGGTTCGTGCCCCGGTCCGGGAAGATCCCACATGCCGCGGAGCGGCTGGGCCCGTGAGCTATGGCTGCTGGGCCTGTGCGTCCGGAGCCTGTGCTCCACAACGGGAGAGGCCACAACAGTGAGAGGCCCGCGCACAGCAAAAAAAAAAGCTTAATTAAAAATGGAATACACGGTACTTTAGGAGATGAGGTGGGGGATGGAAATTGAGCAGAGTAAGGGAAATCGGAACTACCAGCAGTGGAGACTGGGTCTGCAATTCTAAGTAACATTGTCAGTGTAGCTTCACTGAGAAGGTGAAATTTGAGAAAATACATGAAGAGCTAAATGGATAAAGGGGAAGGCAGAAGGAAGAGTCACTACAAAGGTCCAAGGAGGGAGCAATTATACCCAAAGAAAGATGGGTAAAAAGACACCACCTAGAAATTTTTTGATTTGCAATGAAAAAATGGGTTTCTTCCACATCTGAGGGGGAAAAAAAAAAACCCAAAGGAAAACAAACAAAAAACCCTTCCTGAAGAGCTACGTGCGAGGGACTATTATAAATAATTCACATGTGTTTATAATTATTGTTTACAAGAAACAATGAGGTATTATTCTCAACTTTTGGGATGAGGAAAATGGAATATGGAATATGCGGTAAGGAGTAAGTATGTTGCTAGTGGTCAGGCAGATTTTAAGAGCTGGAGCTATGTATGAACCCAGGCAGTCTGGTATCAGAGCCCTGCTCTGAACTACTGTTGGAGTTCATTAGTTTTTGCTGCTACATATAATATATTTTTCTATTCTCTTGTTGATGGGCATTTTGAATGTTTCCAGCCTTGTTATCATTATAAATAAAGCCATTGTGACACTTTTGTATATCTGTATGGCATTATATGTGAGGGTTTCTCTACGCTAGGGACTTTAGAGTAGAATTATATACAAAGATACTGTGTAGAGCCCTTTCTCATGCAAGACAAGGAGACACGCACAATTTCACTTCATTCCTCACTGTTTCCCAGAATTACTTAGTATGATTGGGATTTTATTATTGTTTAAGATAACTCATGAATTCTTTATTTAATATGTTATATTTTTAAGTTATAAAAATATATTTTTATATATTTTTGATCATTGCCTTTCGTGTTTTATCACTGTTACAAAATTATTTAATTCTATTTTGAAGAGAATTTATTGCTCATTGCTTTTTTTTACCATAAAGTATAATTAAAACAGAGTGAACGTTTCAAAAAACTAAATGAAATAAAGTGGCTCTTAGTTAAAAATATAATAGTTTATTTGTACAATTAGGTATTTGTACCACTAGATTAATATTTTCAAACATTATTTTATAAAATAAGAAATAGTTCTGGAAGAACATGAAATAAATTCAGAATATTACATCCTATAATCCTAGTTTGTACATTTTTTATATTATTTATAATTATATTATAAATAATATGTATTACACACATTTATATGGTATTATAATGTACATAATGATTAATATATATAAAACACATAGCTACATATACATATATTTCATGTATATAAATTTTTATAACTTTATTATTAGATTTGAATTTTAAAAGTACATCTGTCTCTACATATAAATATCTCTCTACTTACCTATCTTTCTATCTATATACACAAATTTAAAGGAGTTGTAGCTGATTAATTGTAAAAAGAGCCTCAATTTTCTGCCCTTCCCTTTACAATGTGTCTTTGGAGCTCCTACCACCAAAAATTAAAGGTTATTTTCTTACTCTTTAATATTCAGTAGAATTCAGCTGAGTTAACACTGTGCCAGCTATAAGCCTAGGCCTCAAGAGTCCTTGACCATTTCTCCCTTCCCTCTCAGAATGCTACTTCTGCCAGGAGAACAATAAATCTGGGTCAGCCTCCTGGAAGATGAGAGACCACGTGAAACAGAGACAAATCATCCAAGCTGAGGCCATCCTAGACCAACCAGATTCTAGGAAGCCCCCAGAGGACCCCAACTGGCCCATCAGCTAATGAGAGTTGCAAAAATGAGCCCAGCCAAGATCAGCCAAACCCAGTCCAGATCAGAAGTACTTCCCAGCTGACTTGTAAACCCAGAAGCATTAATAAATTATTACTTTTTGTAAGTCATCGAGTTTTGAGATTTTTAACAAGAGTTAATTAATACAGGGATTCCTTTGAATGTTGGAATTAGAGTGATTTTTGTGTCATATATGTTCTTTTTCATTTCTATACATGTTCATCAATGAGCATTTATTATATTTTTGAGAAAAGTTTAACATAATTCTGCAAAGATATGTCTAGGATAAGTTATCTCTGTTCCTTCTGGATCTCAAAAAAAGATACAAAGGTATCAGCTAGAGTGAGAAGGAAGCTCAATAACAGCATATGAATGTCCCCCCCAAAATTTATATGTTGAAATCCTAACCCCCAATGGGATGAAATTAAGAGGTCGGGCCTTTCTGAGGTGATTAAGTCAGGAGGGTGGAACCCTCGTGAATGGGATTAGTGTCCTTATTAGAAAAGACACTAGAGAGATGATTGCTATCTCCACCATGTGAGGCTACAATGAGAAAATGGTCATCTGCAACCCAGAAGAGGGTTCTCACCAGAACCTAACATGCTGGCATGTTGACCTCAGACTTCCTACCTCCAGAACTGTGAGAAATAAATGTCTGTTATTTATAAGCCACCCAGACTATGGTGTTCTGTTATATCAGCCTGAAAAAAGACACTTCTTCCTTTTCTTCCAGTGTCTCAGCTTCAGTCTGATGCTATACCATGTGTTCAACACTGAGTTTCCCCTTTATACTGCTGGCCCTTGAATTCAAGCCAGGAGATCTAATAGTCCTGTTTCTTCACATTATTTACAATAAATGGAGTTTGCAGGGGGGCAGCTTCCTCTTGCTACCATTGTTTGCCACTCTTAGCAGGCTTCTGAAGCAATATTACTGAAGGACTCCCATCAGTCTTGGAGAGATGGTAAGATGGGGAAAGGGGAACAAAGGGGCAGAGAAACAATTATCACCCCTCTTGTGGGGACAGTAAACATGATCAAGAGAGCAGAGCACCACATCCTGCCACACCTGTAAAAGGAAGACCTGGGACATGTTCTTTCTTGGTTATGGGTGAGTCTTACACATTCTTATTTGTTTCTCCTTTTTGTGCCTCCAGGCAGCATTATAAAATGGACAAATCCTCTTTGAGTGAGTCATTGTTTATATTATTGATGTCTAAAAGCAGGTCTCATCCCAGGGTAGAGGGAATCCATATGCACAGGATGCACAGCAAGTAATACACCAATTTTGGTTTTTCATCTTGCTTTTTATCTCTTTTACCATTTTCCACTCTGTAATGTAGTTTTGATAGTAGTACTAAAGTGTAACTACTTGCCATTATGTCAACGGCTATTCCAAAGTCACTGGGTAAACCGCAGATCTTATAATCAGAAAGAGAGAAGCAGAAACATTTGGGACAGATAGAAAATAGACATCTGGAAAGGCTTCTTCTACTATGACAAGCAACCTTTAGTGATAACTGGATGCAAAAGAAAACTTGAGATTTCTGGTTCAAGTCGGCAATGTAGGAGGCTGCTGAACTCACCTCGTCCCACAGACACACCAAATCTACAGCTACACACAGAGCAATTTCCTCTGAAAGAAACCCCAAAACGAGCTGAGCAACTCCTGCACATCACGTAGATGAGAAAAAACCACATCGAAATGGGTAGGAGAGGTTGAGACACACTCTTGCCATAAACCTCAGCCCTGGAGTGGCAACACACAGTACGAAGGGAACGCAAAACCCCTGAGGAGCGACTGGTTTGAACCCTAATTCTGGCACCTCAGCTTTTAAGATTTGCACCTGAGAGATGAGCCCTCAAAACGTCTAGCTTTGAAAGCCAATGGGTCTTGCATTCATAAGGCCCACAAGGCTGTAGCAAACTGGTTCTTAAAGGGCTCTCTGAGACCTGACTACACCCCTGGGCCCAGCACAGAGGCAGCCAACTGAAAAGCATTGTCTTTCTGTGAAAGAGACCTAATTGCTTACCTTAAAGCCTCAGCCTGAGGAGCAGGCATCTAATTTAACACACATCTAGGGGCTTATTGAAATACTTACCAAAGCCTGAGGCTTGCAGTTTCCATCTTTGAGCTCTCCCTCTGCCTCATTCCAGGCCACGGGTATCTCTGGAAAGGAGCTTGTGCATACATCTGGCGCCCTGGTTTTGCGTCTGTCCTCAGGGACACACCAGACCTCACGACTGCTCCCAATGCATGTGTGAACTCTAACTAGGCATGAGACAAAGAAGAATTGTGCCAAAAAGAAAAAAAAAAAAAAGCCACTTTGAAAAATGGAACATCTGGAAATGACTGCATTAAGATAGAAGATGTCATGCATTAGGAGCTGGATAGCTACAAAGAAGGAACTCATCAGTGGTGATGACTTCACCTCTTTTAGGGCTGTTTGATAGGAAGAGAGATTCCAAAGAATTTCTGTATTCTCTAAACCAGTGTAAGACAAGACAGACAAATACAAGATCCAATTCCATTGGCAAAATGAAGAGCTGAGTGACACGTACCTGTGAGCTCATTATAATATTCCCTCTATTCTTCTGTTTTTGAAAAGTTTCGCAGTAGGTAAATGAAAATAAATAAATTCCAGATCAGTGGTAGCTAAAAACAACAAAGAAGAGCTGTCAGTTT
Source organism: Leucopleurus acutus (assembly GCF_964270905.1). Taxonomy (NCBI): domain Eukaryota; kingdom Metazoa; phylum Chordata; class Mammalia; order Artiodactyla; family Delphinidae; genus Leucopleurus; species Leucopleurus acutus. The sequence continues at coordinate 71,456,233 of NC_139142.1, read as the reverse complement.
CAAAGTGTTTACAATGGGGCATCAGATTGGCAGATGCACTCTTCAAATCCCAACTGAAGTTGTAATTTATACTCTAAATCATATACACTGAAAATCTAAAAGCAGCCCCTATTTCAAGCCAATTTTGAACGGGCCCACTACTGTGATAGAGCAATGTTGCCTCTTCTTTTCTGTGTAACCAGAGAGTCTTGATATGTATCCAGTTGTAAACCTGTGTTACAGAGAACTTTCTCATCTGAACTTGAAATGTTCAGTTGCAGTCAGAATGTCAAGAATCACTGAATCTGTGTCTCAGCATCTTGACTCACAGAATGCCCAGAAGTGGTCCTGGAGGGGTTAAAATTATAGAAGCAACATTTATTTTCAAGGGTACCTGAAGTTCCTTTTATACATTTTAGGACATCTTCTGAAAAATATATTCATATTTTTTCCATAAAGAAATATTCTGAACACTACTGGTTTTCAGATGTAGTATCTATGGAATTAATCTCTCAGCCTCTTAGAAACCCATAGTGGGCAACCTGCCTCCTCATCTTAATTTGTGATCTTTCCTGTGGCTATATATACAGAATATAACTCACTCGTGTTCAGTTATATGGAGCAATACAGAAAGAATTGCTACACAACCAGGTATAATTTTGCATCCACTAAGTCAATAGGTGAGATGTTTCTGATTGCAGGCAAATTCATTATTACCCCTGACACTGTGTATCATCTAAATGAGACTCTCCCCTTTGCTTTAAACACCACCCCCCCCAAAAAAAAGATGAAAAAGGAGCTAGCAAGACCAAAGCAAATATTAATTTTCTTTTGTTTCAAATCTTTTTCAGGTGTGTATTGATTGGAAACCAACTCAGCAATTTAATTAGAAATACAAGCTTTTCTCTTTCCCTTAGGTTCAGATCAAATTTAGCATTTTTTTCCTTAGATTTTCTTAGGCTAAAGCTATAAACATCAGAGAAGGCCTGAACTCCCAGGTATTCTTTAATTTGTTCTGGAGTAATTATGATCTGAAGATCAGAGATAATAACCAGCTACTTGTGTTCTGCATCAACTTGCCCCGGGAGGAGTTGACAATGTGATTGATGAGAATGTTCAGGGGACATAAATCTGAAACCCCACAGACACCACAACCATCACCATTAAATCCCCCAGTTATTTACCAGTATTTTCTTAGGAAGTCTACCTGGGAAATGCAGAATGGAACACACAGGACGATATCTATTCATCAGGCCCAATAAATTGAAAACACAATTCCATTTTACTTAGAACTCTTAATTAACAAAAAAGAGAAACAAAAAATTGGTGAGGGCTTCCCTGGTGGCGCAGTGGTTGAGAGTCCGCCTGCCGATGCAGGGGACGCGGGTTCGTGCCCCGGTCTGGGAAGATCCCACATGCCGCGGAGCGGCTGGGCCCGTGGGCCATGGCTGCTGGGCCTGTGCGTCCGGAGCCTGTGCTCAGTAACGGGAGAGGCCACAACAGTGAGAGGCCCGCGTACCAAAAAAAAAAAAAAAAAAAAATTGGTGAAATAAACCCAAACAGATATCAAATTTCCATGCAAAACTTTTAAATTCTGTTTTGGGGTACTCTTACTAAAGCAGAGCAAATATTACGTGTTTATGTTGAAAGGTGAAATGTTCTACTCATCACGGCCTATGTAGTCAGAAATAGTAGAGCAGCGAACATATTTGTCTGATGAGACAAGAGAGCAAGAGGCACTGGTGGTCAAAGGAGAGGAAGGGTTTTTGGGTTGCTGCCACTAGGAGCCTGTGAAAGGCCTGAAAACACACTGATACCACGGGTGATGGACATTCACATCCCCCAATCAGCATGGCCAGATTAAAAAAAAACACACACAGGCTATCCAGAGCCGTCAGGCCAAGAAACCAGAAAAAGGGAAGCCGGTTCCAAGTACAAATTGTACTCATTTATTTAATCCAGCAAAGCCGATCAGACTATAGTGCGTAGTAAAAGTCTGTATTACTTCCAGATGCACATGTGTTCCTTCACATAGTGTCAAGGTGATGTCAGACCACTGAGGGTTCCAGTCTGGTGATCTCGTCTTACTTGTAGTGAACGGTAACTGCTTAAGACTGTTACCACAGGAAGTGCAACGAGGAGGAAAGGACTTTGGCTCAGGAAGTTACAACATGAAATATTAATTCTATAGCCTCATCGTTAAGAGAGCAGATTCTGAGACCACATTTCCTGGGCCTGAATCATAACTCCAAAACATCCTAGACTTGAGCAAGTTACCTAAGGTCTCTGGGCTCAGCTTCTTTTCATCTGTACGATGGGAATATACTATAAATGTGCCATATATAGGATTGCTGTGTGAGTTAAGTGAGCTCTCACATGCAAAGCACTCACAATAGTGCCTGGCTCGCAGTGAGACCTCAATAGACGTCCGTGACTGCGATTGGGAATCCTGCTTAACCCTTTTCTCCAGTTTCAGCCTTTCAGATATCAAACTAGGGAGGAAGAATGCAAAAGGGCTTCCTTCCACAGCACAGATGAATTTCACACAAACTCTGAAACATGCGAGTGGCTGTCACAGCTCTCCAGGATTAGATGTGGGGGAAAGGAGTCTGAGAAACAATAGAGACTTGAAAAAGCACAAAGAAAGCCTCAGGGAGCAGAGGGCCTGGAGGTAAAGAGAAAGAGACATCTCTAAAGCCAGCAGAAATTAGAAAATACTATAAGGAGAGAAGCAACTCTCTAAGCAGGAACAGCAGAGAAGGAAATCAGAACCCTCCAAGGTAGTTGTCATTGATGTTGCTTGTTTATTTCAGGACAATGTTTTTTTTCTTGTGATATGGGTGAGGAAGGAGAAGTGGTGAAGCAAAATACTATCTTGTGTTTTTTCTTACCCTTATTGAGTTTTATCTTTGAGAATTTGCTCCCTCAATTATATTTCTCCAAAAAAAAAAAAAAAATGGCTACAAAAAAAAAAAGAATCTGAAGGATGTTTGCAATCAGCATCTGGACAAGACTATAGAAGGAAGAGCACAGGAGATTGCAAAGCTGGAATTCCTCTCTTATTAAGCCATCACATAAAATAAATAGAAATTGGGCTTGGGTTGCTCTCCTTTTACAAGTTATTTACTGGAAAGCACTAGGGCTGGGATTATTTTCAGAAACTAACTCTTTGCCAGGTTAGACAATATTCAAAACAGCCTATAATCATTTGTTTTTCTTCTGTGTTGAAAATAGCCAACCATATTCACATTCTTTTAAATAATTACCAAAAAAAATTTTTTTTTTCACAGAACATCTGAACTTCTGGGAAAGATGTAAAGTGAGCTATAAACTTGGAAAACTTTCCTAAACTGAATTATGCCTCACCACTTCTGTCACTACCATTAAGTCACACATAGTATTTCTTCACATGGTTTTTCTTCTTAAAAGAAGAAAAAGTAGAACAGCTTGTGCCCGTGTGTTCTACATGTTCTGAAACCCCTCACCATTTCACAAGTTTCCAGAAAAATTCTCATGAACTTAAACCTTTCAAGGTGCTAAACACTCGGTGTGTTTTGACTGACCTCACAATTTACCTGGGACGGATGGACTGTTCTCTGTGGTTCACTGCAGCGACTTTATAGTTAAAGTACTACTAACTCCAAACTTGGCAGTTACTGGAAATGGTACATTACCTTTTTTCCACCATGTCCTCAATACACTTGAAAATCCCACACACTGAAGAGAATTATGTAAGAGGTTCAGGACTGAGGCTTCAGAAAGTACGCATTCAATTGTCTGAATTATGCCCTAATTCTCTCTCTCTCTTAATGTTCTCTATATACAACATCCCTGTGAAATTGATTTCTTTTAAAAATGCAATTAAGGGCTTCCCTGGTGGCGCAGTGGTTGAGAGTCCGCCTGCCGATGCAGGGGACACGGGTTCGTGCCCCGGTCTGGGAAGATCCCACATGCCGCGGAGCAGCTAGACCCGTGAGCCATGCCGCTGAGCCTGTGCGTCCGGAGCCTGTGCTCCGTAACGGGAGACGCCACAACAGTGAGAGGCCCATGTACCGGGGGAAAAAAAAAAAAGCAATTAAAAAGACTCATGTGAGAAATGTTTTGGATCTGTGTAGTTAAATAAAACATTTCTTCTTAGCCTCCTGCCTACTAGCATCACAAAAATTATTTAATTAAAATAAAATTTTACATCACTAACTCCAGCAAATAAACTACTTTTAGATCCCCAAAGTGATTTATTTTATTTATTTGGTTGCACCGGGTCTTAGTTGTGGCAGGAAGGCTCCTTAGTTGTGGCATGAGAATGCTTAGTTGTGGCATGTGGGATCTAGTTCCCTGACCAGGGATCAAACCCAGGTCCCCTGCATTGGGAGTGTGGAGTCTTAACCACTGCGCCACCAGCAAAGTCCCCCAAAGTGATTTATATTATTTATTTTTAAAAATATTTTTTGACATGATAAAAACTATATCTCAAAGCAGCATGGGCAAATTAGCCATTGAGTAAATTATTCATTATTCTCTCTTAAGACTTGATATTCTGTAAGGAAACATTGATATTACATCAAGATTTTTATTTACATTGATATTACATCAAGATTTTTATTTTTTGAAAATAATAATAATGATAATAATAACGTGGGCTGTCTCTCTTTTTTTTTTTTCGGTACGCGGGTCTCTCACTGTTGTGGCCTCTTCCGTTGCGGAGCACAGGCTCCGGACGCGCAGGCTCAGCGGCCACGGCTCACGGGCCCAGCCGCTCCGCGGCATGTGGGATCCTCCCGGACCGGGGCACGAACCTGCGTCCCCTGAATCGGCAGGCGGACTCTCAACCACTGCGCCACCAGGGAAGGGAAGCCCCTGGACTGTCTCTTTTTTATAGTTCTCTTTGTATCCACTGAGTTCACTGTATCCCAGACATGATGTGAGGTGCAGATACTATGAAAATGAGCCAGACCCAATTCTTGACGTTGGTGAGTTTAGAGCATCACAGGAGAAATAAAGAAGATCACCCACCATTATATGGTTCCATTAATTCTATTCTAGGGGAATGCATAAGGTATCATAGATGAGGAACACTCAGTTCAGCCTCAGGATGAGGTGGGGGTTATTTAGTCAACAGTTACTTAGTACTTATTCAACGGTTTCTTTGAAAATGTGTTCCCTGAGCAGAGCCCAGCAGGACACATACGAGATGACCAGGCTGACAATGTGGGAGTTAAGGTATTGAGAGAAAACCATATGCAAAGGCATGGAGGGAAGAATATGGCTCTTCTTAGGAGAGTCCAAAAAGATTAACATGGCTGGAAGATAATGCCATCCCAAGGATTCTGAAGATTATCCTGAAGGAGAAGATCCAGATGTGCCATTATCAATCTACTGCTACTCGGCTCCAAATCTACCCCTCATGGCCCTGCTTGTGATACTGGAAAATTTCTCCATTGACAACCGGCGTGATCCTACGGCTCATCCACAGAGGATGCTGGAGAGACCATGGATGAGGAAGGGCTTTATTCCCAGATTCTGATAAATTTTGATGGTAGGCTTCTGGGTATTCCAGTAAATGGCTTTCCAGAGAGTCCTATCATTAGAAGCTCTCAGCAAACTTGCCTGGCCCACGTTCACACCCTCTTCAGTGAGGGCTAGATATCAGCCTTGTTGGGATGACGGTACTCTTACAGATTCATTCCAACCTTGAAAATTCTATTTCAGCCCTCCAGGCAGTGGCTACTCCCTGTACTCCTTATACCTGCCAGTCCACTTACTCCAGTCCCCTGTTAGAGTTAATAATTCTTTATGTTGAACTCTTTTTTTTCAAATTATTGTGTTGTTTATATCTTCTGCTTAGATCCCAAATGACTCAGAATTGGTAGTGGGAGAGATCCCAGGAGATAGAGCCAGAAAGATGGGATTTCAGATTGGTTGGGTCATGCCTCTGGGCTTCAGCCGAGTGCTGAGCTCCTTGCGGATGCGAAGTGGGATGGTAGTAATCTGTGGCATGCAGTGTCATCACAGTTACTCAAGCTATCACCTTGATAATTGTGATGAGATGTCAACTGAAGCATGTGCCTTATAAGCTCAAGTGGCTGTGACACTTGACTCTTATGACGATAATCCAAGGATGACTAGAATGACTGGGATGTGGGATGGATTCTCCTGAGTGCATTAGAATGCTTACAGAAAGGAAATAAAGAGTTGAGGTACTTTAACTCTCAGCCTAAGTCAAGGTTTGAGAACTAGGTTCTCTTATTAAATATAGCTATTAGCTGCTATTGCTAAAAATGAATATAATATTTAATTGTCCAGTTTTTAAATTTACAACAACAGTTGACTCACAACCACATATGTTTCTTATGTGAATGTCAGGGCATTGACTGGGAAAGTATGGGATCCTGAAAATTCAGAGACATCTGGTTGGACCCAGATAAAACTGACATTCTTAAATCCCAAGTCACTCTGGGTCTCCTTTGCCAATGAAAGTAACTTGCCTTACAATGTTTGAGCAGATTAGCCTTCCTCTGCTTGAAAACCCTGTGATAAGCTCACCCGGGGCAGATACACTCAAGAGGGATGCTCATTCTTCTCAAGAGTCTCCACAACCACTCCCATGTTGTTGCTACTAGACCCACAACTAGGATGAAATCTCATGGAGAACAGGTACATACTATGACCCAGGAGAAAATAGCTTATACACCAAAACGTTGCAAGACTTTGCTTATGTACATTGGCAGAAACCTGGAAAATATGTGTAGGAGTCGATTCTAAAAGTGTTAGACCAAGGAAAATGGAAGATAACACAATATCAGGATGAATTCATTAATATACCTGTGTGTACTAGAGACGTTGGATTTAATGTGTTAGCTCATCAGCTAGAGGAGCCTCTAATAGCTTAGTTGGCAATTTTGCTGAAACTTAGATTCAATGGTGAGCTGCCATTAATGAGCTTTGGCTGCCTTTAAGGGAATCCAAAGGCTTAAGGAGATACGTATTATGTGCAATCTGCACACTTACCCCACACCTACATTCCACAAGAGAACCCAGAAGACACTCATTCCCTAAGGCATTGAGAAATACATTAGAGAATACCTGCTCTATCCTTGAAAACTCCATGGTTGCTCTCCTTTTTAGGCCAGGTGTGACAATGGGGGCGGGGAAGGGAGGCCCTGGCTAATACAGAAGGTCACTTGATTCAAGTCAAGTTTGGGGAAAAACGTTAGTGGAAATGTGTAATACAGAATGTAAATGGTAAGACTAGAAGAAAACCAGATAGTAAGTTAAGGCTGTAATGCAGGTGAAAATTATAAAAGACTAAACCAAGGCAGAAGTGAGGATAGAAAGGAAGAAATGGATGTAAAAAACATTTAGTCAGGGGCTTCCCTGGTGGCGCAGTGGTTGGGAGTCCGCCTGCCAATGCAGGGGACACGGGTTCCTGCCCCGGTCTGGGAGGATCCCACATGCCGTGGAGCGGCTGGGCCCGTGAGCCATGGCCGTTGAGCCTGCGCGTCCGGAGCCTGTGCTCTGCAACGGGAGAGGTCACAACAGTGAGAGGCCCGTGTACTGCAAAAAAAAAACAAAAAAACAAAAAAACATTTAGTCAGTAGACTACATACTACTTAAACTTCCACCTAACATAGGGTGTGTGAGAGAATGAGGAGTCCAAGTTACTCCCTGTTTTCTTGTTTTCATTGGATGATGATGGGAATCATGAATAATTTGAAGTACAGGAAGCGGAGTGTTTTCTAAGGAAGGTAATAAATTTGTTTGGGGAAGGTCGGGCTTAAAAATTCAGGTAAAGGTAGGCAATTGTGTATGTAGATCTGGGACACAAGGGAGAAATCTGAGTTCAAAATAGAGTTTTAGTTATCACTACTATGCAGGTGGAAGCCTTAGACATATGTGAGATAGTCTGGGTAGATCGTGTAGAAAGAAGAGAAAAGAGGCCAGGAACAAAACCTAAGGAAATTGACATTTAACAGGTGAATGGAGGAAGAGAAAACCAAGAAAGACATGAGCAACCAGAAATGCAGGAGGAAATTTATGAGGGAGTTCAACAAGGGGTCACCAAGAGTGGAAACACAACAAAGAATTTAAGGAGCACCAGCTAAAGAGTGTCCATTGGATATACTTTAGAAGAATATTGATGACATTAGCAGGTCACAGAGTAATGGGGGCTGAAGATATAGTTCAGTGGGTTAGAAATGACTGGGAGAAGAGGAACTAGAGATGCTATGGTAGACATTATTTAGCCACATTGAAGCTATTCTCAATTATTATTTTTTTTTACCTTTACATAACTCCACACTATAAGCTAAAACACCACTACCTACTCTCTGAATCTCCTTTACAAATAAGAATTACCATTTCAGGGCAATGAGCTCTAAAGGGAAATATGCTGTGGGTCTTCTGGGAAAGATATTTATCTTCCAGATAACAATAATTACGGTAGTAGTGGGGAGGGGGACAGTTATGGAGAGCGAGAAGTACTGGCCATATCCTCACTTCCTCCATTTGAGTTCAGTTATGATACCAGATGCTGCAGCAGCTGTATTGGCACCATGAGGTGACATACCTACAGATGAAAAGCTGTCACATTGAGGATGACAGAATAGTAAAATGATCCTTAATGACATCAGTGACCAATACCAGTAAAAGTCTAACTCCAGATATTTTATGTGAAAAAAAAATAAACTCTTATTTGTTTTCAGTATTGATATATTATGGTTTTTGACAACTTGCAATGTAAAGAGTCTTATTCCTAGAGACTCATCCATCGATGCATGAATGGATAAGGAAGATGTGGCACATATACACGATGGAATATTACTCAGCCATAAAAAGAAACAAAACTGAGTTATTTGTAGTGAGGTAGTTGGGCCTAGAGTCTGTCATACAGAGTGAAGTAAGTCAGAAAGAGAAAAACAAATACCATATGTTAATGCATATATATGGAATCTAAAAACAATGGTACTGATGAACTTAGTGGCAGGGCAGGAATAAAGATGCAGACATGAAGAATGGACTTGAGGACAGAGTAGAGAGAAGAAGCTGGGGCAAAGTGAGAGTAGCATTGACATATATACACTACCAAATGTAAAACAGATAGCTAATGGGAAGCAGCAGTATAGCACAGAGATATCAGCTCAATGCTTTGTGACCATCTAGAGGGGTGGAATAGGGAGGGTGGGAGGGAGACGCAAGAGGGAGGAGATATGGTGATATATGTATGCACATGGCTGATAAACTTTGTTGTACAACAGAAACTAACACAGCACTGTGAAGCAGTTATACTCCAATAAAGATGTATAAAAATATATATATATTGAATGTCTGAAACAAATATCTTATGATTATTCAAAGTAGTGCTTGCCAAAAATATGAAGAAATATGTGGCAAATCATAGTACCTAATAGTACAGCTTAACCAATAACAGCAGACAAACAATGATCTTCCCTTGACCCTGCTGCCTTCTTTAATTATTGCCCTCTTTCCCTTCACTTCCATTTTTAACATAATTAACACCATTAGTTCTCAAATGTCAGTTCCATGTTAATGCCTGTCCACGACTATGCTTATTCAGTCTGTTACAAAATGAGAAAATTATGAAAAAAAGTTTTATTATTAAAGTAATTGTATTTAAAAAAAATTAAAAATAAAAAACTTGTCTATCAGGGTAAATAGGACAGTAACTAGGTTTGTAAGTAGTTGAAATTTGTGGTAAGGTATGTTTTGCTTTTTTGTTTGAAAAGTTAGGTATTTAATTAATTTTTTTTTTTTAAGAAAAGAAACGTGCTAATTTGTAAGCTAATGAGAAGGAATCAATGGAGAGGGAGGAAATGGATCTATAGTAAAGCAAGATAACGAGTGATGAAGAAAGGTCTCAGATGAGACTAAGTGATGGACACTGCAGGTGAAGAGATTAGCCTAGAATAGATGGAGAAAAGCTTCCCTTCCTCTGGGGGTGGAGATAAATTTGAAAGAGAGTTGGAAGGAAAGTGCAGAGGGAAGCTGAGAGAATTGTTGCCTGATTACCCTGTACTATTCCCCCAAGCCAACCTTGCCATTTCGTCCTGCTCAACTAGCCTAGAAAGTCTCTTCCACCCTGCCCGGAATCCAAACCAGCTCCAAAAAATGGAATCACAATTAGACTAGTGATGGATTAATTTCTCTCACCTCTCTTCTCCCACAAGGCTACTCTGAGTTTTAGTACAGGATTTATTCAAAAGAATAAATCTACTGGTAGAATTGCAGGCTGGCATGGGAAAGAGCAATTTCAAGGGCCTTCAAACCAGCCCTGTAATAGGCAGTGACCTACTTACCCTTCAGGTAAGAAAGGTCCTGCCAAAATGCTCAGCATGTGCCTCTGTACTGTCCAGGAATTTAGAAAGGTGATATGGGATCCCTAAGCAAAAGATGCTGTGTCAGAACAAGTTTGACTTTCATTATCTGTGTCTCTGGGTTATCTTCGGCTGCAGTGATTTATTTAGTTTTTTAAAATAAAATCTCAGTAAGACTATGTAAAAGTAAAAAAAAAAAGAAGAAAAAAAAAAACCTGTTTTTTCTCCACAATGAACATGGGAACAAAAAGTCAGCTACTGTTGAACTTTGCTGGCCACATCAATGGAGTCACTAAGTTTCCACACTACTTATCCATCTTGAGGTTTAGAAACTGCAAAGACTGACTTGATCAAAGATGGAACAAACTGTCTTATATTCTGACCTCCAGCAGTCACTTGCCTCTTTGTAGATGTTTAGCATCATAGCAAAATGGTCAAGTATTTCACATAGCTGGCAAGTTCTCCATGTAATTCTCAGGAGCAGGTTTGGAAACAGTGAAAAGCTTTAAGCCTCCCTTCTTGGCTGGCAAGAAACTCTTAGGGAATTGGAATGACTCCTGCCATCCACCCTCCTATCCCTGGAACTGACTGCACAGAACTCTGCAGCCTCACATTCAATAGGGCTCGATGCAGAGCATTTACAAGAAGGTTCACATGATCTTAGGAATTATTATTCGTACCTGGGCTGCTTCTAAGCCAATGCAAGTTGCACGCTGTACTTCACGGAGCCAAAAGTTTGAGCCATAAAGAGCCTGCCTACTCCATTCAATTCTAAGCATTACTCAGTGCTTATAAAGAGAAGAAAAAAGGAGTGAGGATGCTTTATGCCCTTAATGTAGACTCCATAGCATAAGTGGGTGTTTAGGCTCATTTTAAGAAGGCAAAGAAGGATCTGTCAAGTGCTGATTAGTAAATTAACTTTCTCTGATATAACACAATACCCGCTACCATGTTCCCCTGTCCAAAAGGAAGGAGGAAGTCAGAAAGCCAGGCATGTGATATGAGAAAGCTTTACTGAAATCACTAAGCACCATTAATGCTGAACTTTACCTGAGCCCTGCGCTCCTGGAAAAGAGTTATGGTCAAGAAGTCCCCTCTCTCCTTGTTGTGTTCCAGGAAATGGCTTACTGTAAAAAAAAATAAAATAAAAAACTTTCCCCATATGACTTAGAGAAGATTCTCACAGATGGCTTCCTTGTTTACCTATGACAAAGTTAGACACAGACCCTCCAAATTCTCATTCTTTGTCTTATAAGTGAATACCTGAACTGTTTTTGCCACAGACCAGTCTGGACAAAACACTTGCTAACTTATCCAAACTTCCAGGCGTCTTCCAGCTGGACAAGACCCTGAACCTCAGCCTGAGCCAGCATCTCCTTAAGGACCCCTCCTGAAAATCAGCTGACCACAAAGACAAACATTCCCTGATGAACTGTCCAAGCACACCATACACTCCTCCCGGGCCCCTGGCCCACTGTTTTTCTAGCCTTGTTTACTCCTTTCTGTAAAAGAAAAGCCATTTTCTATCTGACCTTTGAGATGCTTACAGACCTTGTAGTCTGAACATTTCCTGTTACAATAGTCTTTTCAAATAAAGTCTCTCCTATCCAAGTCTGGATTTGTATTTGTTTGACAATACTTATGTTTACTTAGCTACCACTTTAAACATATCTTTCTTCATAGAGAGTAGGTTAGTCTGCATATGTATTATGAAACTAAAACTGAGGCCCAACAGGCTGGATAATCTGACCAAGCATCCTCTGACTCAAAACTCAAAATACTCCTCAGTTCTGACTTAATTTGTGACTTTGTATTGGGAAAAGTATTACCATATAACCTGTGCAAGTTATGAAGCTGTCACATAATACAAAGTAAGGGGCATAAGGAGATGGTGTTATAAACTGTGGTACCCAGCAGGGCAGTGTGGTATAGAGAGAACCACTGCTGGCTTGGGGATCAGATGTCCCACATTCCAATCCCACTTCTACTAAGTGACCTTTGGAAGATGACTTATTCTCTTTGGGGCCACTGTAATTTTATCCATAAAATGAGGGGATTGAACTTTGTGATCTCAAACTTCCCTTCCAGCTCTAGAAGTCTATGATTCTAAAACAATTTAGAGTAAATCATAAGGATGGACCTTCAGGCAGTCAGATCAGCAAAGGTGAGTGCAATGATGGCTACATGGTGTTATGGCTAGGGCCGTAATGAGATTTGTAATTAAATATAACAACATGGGGTCATAATCAGATCTCATGCTTCAGAAACCACATTAATCATGATAGGGGTCAGGTAGGTCACTCTCCCCAGAACACAATGGGGACCTTGAAAAGGAAAGTGAAGCAACCTTTCTGTCTCTGGGACTGGGCAGCATGCTTCAGAGGGGAGAGCCTGGGCTGGGAGAACCGAGCTTTAAACCTAGGTTACACTTTAGTTTCCTCCACAGTTAATGAGAAATTTAGATCCATGCTCTAAAGCTTTCCCAAACTTTCTCTCTAAAATAAACAGGAAGAAGATGTCTACAATAAAGAGGAAGTTGAAGACTTCTGAAGGCTGCCAAACCTCTGTCAAGTTTTTATTTTCTCAAAAATGAGTCGGGGGGCTTCCCTGGTAGCTCAGTGGTTGGGAGTCCGCCTGTCAATGCGGGGGACACGGGTTTGTGCCCCGGTCCGGGAAGATCCCACATGCCGCGGAGCGGCTGGGCCCGTGAGCCATGGCCGCTGAGCCTGCGCGTCCGGAGCCTGTGCTCCGCGGCGGGAGAGGCCACACAGTGAGAGGCCCGCGTACCGAAAAAAAAAAAAAAATATATATATATATATATGCTTGATTGCATGTTTTCCCCCTTCACCACAATCACATATATACTGACTTTCCCCCCTACCTCCTTGGAGCAGTTTCTCAGAGCTATCTGAGGACTCTCTCCCAGTCCTCATTTTGCCCCCAGTAAAACTTAACTTGCGGGCTTCCCTGGTGGCGCAGTGGTTGAGAGTCTGCCTGCCGATGCAGGGGACACGGGTTTGTGCCCTGGTCCGGGAGGATCCCACATGCCTAGGAGCGGCTGGGCCCGTGAGCCATGGCCGCTGAGCCTGCGCATCCGGAGCCTGTGCTCCGCAACGGGAGAGGCCACAACAGTGAGAGGTCCGCATACTGCAAAAAAAAAAAAATGAGTGAGATATTTATTCCTACTCCTGATTATATCTGATGCTGTCTAAAACTTACAGTATTTAAAGTAATTTATCACATCCTAAAACTAATGATCACTAAAGACTGTCAAGTTTGGCTTGTGACTCCAGGACACTGCAATGAGGTGAGTGGGTGGGATTCTGCAAAGGTTAGGTGTAGGTGTACTCAAGGTAGACCCTTCTGGAATTGATATTCTATGATTCTTATACTTAGAAATATTCTTGCTTCTGGAGTAATACTCTAACAAATTATAAACTCTGGTTTGTGTATGTGTGTGTGTGCACGTGTGTGTGCACGCTCATGTGTGTTGGAATGAAAAAGAGGGAGCAAATCTGGAAGAGTAAGTGGCAGAAAGGAGGCCTTTATAATGAAACTTTTTACTTGTAGGAGAAGGAAAAAGAAGGAAAAGCAGACATGGTGAGGCTTCAGACTCCTTGGGGTGCAGATCAAATGTAGCAGGTCTCCCAAGCCTGAGGAAAGCCTTGCGGCACAGAGACAATAAAATGGCACAGCCTAATAAGTGCCTCAAGCCCTGCTCTATCTGATTCAAAATCAGCACTTTACACAATGCTACACCATCTATATTTAAAATGATGTCATTTAGCCACATTTAATTCACATATACCCATACCATTATCAGGGCCACTTAGGTGGCTCAAGGTGAGATCCAGCTGAGACCTAGTCCTGCAGCTGCCTAGGTCTGAATCCATGTGTTGCAAGATCCCAGGCTTGTTCACTAAGGTCAAATTGGTTTATCATAGAGCTGTCCCTTCAAGGCTACCCTGGTATACGCTATGATCTTCCCAACCAATGCCCCTTGTTAAAGACTATTATACCTACTACCCTTTCAGATCAGAAACTTACTTAGGACTCACCTCAAGATTGGGAAATCGAGTTGAACAAGTCACAACTCCTGCCTTCAAGTACACTACGAAACGTTGAACAGCTGATTACAATGCAGTTCAATTCAATAGATGTATAAACTTCTTCTGCTCCCACCTCAACCCTGGAGTAGAATCTAGCAAAAACAAAATCCTTCTTGATGCCTGCTTCTCTGAAAAAGTGGATACTAATTTAGAGACAACCTGAAGATCCTTATTGACCCTGGTACTTATAACTTCAAAATGCCACAAACTAGACATCATAGAGAGACTTAAGAACAGTGACATCTACCAGTAATTTGTTATTCATTGTTTGAATATTTGGAATAATCCTTTTACTATCTGAGCATATAGAACATTCCTCAGAAATTGCTCCAGTATAAAAACTGATATAGAGCAACCTCTACCTCTCTGATCTTATGGTCAGGTTTCAGCAAATTTAACCGTCCAGAAGAGTCTTTAAGTTTGAAGAGAAAAAGCCACCAAAACTAGTAAAAACAGCTACCACAAAATTATATTCTTCTGAGATACAGATGCGTTGGGCTAATTTTACACACATTATTTGGTAGTCTTATTTTTCTTGGAATATTTTAGTATTTTCCTAGGTAAGGTAGTCAGAATAATGACCCCCTGAAGACATCTGCATCTTGATCCTCATAACCTGTGAATATGCTATGTTTCTAGGCAAAGGGGAATTAAGATTGCAGATAGATTTAAGTTTGCTAATCAACTAACCTCAGGATGCGGAGACTGTCCTGGACAATCCTTGTGGACCCAATGTAACTACAAAGCATAAGTAACAGAGGGAGCCAGAAAGGGGAGAACCAGAGAGGCAGTAACATGAAAAGGACTTGACCCAATGTTGCTGACTTTGACGATGCACACAGAGGACAGGAAGCCTAGGAATGTGGGGTGGTTTCTAGAAGCTGGAATGAATAAGGAACAAATTCTCCCCAACATCCATAAAAGCATGCAGTCCTATGAACACCTTGTTTTTAGCTCAGGAGACCCATTTCAAACTTCTCACCTCTTGAACTGTAAGATAATAATTACTTTGAGCCATTAAGTTTGCTGTAATTTGTTACAGCAGCCATAGGAAACTAATACACTAGTTACAGGGACGAGAGAGAAAGCACTGAGGCAAACAACAGCAGCTCAGATGGGGAAGAGGGAGTCATGCACCCAGTGGAAGTAGACCCACAGATAGCTGGAAGGAGTGCCTGAAGAGAGGAGAGAGTAAAACCACCAAGGAGGAAAAAAATCATAGCGTGGGGAGACAACAAATCACAATAACCCCTGAGAGAGAGGGGCAGAAAACCACTAAGTAGTCAGCCATAGAACAATGGGAGTTCCTTGAAAACTACATCATCCCTATAACAACTGCCTCTGAAGGCATCATTTACTCTAAGGTTGACTATTACATTCATAAAAGTGGCCCTTGGGTCACCTTGAAAACGTTAAACTCCATTCTGAGTAGTCTTAGAAGGGAAGGAATTGATTATTTATAAGTATTTTAATTGTTAGAGCTAACAGAGTTTTCATGTCTTACCTATTTTAACCTATGGCTGCAATTCTCAATCTTTCTTTTCTGCCCATAAGTCACTTGCATGCATAGAAGCTACTCATTAACACTAAGCTATTCTTTTTTTTTTTTTTTTGGCTGTCCCTAACCCAAGATTTCCTTCTGAGATTCTGACTGACATTTCAATCATTCGAATGGTCACAAGCATGAGAAACTCAAAATGTGTCCCAATGAAGCTCATAATCTCCACCCTTCTTTACCTCAAAAGTCTATTTAGTCCTCTACTCCTCACCGCATTGAATTGTAACCCACCCACCAAGTTGCTCAAACCAGAAAGCTACCTGCTGTCCGCACTCTTCGTCCTTCAATCTTGGCACCAAAATTGCAGGTAGGAGCACTTTTCTTAGGACTCACACTTACCTTATGATGGTACTTTTATGATTATTATTGCTACATAACAAATACTAAAAGTTAGGGACATAAAGCAACCATTTTATTATGCTCATTTATTCAGTGGGTCAGGAATTTGGACAGAAGATAATGAAGGTGACATTTCTTTGCTTCATGATATGTGTGATCTCAGGAAGATTCCAAGGCTGGGGATGACTCCATGGCTGGGAGCTGGCATCCTCTGAAGGCATCTTCACTCACATTGTTGTGGCTATCTTTGGAAAGCATAATCTGCAAAAGACACCATGCTATTATAATTTTTTTTCTTTATATATCTATTGCTTTTGTCATATTACAATTGTTACAGAAATGTATGCCATCATTATTTTAAAATTATTGCCATTATTAGGTCTGCTGCTAGATCTTGTCATTTGATGCATTAATAAAGAAGCACATACATATCACAAAATTTTTAAAATATTTTGATAAATGTATTTTAATAAGCGTCTTTTGCAATCATATATTTTTTGGTTGATTCATTAAAAAACACTGCTTTGAGAAAGATTCCTCAGACAGTCAGTGGGGCTCAGGCTTAACAGAACGTTAAGAACTTCTGTGTTACTTTGAATGAGTGAATAAATGAATAGCAGAAATACAATATTATTGGAATTTAGTGGTAAATTCTAGTTACACAGACTTTTTAAACTACCTATCACCTCACTTCCCAAGAATGCTAAACAAATATGATGATACTCTCTTGGGCTAAAAACACATTTTATGTGGTTTGTTTTAGTCCATTGTTCATTAGTGCTGAGGAATCCTGTAAGCAGTATAATTATATAATAATTAAATAATAATTAAAACAATATATATTGGTTCCTGTATTGTAACATTTGAGTAGGTCTAGGTTCCATACATAGAGAAAAACAAACAAAGCAACCTACAGAAGGTTCATTTAGTCCTGCATTTCCCACAATGAGTTCCTTAGAATGCTGGTTCTGTACAATGTTAACAAAACATATATAAAAAGAAAGAAACAAGGAAGGAAGGAAAACAGAAAACAAGTTAGCGTATTCTCTGGTCACATCAGATGAGGAAACTCTTGGCTAAACCAAATGTAAAAGATTTCTCTTTAACTGGATGTCCATGTGCACAGTGGGTTGCTAAGAAGAGAGAATGAGACTATGCAGTGTTTTCCAAGCCTGCTTTCTCATTAGTATCACATTCTATGGAAAGACGGATCCAGTCCAGTTCCTTCACTACACATCCACAGAAATCAAGGTCCAAAAGGTAAACGACATGCCTGAGGCCAGCCAGCTGTTGGGGGAGCAGGGCCAAAACTGGAACCTGTCTCCTGGCTTCCAGTCAAGGGCTGTTCCCACTCTCCCACCAGGCCAATTAATTAAGAATGCATAGAAAAGAGCAACAGTCATAAAATGAAAAAATCAGTTACAGACTGATTGTTGGAATAAGTAATCTGGATGGGCAAGAGTGATGAGACAGAAGTAATTGTTCATAGTTCTGCTTAAATAAGAATTACTGACATATTTTTGGTATCTAGCCTCTCTGTGAAAAACATCTTCTTTTCACCTCCCTCTAGCCCTGAGATCTCTGTAGGACTTGTGGTTGGATGAAGAGTGGGGGAAGTTTGGCACTTGCCAAGATGCAGAGAAGACAGCTGAGTTCCACAGCTGAATAAAAAGCAGGCAGAGGTAATGGGTTTTCTACCTTTCCTTCTGAGAAAAAAAAGACGAGTGTGGCCCCAATGGAGTACCATTATGTAAATTTCACTACCTGGAGATCTGATTTGTTTTTCATCCCATCTATAGGTTGGAGTTTCTCCTCCTAAAAATTCACTTTTAACATAATAAAGCAGATGAGAAACCGACAGGTTTGTTAATTTGGTTCTTGAAAAGTCTGAATATCTAAATGCCACATCCTAAGGGGCACCACCAGGGTTTGTCTCATTTCCTCTCCTCCTCCTCTACTCCCAGGATCTAACTTCTGCTGTAGCTAGCAGGAGCTTAAGGACCAACAACTAGCCCAAGAAAAAATGAACAAAGACCCCCAGTCCATGACGAAACAGGAGAAGAAATGGTTGGTACAAAGGAGAATGCCCATAGCCCTGAGGTAGAGGGCAATTTCCAGATCAGAGAATGGGGGCTTCCAACCAGTAAGTGAAATAGGTTGGAGGACCAAGGGGGTGACAGAAGATGGCATAACAAAGACTGTTTCAAACCTTATTCTCAGCCACATGTATGTACTTGAATGGCTAAAAAATAGGCCATTGGGGTTATGAACTGCACAGGCCCCTCCCTCTTCCAGTTATGATGCATGGTGTTAGAATTATGGTTATCTCACGATAGAAATGGTAGGATGTTTTCAGATACTGTAGTAATCTCATTCAATCTGTACCATCTTTGCTTCAACCGCAGCCACTTTTCTGCAAAATTTAATAGTAAGGGGATATGTGATTGGACTGCAAGGTAACTGTCACGGGACTCTTAGAGATTCTCCTCAGAGATAATCCGTGTCCCCAAAGAAATGCCAATTTTGAAAGGGATGTGTGGAGAGGCACATGAGAGACACTTTGAGAAACAAGCTAAATTAACTGAAAACCCCCTGCCCACAAAGAAAAGGAGAGAGAAAACAAAACAAACGAAGAAAAATCCCTCCTCATTTAAAAGGAACACAACCCTGAATGTGAAAGCCTCCAAGCCACATAACTGAGGTGAAGGGAATACATATTAGTAAAAACAAGAAAGAAAATATTTCTGAAATTCTGCCTGTTCCAGAGTAAGCTAAAATAATTAAGCTAATAATTCTAATAGGAAACAGCCAAACTCTCATTCAGAGATAATCCAATCTCTGTGAATTCTTCTTTTCACAAAATCTTCTCTCCACCTTTTCAGCTGGGTGACTTGGAATCATCTTTCTGAAGAAACTCAGCTAGGTTTTTCGTTTTGTGTTTTTACAAAGAAGACAGCTAGCCCAGAAACGGAGGCAAAGGACTCCCGCCGGGCAGGCTCTGCAGCCGCATTGGTGGGTCTCCACTTAGTTTGTCCTTCAAAGTCCGGAGAATGACTATTCTATAATTCTCTCACCTGATTAATTCTTAACTATGAGCATAATTACACTCTCCAGAAGGTAAATCGGTCTTATAAATCAGTCGTGGCTGACAGTTCACTGTGCGCAGCGCAATCGTCTTGGGTGGGGAGGAGGGCTGCTCGCCCAGGCGCGGAACCCTCCACACCCGACTCCCGCCCCAGGCCCGGCCCTTCCCGGAGCCCGGGACCCGCCACCCCGCGCCGCCGCCCCCACCCCGGGACAATCGGACCGACAGGGGGCGGCCCGAGGGTTGCAGAGGGTGCGATTTCCTTTTACAGCAAGACGAAAGGGAGATGGGGAGAAGGAGGCTTAGAGACTTCTCTGTTAAAGCTGCGCTGAACTCTAGCCTTCTGGCAAGCTGCGGCAAGCCGCCAATTTGAAGTGTGTAAGCTTTAATCTGCTTCTGGCCTGATGGGCTCTCGTGTCCGCAGGGAGCTGGGAGGCATCCATTACGCCGGACCAAGAAGATGGAGCGTCTAGGAAATATGTTAATGCGGGCCCTCCACGCCCTCCCGCCCCTGCCTTTGCCTCATCTGACAGCCTCGGAAAGTGACATTTCAGGAGTGTGTCGCTCCTATCAGGGCTCCCAAAATTCACTTCTGTTCATTGTATTAAACTTTTTTTTTTTTAGAACTGTAATGAACAATTCATTTTTTAAAAATCTGAGGTTTGTTTTTGTTTTTTTTTAAGTCCTGGGGGTGGGAGGGTGGGAATTAGGTGCACAGAAAAACCCACTTTAACTTCTTAAACAATGTAACCACTAATGAAAGGTTACTTTGTTTTCAAAAGTAATACATGACAGATTAAAGTTATAAATTTAAAAATCTAGTTTTTCTTAGGCTTTTGATTTCCAGCTATAAATCTTATTCGATTCTTAAGTGTAATAAATTTAGCAACAATTTTATAAGGGAAACTTTGATTAATATTTGGTCCCATTTACAAAACTTTAAAAAATATTTCAAACGCTTTAAACTGGATTTATCAATTGAATATTTCCTATTTAAGTCTCTCAACCATCTGACTGACAATCTTTCCTATGCATTTTAGTATGGTAACCCTTATAAATTAAACTCGTACCATGGTGAACCTCAAGGTTTCTTAAATGTCCAAACTGAGTAGATTCGGTAAGATGAGAACAAAAAATGGCAAGTATGAATCTGTTATGCAATTAACATGTTCAGTTGGAATTATAAACTGACCTGTTATTCTCATAGGTCCAATTCTCTTAAATGATGTAATACTTGAGGTTGAAACACTCGGATTTCTAACTACAAAAACATCAATACAGTGCAGTTGATTTTCTTAAATATTTCTTCAATTACTTCTAAATCTTCAAGTTAAAGTTTTTTAACTCATTAAGAAAAAAATATGTCTTAGATATAGTTTGGGGATTGTCTTTCTAAATTAATGGCCTCACCTTGCCGAGGTTTCTTAAATAACCAACCGATATCCGTCATACCTACTGGTCTGCAGTGTTGATAGGAAATGAGGAGGGCCATTTCATGTGGTTATTTCAACAACTTCAGAATCTTAAAGAAGGTGACCACGGACTCCATGTCCTCTGGTTTTGAAGCTTATCATTACCTAATTTTCAAGTCAATTTAGAGTTTGCAACCACACCCAAACTGACTATAATACTCAAGGGAATACTTTCATATCTTTTAAGTTATATATGCTTTCTGGTCTGAACCTAAAGTTTTAAAAGACCACTTTAAAAACCTCTTTTTCTTTTTTTTAAGTTATGGAGGACTTCAAATGTACACAAAATAAAGACCGTATAATGAAACCCTGGCTACTCTACACGTCCATCATTCAGTTCTCACAACAGTCATGTCCCATTCTCATACACACTTCCCCCACATTATTGTGGAGGAAATCTTGGAAGTCAGATCCTTTTATCTGTAAAGAAAGGATGAAGACTGTTCTTGTTTTCGTTTGTTAAGCACACTCATTTATCATTACTGCACCTAAGAAAATTGACAGTTCCATAGTATTATCAAATATCCAATATTTGCATTTCTTTATTTATTTATTGAAGAAATAAGGATTTATCCTATAGGGTTTTTCTCATTCTAGATTTTGTTGCGTGTACCCCTTCTGTGTAGATTTACATGTTTTTGCCATCTCTATTTCTTGTGAATTATAGTTTTTGATAAGACTACTTTATAGATGGTATGTTCATCCAAATGGAAGCACATAATGTCTATCTCTCTGTCTATGTCTCTCTTTGATTTTAGGAGATGTTGATGACCAGTGCCTAGATCCATTCATTCTTCTGTGAAAAGAAATATTCCATTTTCTACTATTTGGTTACCTAGTAGGATAGTTCACATAGGTAATGCAAGGTACACCTTTAACCTGTTGCCATATTGACCAATTTTCAAAATATTGAGTGGGTATAGTAGGATCCTCCAATGATTATTAATTAATTCTGTTTTTTCATTATAAATGCATGGATTTAAAAATAAAAGAGGCAGATAGACCTATTTTCAGATGTCTTGCTCTTCAGTGAAAATGCATCATTCCCAGCTTGTGTAACCCATCAGTCCATGCCTCAGAAGCCCTGATTTTAGGAGCTAGTTAATAGGAAGACATTGAGAGAAAGGACTCTTATGAAACTTTAATATCCTGTGCTCTAGAAAATGAAAATGATTGCCTCTTTATGACTGCTGTGTCTGGGTAGATATAAATATTTTATTGGTGATTTTTATGTGTCAAGCTCAGTCTAAAGCATTTTAATAGTAGTAACACATATTAACTAGTTTAATCCTTATATTAATATTATTACCCCCACTTTACAGATTAAGATACTGAGGCACAGCATCATTAAGTGATGTGGCCACCATTATGCAGTAAGTAGAGCAGACGTGATTCAGATTCACAGCCTGAGCCCCTAACAACAGATTTTTGCTTTTGAGACTCACTCATTGTAGGAATTTTAAAAATGAAGTAACTCATCTCTGTTTTGAACAGCAAGGAACTTTAAATCCCTGCATGGCATTGAGAAAACAAGGAAAGCAATTCATACAAACCAAGCACTAGAGCAATCAAAGGCATTATTTCTGGCAAAGGGAAAAGATGATCTTACCTAGAAATGAAATATAGAGCTTTCAGTTTAGAATGTACAGTGCTAAAATTTTAAGAACATTCTGAATTTAAAGACAGTTGGAAACCAGCATAGCAGAGTAGAAAGTTTATTTGGAATCTAAATACACATCCAGCCTCTACCACTCCCTAGCAATATGTCCTTGGCATTTACTAACATCCCTGAAGCTTGGTTTCTTTCCCTGTAAAATGGGATGAGTTATATCAATTTCTCCACTCAATTATTGAATTTCTAGAAGGTACCTTATACATAGTCAATAAATGGTGGTTCCTAACCTCTTATCTTGTTGAAAATTTTCATATTCTCTCTATTTCATGTATTTTTCTGTAAGCTGGTTTTTTTATTTTTAATTCTGTGGAAAATTAAATAAATTTGAATTAGTCTATTAATGTAAACTTTGCTTCTTTTAAACAAAGGATAATGATTTTTGTCATCTTAACCTGGGCCAATTCCTTTTATTTCTCCTGAGTTCTCTAGGAAATAGGTAGGGAATAAAATAGAAGGCAACAACTTTCATTCTATAACAATTTGTAATATGATGTGACCATAGAGAGCACTGAGCAAAGGAGGAAAACTGATTATATAGAATGGAGCAGTCAAACGCAGAGAGAAGAGGTCTTATTTTCAATAAGACCTTTATTTCAATAAGACCTTTCCTTTATCAAAGTAAGCCAATGGCACAGAAGAAACTTCCACACACCTCAAGACAGAAAGGAATGGAAGAAGTGCTGACACAGCCAATGACATCAATAATGGAGGCATCGAATTCACTGGCCATTGTGCACATAACACAATGTATGTTTCTTAAATACACACACATACGCACACACAGACATGCACATGCATGTGCAGTACTCATTTGCAGTATCCTATCAACTAAGTCACGGCTGGTATTAAAACATTAACCCTTTGCTCCTTGTGCTAGTCTCAGGCACTTGCCATTGCTCACTTCCCATCAGCACCATATCAAGTCCTTAATGCCATTTTCAAGCCAAACTGCCAGGCATACTAGCACCAGCATGAACTAGCAGGATGAGGTGAGACCGGCCTCTGTGCCCATTCAAGGTGAACTGGTTCGATTTTGCTCAAGACACTGCGGTGCAAGAGATGCCACATCTCCTTCATGTTTAAAAAATCAAAAATTAGGTGATTTTATGCCCTTTGTTACTCAGGTGCAAGATTCCCTATACTAGCCGGAAAGCATAGGGAAGGCTTCTATTCTCAAGTCAAGAATTTCTACTAAGATTCCAATTTTCCAAATCATATGGTCAGTTTAAATGAAGGAGATTCTACTTTCTGTTTGTCTAGCTGGGACCTAAGGGATTTTATCATCATTCATTCAGTTAACGAATATTTATGGAGCACCTACTATGTGCCAGGAGCCATCCTAGAGATAGAGTATTGAATAAAACAGATGACAATCGCTGCTCCCCTGGAACTAACTTGTCCTTATTGTCTATTTCCCTCTGTTCCCAGTAGAAATTGAGAAGAATCAGCACTAGGGAGACGTAGTGAAGCAGGAAAATGGATATAGAATCAGGGTGAAGGGCTGACACATTTGAAATAGCCAGGGAAGGCCTCACAGAGAAGGTGAGTAAAGACTGGAAGGAAGTCAGAGGTTAGCCACGTGACTCGGGGAAGAGTAGCCTACGCAGAAGGGACACGGAGCATGAAGGCCTCAAGGAGGGAGCAGGCCTGGCTGGCAAAACACTTGGGAGGCCAGAGGAGTGAAACAGAAGGAGAAAGTGATAGAGATGAAGTCAGAGTTCAAAGGGACCGAGAACAGAAGGCCCTGCAGTCTCTAATAAGGGCTCCCTGAGGCGACGGCATCAAAGAGGGACACGGCTCCCTGCCACCCCACTGGCTCTCTGCCCTCTAGTCTCCTCTTTGCAACAGTTCTGCGTGAAGCTCGCCTTCTTTCTCAGGGGTCAGCCCTTCTACTTTAAGAAGAAGTCCAGGGCTTCCCTGGTGGCGCAGTGGTTGAGGGTCCGCCTGCCGATGCAGGGGACGCGGGTTTGTGCCCCGGTCCGGGAAGATCCCACAGGCCGCAGAGCGGCTAGGCCCGTGAGCCATGGCCGCTGAGCCTGGGCGTCCGGAGCCTGTGCTCCGCAAGGGGAGACAGTGAGAGGCCCGTACAGACGGAAGAAGTCCAGTACATCCCTGACCCCACAGGGAAGGCAGGGCTCAGTTTTAGGCAATCTGCTTAGAAACACAAGCAAAAGCCTCAGAGCAAAGTGCCAAACTCTTCTGTTTTCTGCCTGAAGGGAAAGGACCTTTTACAACAGCCTGATGCAAGAGACCAGAACTCAGACCACCACGGCTCCATCTTTTAATCCCAAAAGGCAAGGAAGAAGAAGGGAACATTACCCTCCTGTGGAGGTGAGAACACAGAAATCAGCGTCTTAGCAAATTATTCTGTGACCTTGAGGGATGTGAACGCCCTGAGGAGAGCGCCTACCATACAGTACGGCTCTTAACATGGTCTATGGCAATTCCCCACTTACTCTCTAGGTCACCATCGTCAAGCTGTGAACAATATGAAGAAAAGACCGAGCTTTATTTAACTTTCTATCTCCAGCTCCTATGGCATAACTTGTCACAGGTAGGTGTTCGTTAAATGATTGCTGAATAAGTGAAATCAGTGGGATCGTAAATAGTCATGTCTGTAAAAGGACTGGTTGCTCTTGAAAGCCAGTTCAAAAGAGGTGGAGGCATGATGTGGCATAGCCCATCTAGAAGGAGCAACTCCAAAATGTCACGCGGGTACTATGTCAGAAACTGCCATTTGTCCCCCAATATCCATTCTCCCTCATCGAAAGTTATATAATTTTTAGCTGGGCTCAGGTGCCCCCAGAAAAGAGAGACCACTTTTCCCATGGTCTCTTGCATCTTGGTGTGATCATATGATCAAGTTCTAGCCATGGGATATTTTGGATGGATGTGGAAATGATGTGTGTCCTTCAAAAGAAGAAGGCGTCATCCTGTAATTTGTCACACTGGCTGGAATGAGGAGTAAATAGTGAACTATCTGGGATTATGATGACCAAGGAACACACTATGGCTGGAAACATAAAGTGAGAGGACTGTATGTCCCCGATAGTGTCAAGTCTCTAAATCAGTACTGGACTGCTTATGCCTGGATTGTGAAAATCATTGTCACTGCCACTGTTGTTTACAGCAGGTGAACCCTTATCCTAACTAACACTGATGACCATTCAGTTTCTTACTTTATTACTTTATTAGGACCGACTATTTTCAGCCCAAGTATAGAGCTTCCTGTTAAGGTAAGGTGAGAATAAACATTGAAAATGCTTAACAGAACTTCAAAACTATCAAAATGAATGATGATTTAGAGAAGATCATGATGGTTTCATCCTTAATTTGCTACAAAATAACTGGAAAAATATAAATGTTGAGGGTCCTTTCTCATGTACAGTTAAAATGTAGCACCAATTATAAATTCTGCATTTCTTCTTCAATTTGGACAAACTTGTAGAATGTATAAATAAGCACAAAGTCTATTTTCCCCATGCCACCTCCCATTTCCCTATATTAACTGGACCTGGGGAGGTCTATGCTGATACAGCAAACAAAGACAAGATCAAACATTATATGGTAAACTCAACCAGTAAAGAAATCAGAGTAAGTCTGAGTCCTGTAGATTTCATAATCTAAATATTCTTTTCTGATTTATCCTGTCCTCTGTCACCCCATTGCCACTGCCTCTTAGTCCCCTGAAAATAAATTCACTGCCTCTAATCCCCAGATCCTTTCAATTGTAAATCAGAGTACTTTTTACAAAGCTGCAACATGACTATGCCCTTTGGCTGCTCAAGGGTGCTTTAAAGGTCCCTAATATCTTTGGGATACAGTTCCAAATCCAGAAATAGAAAACTTACTGTGATCTAGTCTCTGCCTTCTTTGCAGCTCATCTTTCCTTATAGTCCCCTCACTTCCTACTCCACTGAACTACTTACCATTCCACAAATTCTGCACACTCTTTCCCATGTTTATGTCTTTACATGTGTTCTTCCTATTGACTTTAGCAGCATTTCTCCCAACGTGTCTTATGGTAATTTCCTGTTCTTCTTTCTCTTTAATATTTTCTCTGATTTTGCCTTAAGAATCATTCTTCTACTATGTTCCTAGACCATCCTCTAGATAACTCTATAACGGGATTTACACTGCACTGTTTATGTATCTGCTCCTCCTTCACTAGATCTTTACAGGCTCTTGAAGGCAGGTGCCATGAGTCTATTTTTTCATCTCTGATATCTAGCAGTGTGTCTGCCATAGCGAAGCCCCTCATTAGATAAATGAATGAGATCTGACTATACAACTCCTTTCCCATGTCAGAAAAATCTTGCTTTTTGCACATTTGTATTTTGGGCTTTAAAATTTGGAATATTGACTCAACTTCCCCTTTCACTTGCCTTTGGAAGTCAGACTAGGGCAGTTCCAGAAAGGACAGAAGGCATCTACAAAGGACCCCTGCCAACAATGATCACTTAACCAACCCAGAGGGTGTCTACTTAAAAGCAGAGCCATTGCCTTTACTATTCAGAAATTCAAATCAGAACAGAAGGATTTATGCACGCTAAGAATTCTTATTTATGACTGTCAATAATACAGCAGAGGAATACAGGCAAAATTGTTATAGTTTCATGCAAAATAACAACTTTAATTGGCAAAATTAAACTTCTAATAGCCAAAGCTATATCAAGGTGGCTGAAGTCCTTTTGGTGCTTAAGTGACTTGGATAATAGAAACCACATCTGATGTATTTTAAGGTCTTCTGTTACCATATGTGCTCCACTCATAGTGACAGATGGGTATTGATATTTTTTTCTCAACTGCACAAAAGCTAGTTGAAGCATATGCAAAACTCTTAATGGCATTAAAGTTTTGCCAATTAAAAACATGTTCAAGCATTTGATACAGTACTTGATAACATGTTTCACAAGTTCCATGCTGAATTTTAAATCATGATTTTTATTATATTGTTTGTCAAGCTAGTGTAACTAAAACAATTATCCCATGGGTCATATTTTTAGCCATTTTATCATTTTGGCACCTGTCAAATTTAATGATGAAAAAGCAGTAGAATCATTCAACAGTTAAGAAAAATTAAGTATTAAGTTACAAATAGTATACATGAAAAGAAACCAGGTTTCATGTTTTCATTGTAGTCCATACATGACTAAAGATAAACAAATTTGGGGGGTGGTGTAAAAGTAGGCCATTAGTAGAAAAGTACCCCCCCACTGATTATCCAAAGTTAATTATTTCTTAAACTAATCATAAATTTAAAGCAATTTCTGTTGGATGGGATAGTTTTAAGATATTAAAACTGTGTTAGACAATTTTTGGGTGTGTTTGTTTTATAATAGTATTTTAAGGGACTTTTAATTTGTCCCCCACTTTTTGGGCTGAGCTGTAGGTCTGGTTCTCTCTCTGGGTTTTTGACTAAGATCTTGAGAAAGGTATTTTACCTTTTGATCATCCTGTTTCTTTGCTATCTATGCACATGAATTTAAACGTCAGTGGACTCTCTCCTAAAGACGGTAGAAATTTTCAAATGGGTCCACTTGAACATTTCAATACATTTGTTGGTTTTCTTATTATCTGATTTCATCAACTTCTCTCTGCCAAGTTGCTCCCTCTTTTGCAGTCACCTCAAGAAGACATTAGGGGGAGGAGGAAAAAGGAGAGGTACAAATCAATAAGAAAGTTCCAAAATGAGTCAGCATATGATTATTTTTAATTGTCTCCAGAATCAATCAGGCAAATTTATGGAAGTGGTTTTTGGAGTTAATTTACTTGAGGAAACGTGATATCCAGAGCGATGAAGACAGTTGCCTAAAGCCTCAGAGTCAGTTGACAGCTCTCGAATTGGAACTCGCATCTTCTAACTCTTGAAGAAGAAATAGTGCCTTTTCTATTATACTACAGAACACTGCACTGCCTGACAGAAACTGCTGCTCTGCCTTCCAAATGGAATCATAGATTTCTAGATCTATATACAATGCCTATGTGCTCCACGGATGAGGATAATCCTGATGGCAGAAACCAAAAAGCCATATAAGATCAACAATGACAAGGATAAGAAAAGACCACGAATGTCTCAGGTTAGAAAAAGATGGAACTTTTCAGACTCTATTCTCTGAGACGGTTTGGTAATGTTTAACATTTATTAGGGTCGGTCAAGTGACTACCTTCCCAAATCCCTGTTTACAGCAATGATGAGGCATGAGCAGTGGCAATATCCTTATTGGACAAGAGACTGAAAGGGGAGAAAAGTCCAATGTTCACCAGCCTCAGTTCCAGTTTTGCAGGCAACAGGGGCTCAGCAGCCCGCTACTGTTCCACAATGCACATCACTGAGTTGGGAGGCTGGAGTTTTACAGAGACCAACAGAAATTTTCATTCCGTTCAAGCACGGAAATGTCGCCAAAATCTGAAAGCCTGAACTCTGCAGGAATGAGAGAACAGTTGGCTCCTGCATCTGAAATAGGCTCTGGCAGTGGTGTTGCATGTAGCTAGGTCGCATTTTGCAAAATAGAAGCCATTATCTTTAGCATATCAACCAGACAAAATTAAATTGTAATTACATGGAGACATCCAAAAGCAAGCTATTTTGTCTTCAGTTAAATTCAAAGAAGTGTAATCGAGATTACCAATTTGAAAAGAAGTTTAGATAAGCAATAAACGTGGCTAGAAGAAACATGGAATTAGACATTTAAAAACTACCAGTCTGAATTTTAATGACTCATAAATAATATTTCAGAAACGCAAGTACTGTACTATAGTACATTTTACCAGCTTTAGATTTTGAGAAAGGGATGTGAATATTCTTGAAGTTTCACTGATTTACTAACCACATTTTTTCATTAATAGATTTTCATTTGCTTTTTAAGAAGTAAATATAAAGGTACTTATACTCATAAAATGTTGTAAAGCGCTCATACACTGTTAGAAAATTGCTTACCCAAAGAAACAGATTAATACCATTTTATTCCGCGGTCTTCATTAATATGAGAATTAGGCCTCTGCTGAGGGAGAAAATATTTTTAGAATAGATGAAAATCGAATCAGTCACTTTGGAGACTTTGAAAGAATAACGTGTATCTATTTAAGATGGCCAAGAAGAAAAGGTAAAGAAAAGGTCATCCAGCAGGGCATTGCCCAATAATCAAATCCTTCCTTTGGGAACTTCAATGTTTTTTTGTTTTACAACCACTTGATTAGATTCTGATCAAAGGAGTTAATAGCCAGTTAGCTTTGCAAGCCTTAGTCTAAAATTATGACCTAGCAGACTTCCAAGTGAACTGCAAATGAGTTTTACAATTTGACCTCTTTCAGCGACCTCTGATGAAGTGGTCGTCCTGGCCAAGCTGAAGGGGGAATCAGCAATTACCCTTCAGAACAAACCTTTGTTCTCCTTTCACCTCTATAGATGAGAAATCTGGTGCCTTCTCAAGGTGTGTTGCCACAATGGAATATGATGGGAAAGCATTTTCATGAACCTTCTCTCCAAAGTCCAGTTAAGTATGTGTAAGTTATACATACACATACATACACTAGTTAGGAGAAATACAGAAATTAAATAACTAATCAAATTAAATAACTAATCGAATTAAACTAATTTTGAAAAAACGTAAATCAGGAAACACAAAAAGATACAAAAGGGATTTTAAGTATCGTGTTATTCATTTTATGGCTAATGTTAACTTTATATCCACAAGAAGTTGGGGTCTAACTATTTCCTCACATATTTATTTTGGTGTAAATGTCACAAATAAGGTAATAGACAGAATAGATGCATTGAACAAGGTACTGACAAGTTTTCCCCCAGGTCAGGCGCCATTCAACCTCTGCCCATAACACTGAGAAGCCTTTTAAGTTCAATTGTACCAATGAGGAATTTGAATATAGTATTACCATTAAAGAGCTTCAAATTCAAAGATCAATGCTTACCTTTCCATCACTTATGTCATATAAACTTAGCACCACCTTGAGGATCCAGGCACTGTTTGCCTTGTACATAAATGACCCCAATCTCCCCGTAACTGACCTTTTAAAATCCATGCTTGCATCTTTCCCATGGTTTGTTCCTTGGTTCCCATTTGCCCTCCATAGAAAATCCAAGTTATTGAATGCAGCCAGAAGGCCCTCCATTTATCACCTCTACCAGGTCAATCTGAGAGTGAGACAATCTATAATGGTCCTTGTAAATAAATAGAAAGTGAACATTTGAAAGAGATAAGGCAGCTGCCAAAGTTGGCCAATGTCCAAGACAGTAAGTGGTTTAGTCAGGAGGAGAAACTTGGGTACAAAAAGAAAGAAAACATGGTGTGTGCATGTCAGTTCACCCTGAATATCAATGCCTTGCTGAAAATAAACCTAGCATGGGACTAAAAGCAGCTGGCTTTTTTATTTTTATTTTTATGTTTTAATCTTATTTATAAGCACATCAAATGGCTTAACTAACAAATGCACCAACTCACTCTCTGGTCTGGATTTGGGTTATACTTGGCCTTGACAAATATTGTCCAGATGTTGTCTAAATTGTGTCTGCTTTCAACAGAAGGTCAATAAACTGAGAAAACTGGCTTTGTGTTTCCTACAAATTTATTGATCCAAATCCTAGAAATGAAATTAAACCACAGTAGGGATAACAAGGGCTTGAGATAGGGAGAAGGAGCCAAACATTTTTCTCCTGCTTTCTCCAAGCATAACTATAATTTGTCCACAAATTAATTTACACTTTGGAGAGAGCCAACAGTTGATAAAGAATAGAGGGGAAGAGGAAAGTGATGATGGGAAGATTAGGGGGAAAAGAGAACAAAAGAAGGAAGGGTGAGAGGCTAAGAAAAGGACAGGATGCAAGACCAAGTTAAAACATGCTGAATACCGAGTGGCTACTCTACCTTCAAAACAAGTACACAGAATCCCCACCACTCCTCTTTCGCCACTTTTGCACATGTACCCACTCCTATAATTTTAGGGC
Source organism: Leucopleurus acutus (assembly GCF_964270905.1). Classification (NCBI taxonomy): domain Eukaryota; kingdom Metazoa; phylum Chordata; class Mammalia; order Artiodactyla; family Delphinidae; genus Leucopleurus; species Leucopleurus acutus. Next base: position 71,424,723 of record NC_139142.1, on the reverse strand, counting down.
TACTGTGGATGTAAGTAACGTGGTGTGCAAACATCTGTGCTTCATTTTCTTAACCCCTCCACCAATGATCAGATGATTTTCTCACTTAAGATCCCGATGCTTAGGATTCTAAAACCAAGTCAATGAGCCAGAAAGATATAATGTCACAAGACATCTCTGGGTGTCATGTGATCATCTTCAAAACGATCTTAATTCTTTCATATCATCAGGAAGTTATGCGATATAAACATCTTACTATGTTAAATGGCATTTTACAAAGAGAAATGCACCATGATGACATAAATAGGACACTAAGAGCATTTGATTTGGCTGGAATTTGATTTTTTTTATTCTAAAATATATACACAAATGAAAACACATTCGAATTATTTAGAGATAATCACACTTTATGATGATTTCCATAACATAAAGTATATTGGACTGGCCAAAAAGTTCATTCTGGTTTTCCCATAGCAGATCATGGGGAAACTGAACGAACTTTTTGGCCAATCAAATGTATCATTAAACTGTGCCAGTCTTAAAGATCTGTATGTTGTATTAATTCAATAATTCAAGTATTATTTTATGTTTGATTTATTTGAAGATGAGTCTACCACAAATTTAGTTATCCAGGAAAGTGTTTGAAACCAGAAAAACATGAATCAAGCCTTTCAGCTCAAATAAAAGATACAAAATGTAAGATTTTACTTATAAGAAAGTTCTGAAGCTGAGACACTGCATTCACTTAGAATAGCTTGAAACACGTGGCAGCCAATTAGAAGCAGAAAAAACATGCATTGATAGTAATGAGAAATGGCTGTTGAAAGAAGAGACCATAGGGAAAAAAGGAATAAAACTGTTCTCTGGCATCATTTGGAGTGGAGCAAAATAACCCTAAGAGCCACACTAGTGTCTGAAGGCCTTGCTAAATTATAAATAAGCATAATATTTTTAGCACATTTTGACAATATTGGAGGATGAAGAAAATATTTAGTATTATCAATGAGACAAAAGAAAATACAACATATTTTGTAAAAATTTTTATCTAAAAACTATTAAAATATATTGTACTACTGATGCTTAAATGGGTGAAAATAGTGAATGGGTATGAAACAAAAAGAAATGAAAAGAGTAACCAATCAGATATTAGAGGATTATGGGGCACCTGATTAAATCGGTAAATCCATGAATGCCAAAGTATATCTTCACTTCTTTCACTGTGAAGAGAATATCCTGATGGAGGTAATTTAGGTACAATAATATTGTGTGTATAAGATAGTCATTAAATCCAAAGATGAAGATCTGAAGAAGGAAGGTGGGGAGAGAATGCACTTTATTCTGCTGAAGACAAGTGATTGCCCCTTCCACAATGGAAAGGACTCCCGGTTGGAAATAAGAGTGGACAGGACTGGAAGGAGAGAGGGAAGGAGTGGTGGGATGAAGCTGGAAACTAAGTGGAGACAAGACCCTGCAGGGCCTTGTTGAGAATACTTATATTGATCTTCTAAGCAGAAGGAGTCCACCAAAGTGTTTTAAACAGGGAAATACACATGACTGTACTTGTGTTTCTAAAAGGTCCCTCTGAAAGTAGATGAAGAAGGGATGTGGACCCTGGGAAAGTCCAGGAGCAAGATGATATGTTATGGTGGTAACGGAGTGGTGATATGGTAGAGATGAAGGACTGCATACTGGGGTGTAAGTGCAGAGAGCAGTAGGGTGATGCTGACTGTTGGGGTGCTAAGTGATGCTTGTCATTAAGACAGTGAGTATGAGAAACAAGAAGAACTACAAACCTGCAGCCTGTGGAACAAAAACCACATTCAAAGAAAGATAGACAAGATGAAAATGCAGAGGGCTATGTACTAGATAAAGAAACAAGATAAAACCCAAGAAAAGCAACTAAATGAAGTGAAGATAGACAACCTTCCAGAAAAAGAATTCAGAATAATGATAGTGAAGATGATCCAGGACCTTGGAAAAAGAATGGAGGCAAAGATCGAGAAGATGAAAGAAATGTTTAACAAAGACCTAGAAGAATTAAAGAACAAACAAAGAGAGATGAACAATACAATAACTGACATTAAAACTATACTAGAAGGCATCAATAGCAGAATAACTGAGGCAGAATAATGGATAAGTGACCTGGAATACAGAATGCTGGAATTCACTGCTGCAGGACAGACTAAAGAAAAAAGAATGAAAACAAATGAAGACAGCCTAAGAGACCTCTGGGACAACATTAAATGCAACAACATTCATATTATAGGGGTCCCAGAAGGAGAGGAGAGACAGAAAGGACAACAGAAAATATTTGAAGAGCTTATAGTCGAAAATTTCCCTAACATAGGAAAGGAAAGAGCCACCCAAGTCCAGGAAGCACAGTGAGTCCCATACAGGATAAACCCAAGGAGAAACATGCCGAGACACATAGTAATCAAACTTGCAAAAATTAAAGACAAAGAAAAATTACTGAAAGCAGCAAGGGAAAAACGACAAATAACATACAAGGGAACTCCCATAAGGTTAACAGCTGATTTCTCAGCACAAACTCTACAAGCCAGAAGGGAGTGGCATGATACACGTAAAGTGATGAAAGGGAAGAAACTACAACCAAGATTACTCTACCTGGCAAGGATCTCATTCAGATTTGATGGAGAAATCAAAACCTTTGGGCTTCCCTGGTGGTGCAGTGGTTGAGAGTCTGCCTGCCTATGCAGGGGACGTGGGTTCGTGCCCCGGTCCGGGAAGATCCCACATGCCGCAGAGTGGCTGGGCCCATGAGCCATGGCTGCTGGGCCTGTGCGTCCGGAGGCTGTGCTCTGCAATGGGAGAGGCCATGGCAGTGAGAGGCCCGCGTACTGCAAAAAAAAAAAGCTTTACAGACAAGCAAAAGCTAAGAGAAAGGAACTTCTCTAAGTGGGAAAAACAGTACAACAAAAGGACCCACAAAAACAAACCCAAAACAATTAAGAAAGTGGTAATAGGAACAAACGTATCGATAATTACCTTAAAGGTGAATGGATTAAATGCTCCAACCAAAAAGACACAGGCTTGCTGAATGGATACAAAAACAAGACCCATATATATGCTGTTTACAAGAGACCCACTTCATATCTAGGGACACATACAGACTGAAAGTGAGGGGATGGAAAAAGATACTCCATGGAAATGGAAATCAAAAGAAAGCTGGAGTAGCAATACTCATATCAGATAAAATAGACTTTAAAATAAAGAATGTTAAAAAATAAAAAATAAAATAATAAAATAAAATAAAGAATGTTACAAGAGACAAGGAAGGACACTACATAATGATCAAGGGATCAATCCAAGAAGAATATATAACAATTATAAATATATATACACCCAACATATGATCACCTCAATATATAAGTCAACTGCTAACAGCTATAAAAGAGGAAACTGACAGTAACACAATAATAGTGGGGGACTTTAACACCTCACTTACACCAATGGACAGATCATCCAAAACGAAAATAAATAAGGAAACAGAAGCTTGAAATGACACAATAGACCAGACAGATTTAGTTGATATTTATAGGACATTCCATCCAAAAACAGCAGATTACACTTTCTTCTCAAGTGCGCATGGAACATTCTTCAGAATAGATCACATCTTGGGTCACATATCAAGCTTCAGTAAATTTAAGAAAATTGAAATCATATCAAGCATTTTTGCTGACCACAATGCTATGAAATTAGAAATCAATTACAGGGAAAAAATGTAAAAAACACAAACACATGGAGGCTATATAATACGTTATTAAATAACCAAGAGATCACAGAAGAAATCAAAGAGGAAATCAAAAAATACCTAGAAACAAATAACAATGAAAACATGACAATCCAAAACCTATGGGATCCAGCAAAAGCAGTTCTAAGAGGGAAGTTTATAGCTATACAAGCCTACCTCAAGAAACAAGAAAAATCTCAAATAAACAATCTAACCTAACACCAAAAGGAACTAGAGAAAGAAGAACAAACAAAACCCAAAGTTAGCAGAAGGAAAGAAATCATAAAGATCAGAGCAGAAATAAATGAAATAGAAACAAAGAAAACAATAGCAAAGATCAATAAAACTAAAAGCTGGTTCTTTGAGAAGATAAACGAAATTGATAAACCATTAGCCAGACTCATCAAGAAAAAGAGGGAGAGGACTCAAATCAATAAAGTTAGAAATGAAAAAGTAGAAGTGACAACAGACACCACAGAAATACAAAGCATTCTAAGAGACTACTACCAGCAACTCTATGCCAATAAAATGGACAACCTGCATGAAATGGACAAATTCTTAGAAAGGTATAACCTTCCAAGACCGAACCAGGAAGAAATAGAAAATATGAACAGACCAATCACAAGTAATGAAACTGAAACTGTGATTAAAAATCTTCCAACAAACAAAAGTCGAGGCTTCACAGGTGAATTCTATCAAACGTTTAGAGAAGAGCTAACACCCATGCTTCTCAAACTCTTCCAAAAAATTGCAGAGGAAGGAACACTTCCAAACTCATTCTGTGAGGCCACCATCGCCCTGATACCAAAACCAGACAAAGACCCTACAAAAAAAGAAAATTACAGACCAATATCACTGATGAATATAGATGAAAAAATCCTCAACAAAATCCTAGCAAACAGAATCCAACAACACATTAAAAGGATCATACACCATGATCAAGTGTGATTTATCCCAGGGATACAAGGATTCTTCAATATATGCAAATCAATCAATGTGATACACCATATTAACAAATTGAAGAAGAAAAACCATATGATCATCTCAATAGATACAGAAAAAGCTTTTGACAAAATTCAACACCCATTTAAGATAACAACTCTCCAGAAAGTGGGCATAGAGGGAACCTATCTCAACATAATAAAGGCAATATATGACAAACCCACAGCAAACATCATTCTCAATGGTGAAAAACTGAAAGCATTTCCTCTAAGATCAGGAACAACACAAGGATGTCCACTCTCACCACTATTATTCAACATGGTTTTGGAAGTCCTAGCCATGGCAATCAGAGAAGAAAAAGAAATAAAAGTAATACAAATTGGAAAAGAAGTAAAACTGTCACTATTTGCAGATGACATGATACTATACATAGAGAATCCTAAAGATGCCACCAGAAAACTACTAGAGCTAATCAATGAATTTGGTAAAGTTGCAAGATACAAAATTAATGCACAGAAATCTCTTGCATTCCTATACACTAATGATGAAAAATCTGAAAGAGAAATTATGAAAACACTCCCATTTACCATTGCAACAAAAAGCACAAAATACCTAGCAATAAATCTACCTAGGGAAATAAAAGACCTCTATGCAGAAAACTATAAGACACTGATGAAAGCAATTAAAGATGATACCAACAGATAGAGAGATATACCATGTTCTTGGATTGGAAGAATCAATATTGTGAGAATGACTATACTACCCAAAGCAATCTACAGATTCAATGCAATTCCTATCAAATTACCAATGGCACTTTTTACGGAACTAGAAGAAAAAATCTTAAAATTTGTATGGAGACACAAAAGATCCTAAATAGCCAAAGCAGTCTTGACAGAAAAAAAAGGAGTTGGAGGAATCAGACTGCCTGACTTCAGACTATACTACAAAGCTACAGTAATCAAGACAATATGGTACTGGCACAAAAAGAAAAAACATAGATCAATGGAACAAGATAGAAAGCCCAGAGATAAACCCACGCACCTATGGTCAACTAATCTAAGGATATACAATGGAGAAAAGACAGTCTCTTCAATAAGTGGTGCTGGGAAAACTGGACAGCTACATGTAAAAGAATGAAATTAGAGGGCTTCCCTGGTGGTGCAGTGGTTGAGAGTCTGCCTGCCGATGCAGGGGACACAGGTTCATGCCCCGGTCTGGGAAGATCCCAAATGCCACGGAACGGCTAGGCCCGTGAGCCACGCCCACTGAGCCTGCGCGTCCGGAGCCTGTGCTCTGCAATGGGAGAGGCCACAACAGTGAGAGGCCTGCATACTGCAGAAACAAAAAAAGAATGAAATTAGAACACTCCCTAACACCATACACAAAAATAAACTCAAAATGGATTAGAGACCTAAATGTAAGACTGGACACTATAAAACTCTTAGAGGAAAACATAGGAAGAACCCTCTTTGACATAAATCACAGCAAGATATTTTTTGATCCACCTCCTAGAGTAATGGAAATAAAAACAAAAATAAACGAATGGGGCTTCCCTGGTGGCGCAGTGGTTGAGGGTCCGCCTGCAGATGCAGGGGACGCGGGTTCGTGCCCCGGTCCGGGAAGATCCCACATGCCACGGAGTGGCTGGGCCCATGAGCCATGGCTGCTGAGCCTGCGTGTCCGGAGCCTGTGCTCCGCAACGGGAGAGGCCACAACAGTGAGAGGCCCGCGTACCGCAAAAAAAAAAATAAATAAATAAACGAATGGAACCTAATGAACCTTAAAAGCTTTTGCACAGCAAAGGAAGCCATAAACAAGACAGAAAGACAGCCCTCAGAATGGGAGAAAATATTTGCAAATGAATCGACAAAGGATTAATCTCCAAAATATATAAACAGCTCATGCAGTTCAATATTAAAAAAGCAAACAACCCCATCCAAAAATGGGCAGAAGACCTAAATAGACATTTCTCCAAAGAAGACATACAGATGACCAAGAAGCACAAGAAAAGCTGCTCAACTTCACTAATTATTAGAGAAATGCAAATCAAAACTACAATGAAGTATCACCTCACACCAGTTAGAATGGGCTTCATCAGAACATCTACAAACAACAAATGCTGGAGAGGGTGTGGAGAAAAGGGAACCCTCTTGTCCTGTTGATGGGAATGTAAGTTGATACAGCCACTGTGGAGAACAGTATGGAGGTTCCTTAAAAAACTAAAAATAGAATTACTGTACAATCCAGCAATCCCACTACTGGACATAAACCCAGAGAAAACCGTAATTCAAAAAGACAGATGCACCCCAATGTTCATTGCAGCACTATGTACAATAGCCAGGTCATGGAAGCAACCTAAATGCCCATCGACAGATGAATGGATAAAGAAGGTGTGGTACATATATACAATGGAATATTACTCAGCCATAAAAAGGAACGAAAATGGGTCATTTGGTGAGACGTGGATGGATCTAGAGACTATCATACAGAGTGAAGTAAGTCAGAAAGAGAAAAACAAATATTGTATATTAACGCATATATGGGGAACCTAGAAAAATGGTACAGATGAACCAGTTTTCAGTGCAGAAATTGAGACACCAATGTAGAGAACAAACATATGGACATCAAGGGGGGAAGTGGCAGGGGGATGGGGGTGGTGGTGTGATGAATTGGGAGACTGGGATTGACATGTATACACTGATGTGTATAAAATTGATAACTAATAAGAACCTGCTGTATAGAAAATAACAATAAAAAATAAATAAGCACGAGCATTAAAAAAAAAGTGAATATGGAGATAAACTGGAGATGATGAGCTTAGTTTTGGACATGATGCGATTGAGGAAGGTTTAAGACATCTATGAACTAATGTATACTGCTGGACATACAAGTCTAGACCTTACAGGATGGGTGTGGGCTATTTATATAATGTGTTCTAGATATAGAACCTTGGAAATACTGCTTATGATTCTGCTTAAGAAAACTACAGTATTTCCCTTTTGCACCATAATGCAGGTATATCTCAATGTTATAAAATGAATATTTATGCCCCTCCAAAAATTCATAATGGAGTTAGTGCCCTTACAAAGGAGATTCCAGAGACCTTTCTTGCCCTCTCTCCACCATGTGAAGATACAAGAAGATAAAGGCAGTCTACAACCCAGAAGAGAGCTTTTATCAGACCTGACCATGGAGGCACTCTGATCAAGGACTTCCAACCTCTAGAACTATGAGAAATAATTTTTCTATTGTTTACTTTTTTTTTTTTTTTTTTGTGGTACGCGGGCCTCTCACTGTTGTGGCCTCTCCCGTTGCGGAGCACAGGCTCCGGACGCGCAGGCTGAGCGGCCATGGCTCACCGGCCCAGCCGCTCCACGGCATGTGGGATCTTCCCAGACCGGGGCACGAACCCGCGTCCCCTGCATCGGCAGGCGGACTCTCAACCACTGCGCCACCAGGGAAGCCCTGTTTACTTTTTTTATTGCAGCCTGAACTAAGATACCCAATAGGGGCTGCAATATTTTAGAAGTCTTGTTAGAACTAATGCCAGCTATTACATAAAGCAATCAGAAAATCCTCTAAGCTGAAATTAAAAACCCTGATGAAATTTTGGATGAAATTGTAATTGGGCAGGTATAGGCCTATGAGCACCTTGATATAGGTTTTTATTATCTGTTTGGGCCCACTCCCATATTGCCCAACAAGCTAAGAATTACTTATCCTTAATGTATATTAATACAAGAAACTCTGCATTTTCAGAGGATGGTACATGCACTTTGTTCCTAATGTGGAATAAGCAGATGATAAGCTCCAGGAGAGCCAGGACCATGCCTGTCTTGGTCATGGCACCCAAAGGCACTTAATAATTGCTGCCTAAAAAGATGATGACCCAATGGAATTTCTGCAAAAGGAAGCTGGGGCTTATCATTCATTTTAGAAAGGTATCTGAAGCCTTCTGTAAAATATTTCCTTTCCATTTAAGAGATTCCAGTAAAAATTATCTGCTTTTTGTATCTCTGGACAATGTCTATCTTTGACATCAAACACTGCTGCATCTATCAAACTGTAAGTCTCAAGATGGTGACACAAGAAAGAGGTTGAGTTAAGAGAACCACAGAGGGGCTTCCCTGGTGGCACAGTGGTTGAGAATCTGCCTGCTAATGCAGGGGACACGGGTTCGAGCCCTGGTCTGGGAGGATCCCACATGCAGCGGAGCAACTAGGCCGGTGAGCCACAACTACTGAGCCTGTGCGTCTGGAGCCCGTGCTCTGCAACAAGAGAGGCCGCCATAGTGAGAGGCCCGTGCACCACGATGAAGAGTGGCCCCCGCTTGCCACAACTAGAGAAAGCCCTCGCACAGAACTGAAGACCCAACACAGCAAAAATAAATAATTAATTAACTACTACCCGCAACATAAAAGAAAAAAGAGAGAGAACCACAGAGAAGCAGAGAGTTTGGAGCCTCTACGCATGTAATCTTCCCACATGAGATGATAAACTTCATTACTGTTCAGGCCAAGTTGAGTTAGATACCCTGTTATTTGTAGTCTTAGATATTCTAACTTACAAAATACCACTCCCACTTGAAAATAACATGCTGCTACGCCTGATTAACTTGGTGAATATGTCAGATGACATCCAATTTATGCAACTTACCCCTAACTTTTGTAGAGAATAGTCGAATATACTTCAAACTCTTAAAAACAAGGAGCTACAATCAACTAGCAAGGTATCAGCACCCCGTGTTTTGTCAAACTTATCTTTCATCATTTTCATCATCCCAGACACATATAATTTACCAAGACAGAGGATTTCAATTTTTGGTCCTTCAGAGATTATCAGCATTTAGCATCGTTATTACAGTAAACCTGTGTATCAGGTACACTAGTGTATCAGGTACACTAGTAGGATGTGGTAGGGTGGTCAAGGTCTTCATTAATTAAATTGTGTCACAGACCCCATTATAAAGTTGACTTTTCCCTGGAGAGCACAGTAATAGTATTAATCTACCCTGCCAAGTGAAGGCAAACTTTTAAGATTGATAGATACAAACAAAAGTGTGTTAGCAAAACCAAAACCCAGGTCCAAAGTGCCATGATTTTTATTAATTTGGAAGAGAAGGAAATTACTCCCAGAAGAGAATCAGAATGAAGGTCAACACCTTGATAACTACACTGTTATTTATGGTTATACCTAGATACCATCAACATACCAACAACCTTTCTGTACTAGGCAACATGAGTTGAATGGGAAGGTGATAGAAACACCATGTGCAATAGACTGATTTTTTAATGGTCCTGATACTCCATCCCACCCTCTTCCTTCACCGTACAACTTTATAATTCTAACTAAAAGTACATAGTCTTTTTTTCCCCACCCCTTGGATCTGGAATGTTCTTGCGAATTGCTTTGCCCAGTAGAATGCAGTGGAAATGATGGTGTCCCGGCTTCGAACATAGGTCTCAAGAGACCTTGTGTGTTTCTGCTTACTTTCTCTCTTGGTCCTCTCCATGAAAACGTGCCTGTGCTAGCCAACTGGAGGATAAGATGCATAGAACAGAGTTGAGTTTCCCCAGTCATCTCAGGCTAGGCTATCCTAGATCAGTTGACAGCCATTTGCCTCCCAGACATGTGAGTGACCATAGCCCAAATTAACAGAGTCACCTAGCTGATCCACATGTTTTCTTAAAAAATATTAGCTAACATCAGCTGAGCTAAATAAATTATTTCTGATCTAAATAAATTATTGTTACTTGACACTGAGGTTTTATGGTTATTTATTATACAGCTTTATTTTATAAACATTTAACTGACCCCATGCATTCATTTCTAAGGTCTTTTATTTTAGCAACAATTTCTACAATACCCCATAAGTTTTTTTGTTTTGTCTTGTTTTTTGTTTTTTATTGCAGTATTCTACTGTTAGGAATGGAGATTTCAGAGATCATTCCTTTGAATCTTACTACCGTAATAGCCCTTATCTTAAAAGTTCAGGAGTTGTGGGGTGGTGGTGGGGATTCTGGCAGTTGCCAACAGTTCCCATTCTAAACTCCCCACTAAACTGCAAACCACATATGGCCTACTACCTACTGATTTTGGCAAAGACATCTCAACTCAATATGTCTATCACTAAACTCATAATTTTTTCAGTAAACTTATTTCTCATTCCTTATTCCCTATCTCAGTAACTGTCACTACCATCCTCACATTTGCTCAAGCCTGGAAATGGGTGTTGAACTCCTCTCTCCCTCTCCCTACCTCCAAATATAACCAGACACAGAATACTGTAGGTTATACATAAAAATATCAAGAATCCATCCACTTCTCCCCACGTTGGTTGCACTGCCCTATTCCAAATAACTTTATTTGAGCTACTATAAACCAACTTAAGAAAACAGATCATTTATTGGAGTATATGGCCACCTCCCAAAATGAAAAGCAAAGCTTCAGATACTGGCTCAGAGATGACAAGAGCCCAAGTAGCTCTGGAGATCTAAGCAGCTGGCATTAGTGGAAAATCTGTGGTCTTGGGTCAATTATTTCAATCCATTTTTCCAACCTCTGGTCACTCTGTTCAAGATCTAAGGCCAACATGGAGAGCTTGATCAGCTTAGCTTGAGTCATATGCCACCCTTGCCTAAGGTAATACAAGGCATCTTACCTGACTTCCCCACTCAAAAAGAAATCAAAATGCTGCATGGCAAGAACAACAATGTTGTCCACTCCTCTGGCATATCTGATTTCTCTCAAATATTCAGATGTTAATTGTCAAAATCTCTTTTAATCTGTGCTTAAACCTTTATCATGGAAACCTGGCACTGCTAGGAAATAAATTAGTGTTGCAATTTGATATCTTGTAAGATTATTTTCTGACCTCATCTTTAAGCAGCTTCAGCATGTTGGCTGCAGAAAGAAGTCTTCCTGCATCAAGGTTACATAAAGACTCTGTTTCTGAATGCACATAAAGCCAGGCATTCTAAGACGAAGGTTTATTCACTTGCCCCTCCACCCCCTCCATAATTTGCCACTGCATACCATGGATTATTATTTTCCCATCCTGGAATATGGAAGGGAGTCTCACTGTTCCTATAGACCTGACCGTCAGTTCTCAATGTCCCATATTCTTTTGTATCAACATGGTACCTATTTCTGTTGTAGGCAACAACAACAAAAAATGTGTTGCAAGAAATGAAAACACAATTCAAAACTAACTCAAAGCTGTAGCCGATGTCTGTGGATGTAGGTACTGGAGGAAAGGAGGTTATTGTAGACAGAGGTATAAGATTTCTCATGGAAATACAGAAGATGCTGAGTACCAAGATTGCAGGAAGTGAACATCAGGACAGCTCTTGCAGCTTGCTCAGCAGCAAGAATTCATAGTCTCGCACTCTTGTGCTTCACTATTAATTTATCTCAGGTATTCCACAAATGTCAACTAATGTCATTTGCAACCAAATGAAGCTGTTCTTGATGTTCCAGTCCAAATTTCTTGAAATTTGGGTCAGGGTTTTTGTTCTTATTTGTATTTTTCAATCTAGAGAGATGGACAATTTACAGATGGGCTACTTCAGGCCCCGTGTCTATACATGATTTAGTCCACAGGATGTGGGTCAGAGGCAAAAACGCTTCGTAGAGCTCTGAGTAGGTGCAGCTATGATAGATACTGTAGACTGTCTTTTCAATGGACATTTCCTTCATTTCCTTGTTAATAGAACTATTGTGCCCAAGACAGTGAGTCTTGATTGGATTAAATCAATCACAATGTGCTTTGCCAGACTTGGGCATATGATCCAATTCTGCACAATAAGATGTGAGGGAAAGTCTGCTGAGAGAATTCTGGGGAATATTTTCTTCTGCAATACAAAGAGATCCTTAGGAAAAATATCTGTCTGTTCTTTCACTAGATGTTGCCCAGAACTGCAAGATCTATGACCACAAAGGGACAATTCTAAGGACTAAAATGATTCCTGGTTATGTTAGAGAGAGCTTGATCTATGATGATCTGGTTGATTTACTGGTTTAATTGGCAAGTGTTCTACCAGGACTCTTTTTGTTATATAAGGTAATGATCCCTATATTAAGCTACTTTTAATTGAATATTCTATTACTTGTAATTGAAAGATCCTGTTACAGCAGGATTTTTTTTTCTGGGAGCATGGGTAAGAATGGTACCCCAAGATATGTCTATATAGAAGGAAGAGCATAGTACTTAATTTTACGTCTACCTAATTATGACTATTTTTACCTTTTTGGAGATGTATGCATGCCAACATTTTAGATTCTTTCATAGGAGTCCCTAAGTGATTGAACCATTGATTAAGATGGCAAACTACAAGAAGTTATTAAACATAATTATTAATGTCTTCTAAAACCTAATCCCTAGCCCTAACCTTCATTTTCTGTCTTGTTTTCTTCACTACTATAAATGAAGGATATGTTCTGAATGTGAGATCCTACAAAAACTGAACAAAGTAAATACTAGATACTAGCAAATTCTGCTATGGCCTTCCTTATTTTCTCCAATAGCCTTTGGGGTCATCTGTATACTGTGTCCAGATTCTAGATGCTAGTAGGAATCAGGATCATTGTTTTAAGAGAAAATTCTTACACATATATAATAAGGTTATCATGTCCTCTTCAAAATGGTTACCTTCAAGATAACATTTTTACTGGAGTTAGAGTGATTTTTAAATTGTAAATTTTTTTAAGTGTGAAAATAAGAAAACATTGATTATTTCTCTTATCTTCTAAATGGAGAGGATGGCACTGAAAAAAATAATGGCTTTCCTGAAGTCATACAAGTTAATGAAAATTCTAGAATCTCTTTACATTTTAATGTTTTGCAGTAATTTTTTTCTTTACCTTGCACTGTATAGTCATAGAGAATTGCAGATGAGTCCTATTGTTCTTATTATTCAGTTCCTTTATCAGGATTAAGGGAATTAAAAATGTATTTTGAGTCTCTAATTTTTATTTACTTTTGCCCATTTTCCCATCTTCCCTACCTCCCCACACTCACATATTGCTATTTGACAAGAGAGATATCTTTTTAATATACATGAATTTATCTGTGAAAAGCAATTTTTTCAACCAAATATATCCTCTGCTGGGGCAGATGTATCAACATCATTTAGGTTGTTTATATATTTAGAACTAGGTACATGAATGGATGAGTGAAAACAAGTGTCCTGAGGTTAAATGTCCACTTTTATAATTTGACTACATTTTTTGCTAATATGGATAGTCTCACCTGTTAGCTACAAATAAATAGAAAAACTAGTTAAAGCACAATATTAAAAAAAGGTTGCTTTTTCTATGGAACCAAAGAAAAACAAATAAATAGGTGTAACTCAAAGGAAAGCCAGGGATAAAACTGAATCCCTTGTATATAGAATAAAACATTGAAGAATTACTATCTCTGTGGAAAAGAGAATTAGAAAATTCCCACCCACTCGCCTGAGATGCTCCAGCTAAGCTTGCAAATTACCTAGAACCATAGGTGAAGAAAATATCACTTCTAAGAAAAGAAAAGTGCAGATAAGCAGTATACATGAGTATGAAGTCCCAGTGTATTATATCTGCTTGACTGGGTTTTACAGACACTGATAGGTATCTATCACATATCCATTCTTCCCCTTCTTTCTTATTAAGAGGATGTCTATGTTATTGGGGTTGAGAATGACACCAGTTAAATTAGTATATTTGGTGGTGGTGGTAGGGTGGTTACCTTGCACCTGGATGTGGTTACTTGAAGAGTTCTGGCTAATTATCTGTGGGCCAATGTCTCTGAAGACTCCTTAAATGGCAGGCAAGTACAGTTTTTTTTTTTTTTTTCTTTTCACCTTCCCCTGCTTCCTCTCCTGAGGAAGGATGCAATAGTTTGAGCTCTAACAGTCGACGAATGTAAGCTGTGCATTAGGGTGGTGAAGTAGTAGAGAGAAAATGAACCTGAGTATCTGAGAACTTCATCAAGATGTATATCATCCATGTACAGGCTACTTGCAAACTAATTTTATCCAAGAAAATTCATCTTTATATTGAGGGTCCCTATGAATAGCAGCAAAATCAGTTCCCAACTATTTTATATTGGATTAACAAAATGGAAAATTTACATAAAAATTGTTTTAAGACCTTTGTCAAAAGCAAAATGAAACCGCTTTATGAATCATTCACTATTCTGAACACAAGAATTTGTGTGTGCACACGCACACACACACCTAGCTGAAGGTGTTCTCAAAAAATTAAATAAACCCATCCCTACACACATGCACCACAGGGGGTGGGAGGGGAAACTGTCCACTAGGAGAGAGAATCAGCAAGCAAAACAGGAGATTTAACACCCCAAGATATAAAACTATACAACAATTAAAAGAATCTATAAAATTTTAAAAATTGTAATCATTATAGAGGTTAAAGACAGGTTAGAAGACATAATGGAAGGAAAGAAATGTATTAATTAAACCTGAAGGATTTGAACCCCAGAGAACCCTGAAATTAAAAATCTAACAACTGAAGTAAGTACACACAAACACACAACACAATAGAGGTTAAATAAAAAATTAGGAAAAATAGAACTACATCTAGAAAAGTATTTGGTATGTAGGGTAAAGCAGAAAAAATGGGAAATGTGACAGAACTGTCAGGAGAAATGGAGGATAAAATAAGAAAGTCCAAAATATATTAACTGAATATTCAGAAAAAATTAGAGAATTAAGGAGAGACAACAGTTGAAGGAATAATTGTCAAAAGTGTTCTGGAATTAAAGTAAGATCTAAGTCTTCAAAAGAAGAAGTAACATGAGTACAAAGTAGAAAAAGTAAAACAAATACCTACCTACAGTGTTGTGAAAAAGCAGAACTTCAAAGATAAAAATCTTAAAAGCAACCAGTGAAAAATGTGGAATACCTAAACAAGTAATCAGAAAACCTTAGGATAATAGCTTCAAAGTGCTGAGGGAAATAACTGTCAGTGTAGAATTCATTACTCAAACGACTATTCAAGAAGAAGAAAAAATTTTTAAATATTCAAATAGGGGCTGAGAGATTTGACTACTTACAGACTCTTGATGAAATATGAAATTTAGTAAGAACAGAATAGAAACTAGAATAATGGATGGGTTCAAGAAGCAAGATGAGCAAGAAATTGACAAATACGTTGGTATCTAAATAGTCATTAGATATAAATACTACTAATAATAATGATTAATTTGGTAAAATTGTATGGAAGATGGGGATGGGAAATCAGAGATGAGGTTAACTATTTTGAATTGCTTGGGAGCAGTCTAGAGATAAGAACTTTAGAATGTTTAAAACTAACTATAATTATTTACAAATTTAAGTGTAACCACAAAAAAACAGAAGCAGAATATCTAGTTTCTAAAACAAAAAATAAGACGTAAAGAAATCTAATCCAATAGAAAGCATGAGAAAAGGAAAACAGAAGCAAAAAACTACAAGCATGACAATGTAAAAAGAAATCATAAAATAAGGTAAAATGGTAGAAATATTTCAAATATGTCAGTAAGCATAATAAATATTCACAGATTAAGTTTGTCTGTTAACAGATTCCTAACCTGAATAAAAATAATATTAAAAGCTGTATTAATTTTATAATAGACATAAAATAAATGACAAAAAAGATTGAGAGTAAAGAGCAAGGAAAAAAATGTAACAGGAATAGTGCTCAGAAGAAAGATGATGTGGCACTATTAATATTGAAGAAAAATAGGCTTTAACATAAGAAAAATTACTCTAGAGTATGAAGGTGTCATTGCTTAATAATAAAGGGAATAATTCACCAGGAACATATATCAATTCTGAATTGTATGCAACTTACATTATAACTACACAATATACAATAACTGAAAATTATTTTTAAATTAACAACTATGATTTGAGATATTATCACTGCTCTCCCAGATCCAAGAGATTAAGCAGACAAAAGAAACATCAAAGATATAGAAAATTTGAATGAAACAATTAATCACCTTTTTCTAAAAAATAGGGAATATTCCTTCTTTTCAAGCACCCAAGAACATTTACAAACATGAAATAGGCAATTTCTATCTTGTACGTAATATTTATAGAATGGAGATGAAAAAAAGAGCTTTCCACCCATGTATGTGAATAGAGTAACCTCAAAATCAAAACCAGAAAACAGCGTGAAAAAGAAAACATGTATCTCAGTCTCACTTACCAACATGGTTCCAAACTTCTTAAACAAGTTACTAGCAAACCAAATTCAGTTTACTATGAACAAACAAACCCCATTTTGTGACCAAGTTTCATTCCAGGAATTCAAGAATGGCTTAACATTAGAAATTGTATTAATGTAATTTATTGCATTACAAGATGCAAGTAGAAAAACAATTTGGTCATTTCAATATATGCAGAAAAGAGATTTGAAGAAATTCAATACTCTTTTGTTAAAAACAAAAAAAAATGACAGCAACAACAACAAAAAACCCTCAAAATAATATTAGAATTTTAGTCTGATAAATAGTTTAAAGGTGAGAGGTCTGAAACATTCCCTTTAAAGTCAGGAAAAAAACAGGGTTACTTATTCTCTCCACTTCAACATTTTCTGACCTCCTATGCAATGCAAGATTCTGAGGAACAGAAATAAGGAAGAAATAAAACTTTTCTGATGACTAAATCATCTGACTAGAAAATATGTGTAAACAAAATATTAGAACTAATAAGAGTTGAGCAAAATTGCAGGATTATGAATAAATATATACAAAGAGTGGCATTTATTGCTCAACACTGCTAATTTTCAGAGAAATGCAAATCAAAGCCACAATGAGATACCACCTCACACCTGTCAGAATGACTGACGTCAAAAAGACAAGAGATAAATATCTTGTCTTGGCGAGGATTGGAGGAAAGGAAACCCTCCTACACTGTTGGTGGGATGTAAATTGGTGCATCCACTATGGAAAACAGTATGGAGGTTCCTCAAACAACTAAAAATAGAACTAACATATGATCCAGCAATTTCACTGCTGTATATATATATATATCTCTAAAGAAAACAAAAACACTAATTCAAAAAAATACATGCACCCTAATATTCACAGCAGCATTATTTACAATAGCCAAGATATGGAAGCAACTTAAATGTCCAACAGATGAATAGATAAAGGAGATGTGTAACGTACACACACACACACACACACACACACACACACACACACACACACACACACACACATAATGGAATATTCTCAGCTATAAAAAAATTGAAATTCTACCATTTGCAGCAAGGTGGATGGACCTAGAGAGTATTATGCTTAGTGAAATAAGTCAGACAGAGAAAGACAAATACTCTTATGTTACCACTTATATGTGGAATCTAAAAAGTTAAACAAATGAATGTATATAACAAAACAGACGCAGACTCACAGATATAGCGAACAAACTGGTGGTTACCAGTAGGGAGATGGAGGGGGAATGGGCAAGATGGGCTATAGGATTAAGAGACACAAACAACTATGTTTTAAATAAATAAGCAACAAGATTATATTTTACAGCACAGGGAAATATAGCCATTATTTTGTAATAATTTTAAACGGAGTATAATCTATAAAATATTGAATCACTATGTTATACACCTGAAACTAATATTGTAAATCAACTATAATAAAACAAATTTAAAGAATGACATTTATATATAACAGCAACAATCCATTAGAAATTGTGTGTAAATATAAATCTCATTCATAATAAACTTCGAGGAACCTGGGAATAAATCTAACAAAATAAGTATAAAACATACAAGCAAAAATTTGTACAGTTTATTGAAGAATACAAAAAAGTTAAGTAAATAGATACCATGTTTTTATGGAATCTAATAAGCAGACCCTACGATTCATAGAGAAAAGGTCCAAGAATAACCAAGTTCATTCTGAAGAAGAAAAAGAATGTTAATCTCTACCAGAGAAAAATATTTATTATGAAACTATAGTAATTGTAGAAAACTTGGTTGGTGCCCATCTCGGGTCCTCAGAGGTCCTTTTCAGAGCTGCCCCAATGCGGAATGTCTGGGAGTTACCGCCCCACCCAACATGGCCTGCAGCCAGGATCCTCTGTCCGAGAGGTACAAAAGCCCTACTCTCTTACCTCAGGATAGACAGACTCTGCTGTGCCATTGATGTCTCAGAGTTCCTTGAGAGATCAGGCTGAGGCTTGATTTTATCTGAAAGCACATTCTTACTGAGCTTCTCCTTCTCTATTTTACTTTCTTCATCGCACCACCCCCCCAGCAGGTTTTTTTCTGCATGTGTACTATTCATCATTCCTTATAGTACAAGAATCTTCTTTTCATCCTCTGCTTGACCTAAGACAGAAATTAAGAAGGTGTATATTGACACACAGACTGCTCAACGAATAAAGCAAAACGATACATTGAGGAGGATATCAGAAGGACCAATAAATATATGAAAACATTGCAATCTCACCTCGTAATCAGAGAATGCAAATGCAAATTAAACAGTACTCACCAGATTGGCAATTTTTATTGTCTGAAAATCCTAAGTGTTAATTAAGATGTGAGCAAATGAGAAACCTCATTTGTTGGTGGGAAAGTGAACTTGTTAACCAACCATTTTGAAGTGCAGTTTGTTAATATCTAACAAAATTGAAGATGCTCATAAGCTGTAACGTAGCAATTTCATTTTCAAGTATATACCCAGGGGAATTCTTAGATACATGCTTGGAGAAGTTCTTGAGGATATTTACTGTGGCATCATTAACAACAGTGCAAAACTAGAAACAACTTAAACACTTGTCAAGAAATGAATGGATAAATTGTAGTATATTCATAATGTGCAGTAGTTAAAATAAATGATGACCAAATTTAGGTGTGTCAACATGGATAAACGTCAAAGACAATTTTTAGTGAATAATGCAAATTGAAGACAGGCACCTTTAAGTATCAAACAAAATGATATAAATCTTGTTTATGGACATAAGGATATACATATATATGTAGGTACATATTATATAAATATACATATATAATATACTAGTACCATGTAAAATATGTCAAGAGGATGCTTCAGAATAGTGACATGTCTGAGGAAGAAATGAGAGGAACAGGACTGGAAAAGATATGAGGGGTTTTCAATTCTAGTTTTAATTTTTATGTTACAAAAACGATGTGAAACAATATAGAAAGTAGTAACAATTACTTAAATCTGGGATGAGATACATGTGTATATGTTACATTGCTCTCTGTACTTTTATATATGTCTGAAATACTTCATAATAGAAAGCCAAAGAGAAATGGTATATATAATACCATTATAATACCATTTGTTATACCTATATAATAAAACTCTAAATTTTGCTTTCAATATAACCATCTGAATTGAATTTTTTGTCCTAATCTTGAAGCAATTGTGAAAAAGATACCCTACATTATAAAATAGTCTAGTATACATCTTCTTATATTTCATCCCTTTTCTTATATTTTCTCAGAAAAGTAGGATGATAGCTTGCCACCTTTCCTTGGAACATCAAAAGATTTCCTCTTCCTTTCCTTCGTCCTTCCCTCTCTTCCTTCCTTCCTTCTTTTCTTTCTTCCTTGCCTTTCCCAAAAGAATTACTAAAATCTCAACTCCTAATCATTCCCTAATTATTTTCCTAAGTTCTAGAGTTGTCAAATAAAACATAGGAAGCTCATTTAAATCTGAATTTCAGATAAATAATATATAGTATTTTGCATAACACATTTATACTGAAAAGTTTTTTGTCTTTTATCTGAAATTCAAATTAACTGGCAGTCCTATATTTTTTATTTGCTAAATCTGGCAACCATACTAACTTCAAGTTACCATAACTGTACTTTATTTACATAGATATCTATCTCACAAACTTTCTTTTTAATTCTTAAATATGTATACAGAATAGGTCTAATAGTCTTCTCATCTTAGAGGAACAAGACTGTACGTCAAGAATAGATTATCTACTTACCTGTCAAGGTTGCTAATATCCTCGTACTAGTTCTCGTATTGAGGATGTAATCTTGACTAGTTCAGGCACAAATTAATTGGATCTTAAGTACAAGATTCCCAGAGGCACAAGCTAGTTTGAGAACTGATTGTTTAAAGCAAGTTCTACAAGCACCCTAAATTTTACTTTTTGGTCTTTCCAAGTTAATTAACTATTTGGCTCTGTCTGGGCTTCAAATTTCCTCTAAAAGAATAATGTCTTCCTCATGTGACATATTTGTCTTTTTGGGTTTTTTTCCTATTTCTTTCTCTTAAAAAACAAAGCAAGCAACAACAAAAAACACCTCCCCAATTCTCTCTATAACGCACCATGATTCTCTTTTGTTTCAATCAGGTGCTTTCCAGAATGGGAGCTTTCAAAGGTCCCTCTGGTCCTTACCATTTACCTCCCTATCCTATCTCTTTCCTTAACCTGTTCTCTTACGGAGATTCTCAGCCACTGAGCATAGTGGAAAAGGAACATCACAAAAAGATTTGAATGAACGCAACATAGTAGGGGTTCATTACCGGTTGATTAAATGAAAGGAGGACACAATAATCCAAAGATCAGACATAATAATTGTCTTTTAAATTATTAACAACTTGCAAAGAAAATGAGAGCAATTATTTAAATGGTTAAATAGGCAAAAGTTACCTTTGGGTTCTGTATCTCCCTTTTCCAGTGGATTCTTTCTCAGTGTTCCCATAGAGATGCCTTGAAATGTGCTTTCCCTACAAAGCACCCTCATTTGTTTTAAAATTGTCTGTGACTTAAGAAAATCGCTATGGTATTACAGTGGTGGTTTCTTACAGGCCTCCTCCTCTTTGAAATATCTTTCCTTTTCACAATAAACAATTGAATAAAACAACAAATTTGAACCAATCTTTTCAAATTTTTTTTTTATGTAGGCTAAACAGTCTAAAGGAACCTTATTGTATTTATTTCTTATTTTCTGTTTTCCTTTTTGCCTTTACACATTTTAAAATTTTATTACAAAACCAAATATATTCATAAATAAAGGAAAGAAAGAAAAGAAAAAGGCAAACAACCATATATTTTCTGTACATGTATAGTATGATATTTATAAAATAAATTTTTTTTAAATCACATGTATACTGCTTTGGATTTTTTTCCTAATATATAGAAAACATTTCCCTTATTAAATATTCCACCACATTTTTTCCAATAGTTCCCTAGCACTGCATTATGTTTTTAAAATGAAAGCTTGACTTTTTTGAAACTTTTCCATCCTTTGAAACTCTGAGCTTTTATCTATAAAATAGAATTTGTGGAGAGAGAGAAGCAATGAAGGCTGAGCTGTGATGGAGTGTCTATGAAAAAGAGTATGTTCTTGTCAGTGTAACTAATTCTACTGAGGACTAGAGGACGGTCACAATGTGAAACTATGTTTTACAACTCCAGGGATAAAAATCAGTGAAAGGAAAGGTGAAAATGATGAAAGTCAATGTGGTGACACTGCTAAAGATTTACCTCAATGTGCCTTTGTTGGTTAGAACTCACTGTGCTGCCTGCAAGAGGGGGAAAAAAAATGGATTCACTTTATTGCACTCATCTGTCATAGATAATACCCTGTACAAAAAGGTGGAAGGAAGTGGTGAACTTATAATCAGTCTGTGTATACATACAATAGGAAGGCAGTCTGGAAACTCAGCAGGCCTGGGAAATGAGTGGCTGTCATAAAGGGGACAGTGACACTCTACTGAGATCAGTGAGCTCCAAGCTCCAAAGAGAGGGGCAGGCCAACTTGATCTTTCTTTGTGTGTAGACTGTTGGGCGTGCTACATGCACCTTCCAACTTCGTGGGGAGTCACATTCAATTGCCAGACACGTGCAATCCACTCTACCAATAGGAGGAATTGAACTTGTAGCCTTTAAAGGATTCCGCAGAGAATACATTCCCTCTGTAATAGTGATGGATGGAACCTGCCTCTTTCTGACCAACAGGGTATATTCCAAAGCTGCTGAGATCAAAGCCTGTGTGTCAGAAGAAACTGTTAGAAGGAAAATATCTAGCAATTTCTGAAAAAGCTAATTTATTTAGGCAATGTCTGTAACTTCCTAACTATCACCACAATAAAGGGACCAGAATGGTATTCTTATGAATCTCCCCTTTATTTTACCATAGTCTTGAGAATTCTGTGAATCAAAAAGCAGTGAGTCTTTTTCCCTTCCAGCTCTATATACTGCACAAGTGCTTGTTTTTATGGCATAAAGTTATGTTAAGAAGTTTAACTGTCAGGCAATAATATCTAAGAATTATATTCTATATACATCATTATAAATATAATATCCTATATTATATTCTGTAATATCAAATGAATGCTTAAATGAAGTAGTGGCCAATTGTATCTTTGAATATTTTCTTTACCTCTGAATGGTCAACCTTTCAAACTGTCCTCTACTACTGATGCTCATGACATTTAGCCCTTCCCCCCAAATCCCTACCTGCGTACCCTAATGAAGAGTTCCACTTTGCACCATTCTGGGACCCTCAAGCAGTATGTATGGCGTTCTTTGTAGCGCCTTCATATATGTTTCATTCTCTTCTGATTCCCTATGAATGCACAGAGCAAAAGGTGGATACCTGAAATGTTTTGCAAAAAAGAGATGGTGACCTCTTCCACCCACTCTTAAAATTACCGTCATTTTTTCCACCAGGGAAGCTTCTTGGTCTCCTCCATGCCTTTTTTATAGATAGAGATTTACTCCATTCCTCCCTTGGCAGCTCTCTCAATGAAAGTATGAATCCCTCTCCATGATGGCCTACCATCAACCACATACCCTAGCTAAGATACCATGCTATAATTATTGATGAGGGAATTACCTGTTACTACAGAACTGTACACTCTATCCCCTTTACAAGCCATTTCTAACTATCCCAGCTTTTATTCCACCAGACAAATTGACCATTTAATGCACTAAATATTTCTTGAACTTCATGTAGTACAAAACACCTGGAAGAATGTCTGAATTTACAATCACACAAAACAAGATGACAAACCAGATATAATTTTGTTTTTGAAGAAAATTTTTAAAATTCTAAGCAAAAGGTGTTTGGGGAATGCCCTTGTCAGAGAAGCATCAGAGAATGCATGCATTTATCTGACCTATCATCGGTGTAGGGCTCCTTAGGGAGGCTGGCATGGAGTCAAGTTTTTGATAAAGGAATACACGTGGCTTTGTAGACAAGGATTAGAAGGCTAGTCTGAGCAAAATGTAGAGCCATTCCTTGACAAGAATGAGAAAATAAATAAAAAGTTGGCAAGGGTGAATGGTTTCTCTTTACCCCTTGAATCTCTCATTGTCCATCTGACAAATCGTATCTAGCCCGTTTTCCAAAGCTCTCTTCAAGGCTTAGGAAAACAGCTGAAATCCACTCACATTATTGTATACGTCACTGAATGAGCCTCTTGCTTTCCTCAAGATGCGTCTTGAAGTTTATGCAAAATTTAATTTAATCATGAACTGACTGGTTGGAGAGCATGTATACTTCATACTTCATGGGACTGTATATCACATTTGCTAACATACTGCATATTAAACCATGTTCACACATAGGCTCTAGGAAAGGCAGGGCTTTGTTTCTGAGGATTTCTGATGATGTGTGTTTTGGTAAGATACTTACTGTCTCTATGTCTCCATTTTCTGCTTTGTAAAATAAAGGTAATTAATCTTACTTTCAATGTCGTAAGGATTAAATGAGATCAAGTCCAAGCATCCTTTTGCACAGTGTTTGGCACATAGCTCTCAATAGGTGGTATCTTTCATTATTGTTATTTTTCTTTTTCTTTTTGGCTGCGTTGGGTCTTCGTTGCTGTGCATGGGCTTTCTCTAGTTGTGGCGAGTGAGGGCTGCTCTTCATTGTGGTGCGCAGGCTTCTTGTGGTGGCTTCTCTTGTTGCGGAGCACAGGCTCTAGGCACGCGGGCTTCAGTAGTTGTGGCACACGGGCTCAGTAGTTGTGGCTCACAGGCTCTAGAGTGCAGGCTCAGTAGTTGTAGTGTACGAGCTTAGTCGCTCCATGGCATGTGGGATCTTCCCAGACCAGGGATCAAACCGGTGTCCCCTGCATTGGCAGGCAGATTCTTAACCACTGCACCACCAGGGAAGTCCCTGTTATTTTTCTAATTAACATGGCAAGTCTCCTTTCAAAAGAAACTTGATTATGAATTATGAATGCAGGAAATACAATGGTGGGTTCCTATTTTGAGCACCAATTATCCCTGACTTGGGAAAAACTACTAAAATTTCTCGATTTCTTACTGGAGAAGGGAGAACACCAGAATACAGTCAGCATATGGAGAAATAGGCATGGAAATCATCTAATATTGTGAAACGTTTAATTTCCAGAGGGTTTCTCAATAATTTTATGATTATAAACCTGGAATTAGGACACTCAGTATTTAATAAGTACCGACTAAATATTACTACTTTTGCTTCAAGAAAAAAAGTTTTTAAATTTTGTTTTGATTTAATATTTTGAACTCTATCGCCCTTAGAGCGTGTGCAGATTGTTGGTGATTGCTCCAAAGGATTTGTTTCCCAGATGCTTTGGGATCAGCCCTTGACCCAAAGAAAGAGTTATTACTGCTCAGCAAAGTTTGATATAGGAAAAATATTTGGACAGTTTGTGCTTCATTAATCCAAGTTTGGTTTGTTAAATCCCCAAGTATTGCTTTACAAATCTTCAGATTCAAAATGAATTACAACAATTATCAACAAATATAAAAAGTCAAGAAAATATTGAATGCCCATCTGTCTGTTTGGCTTTCAAAAGCATAGCACAGTAGCAACAGCTAAAAACTACCATCTTAATGTTTTCTACAAACAACTGTTGTTTTCAAAAGTGTTGTCTCTGGCTGTCATACTGACACATTTGTCTTACATATAAAAATAATGAACATTTAACTTGCCTTTAAATATAACTAAACAATAAATAGTGTAAAGATGTAACTGAAGAACTAACTCTTTTACGGTCAGAGAAAGAAATAACATTTTTTGAATTGGTAGTTAAATAGTTTTTGTGTTTATTCCCAAGTTATTCTGCTTCCACAAAAGGAATCTTCTGAATAATAAAGAATATAATTAATGAAAAGGGAAACTAATAAATATGTCAGAAACAATTTACTGTTGGTTTGTATGTATTCCAAATGCCTCTATAGGAATGCAAATGAACCTTCAAAATCAGGTTATTAAGTAAAAAAAAAAAAAAGCCTGTCTTCACAATTATGGAGAAAATTGTCTCTGCTTATTAATATCTATTTTTCTAAGTTTTTTTAAATACATTGGTTTAAATTTTTAAAAATTTTAAATGATTAGTGAAACATCCAAGTAACTAAATATGGTATAATTTTGTTGTGTTTCACATATAGATCTTTTAACTCTTAATGAATTTATAAGGAATATTATCTCTGTTGAAGTTTGAAAATTAAATAGCACAGTCGTAAAGAACTAGCAGGAAAAAAAAAAAAGCAATGGTCAGAAGGTGAACTAGTTACTGGGAAGATTCCTGCTAAAATGTAACCACAGCTTAAATAAAGTATAACAAATATACATTTTAATCAATTGCTGAGTTTGCTAAACATAAGGGAAATGTCTAAAATGAGAAAAAGTATCCAGCTGACACTGGAGCAGAATATAGTAAGTGGTAGATGTAAATGGAGCAGGGAATTTTAAGGAAGACTTACCTTAAGGTAGATGCCTCGGTCAGTACTACCATCCAAGGAACATGTCTCCAAACATGGGCAACATTGGAGCAAAACTTGAAACTCTCGCATTAATCATAAAATCATTGAAGGGAGTTAAGTGGTCCTAGGTCAGTACTGACCCTGGATCTTGCAGAATACAAAACTTCTGTAGAGTAAAAATTCTCCCATTTATGTCCTCAGAATCCCTGCAGATTAGGTTCAATAAGATATGAATCTACAACGAAAATTCAATAGCAATCATAGAAATAAATAAGCATCCATAAATGAGGGTCAACGGAAATGAAGACAAACATAGTAACCAACCAACTAATTCAGAATCCAGAATTATCAGATATGAAAAAAATTCCCTATATGTGAAATATTTAAAGAAATAAAAACGTAGAATAAAAGAGGAGGAATAAATGAGAAACTATCAAAAATTATCAAAGAAATTTTAAAAACAGAACTTTCAGAAATAACAAATATAAATAAAAACCTACCTGAATGGAATAAATAACAGATTAGACATAGCTAAAGAGATAATTCATGAACTGATAGACAGATCTCTAGAAATAACAAAGAAAGCAAAACAATGAGAAGGAAAATATGAAAAAATAAGGTTAAAAGACACAAAGTATACAATAAGAAGATCCAAACTACATGATCAGATTCCCAGATGGAGAGTTTTGAATCACTAACATTTTTTGATGATGTGGGTTTTAGCAAGTTACTTATTCTCTCTTTGTCTCAATTTTCTCCTTTGTAAAGGTAATTAGGTTTATGATAAGACTTTTGGCTATATTTGTTAGAAATAGCCATTAGAACAGAATAATGGCTAGAAAATTTCATAGCTTATCAGAGACATGTAATGACATATACAGAAAGCACAGAATCTACCAATAAGGATCATTCAGAAAAAAAATTCACACATTGTAGTGGAACTGAAGACACAGAGATCTTAAGCAAGAGATAAATGACAGATTACCTACCAAAAAAAATTAGATTAATAACTGTCATCTCAAAAAGAAACACTAGATGCTAAAAGAGAGTGTAATAATAATTGTCAAAATTCTGATAGTATCAATAACTGTCAGACTAGAATTGCATGATCACAAGATTTTCTGTTATGAATCTAAAATATAAACATTTTCAGATTTTTAAAAAATAAAAGATTTTTTATTACAAAGAAAATTTCACTAAGGGAATTTCTAAAGATTGTACTTCAGGAAGATTGAAAATGATCCTAAGATGCAAGAAGAAATTATGATGTCCTATATATGTCTGTTAGATCCATTTAGCCTAAAGTATAGTTCAATTCCAATATTTCTTTGTTGATTTTTCTGTCTAGATGATCTACCCATTGCTGAAAGTAAGGCACTGAAGTCCCCTATTATTATTGTATTTCTCCTTTCAGTTCTGTTAGTATTTGCTTAATATATTTAGGTGCTCCAATGTTGGGTACATTATATTTACAATTTTTTTATCTTCTTGATAAGTTTATCTCTTTATGATTATTTAATGATCTTATTTGTCTCTTATTTACATTTTGGCTTAAAGTTTATTTTCTCTGATATAACTATAGCTATCCTTCCTCTCTTTTGCATGGATTTGCATGGAATATCTTTTTTCATCCCTTCACTTAGAGACTATGTGTACTTAAAGCTAAAGTATATCTCTGGTCCTCATAGAGTTAGGTCTTGTTTTTTTCATCCACCCAGCTACCTGTGCCTTCTTTTTTTTTTTTCTATTTCTTTATTTTATTTATTTATTTATTTTTTATTTTGGCTGTGTTGGGTCTTCATTGCTGCACGCGGGCTTTCTCTAGTTGCGGCAAGCGGGGGCTACTCTTCACTGCGGTGCGTGGGCTTCTCATTGCTATAGCTTCTCTTGTTGTAGGAGCACAGGCTCTAGGGGTGCAGGCTTCAGTAGTTGCAGCACGCAGGCTCAGTAATTGTGGCTTGTGGGCTCTAGAGCACAGGCTCAGTAGTTATGGCACAGGGGCTTAGTTGCTCCGCAGCATGTGGGATCTTCCCAGACCAGGGCACGAACCTGTGTTCCCTGCACTGGCAGGCAGATTCTTAACCAGTGTGTCACCAGGGAAGCCTTACCTGTGCCTTTTGATTGAAATTCAATCCATTTATATTTAGTATAATTATTGCTGTGTAAGGACTTACTAATGACACCTTACTAATTGTTTTCTGGCTGTTTTGTAGTTCTCTAGTTTCTTTTTTTCTCTCATGCTGCCTTCCCCTGTGAACTGGTGATTTTCTGTAGTGGTATGCTTTGATTCCCTTGTCTTTATCTTTTGTGACTCTACTACAGGTTCTTATTTTGTGATTTC
Source organism: Leucopleurus acutus (assembly GCF_964270905.1). Taxonomy (NCBI): domain Eukaryota; kingdom Metazoa; phylum Chordata; class Mammalia; order Artiodactyla; family Delphinidae; genus Leucopleurus; species Leucopleurus acutus. Next base: position 71,396,012 of record NC_139142.1, on the reverse strand, counting down.
TATGGGACTTACATAAGACATCTTTTAGATATAACAGTCTATTTTATGCTGATAACAACTTTAATTACATATAAAAACTCTACCCTTTCATTCTGCCCCTTTTATGTTTTCAATGTCACAATTTACCTATTTTTATATTGTGTATTTATTAAAAAATTATAGTAGCTATATTAAATTTTGATTAATTAATCTTGTCCTTTAACCTTTATATCATAGCCAGCAGCAGCAGAATACACATTCTTCTCAAGCATTCATGGAACATTCTTCATGATAGATAATATGATAAGCCACAAAACAAGTCTTAGCAAATTTAAGAAGATTGAAATCATACTAAGTATCCTTTCCAACCACAATGGTATGAAACTAAAAATCAAAAAGTGGAAAACTAGAAAATTTTTGAACATGTGAAAACTAAACAACACAATTCTGCACAACCAATGGATCAAAGAAGAAACCAAAAGAGAAATTTTTTAAAATACTGAAAAAAATGAAAATGGAAACACAACATACTAAAATCTATGGAATGTTGCAAAAGCAGTTCTAAGAAGTTTATAGCAATAAATGCCTTTATTAAGAAAGAAGAAAGATCTCAAATAAAGAACCTAATTTTATACCTCAAGGGACTAGAAGAAAAAGAACAAACTAAGCCCCAAGTTAGCAGAAATAAATAAATAAATAAAGATCAGAACAGAAATAAATGAAATAGAGACCAGAAAAATAATACAAAAGATTGGGGGCTTCCCTGGTGGCACAGTGGTTGAGAGTCCGCCTGCCGATTCAGGGGACACGGGTTCGTGCCCCGGTCCGGGAAGATCCCACATGCCGCAGCTAAAAACTACCATCTTAATGTTTTCTACAAACAACTGTTGTTTTCAAAAGTGTTGTCTCTGGCTGTCATACTGACACATTTGTCTTACATATAAAAATAATGAACATTTAACTTGCCTTTAAATATAACTAAACAATAAATAGTGTAAAGATGTAACTGAAGAACTAACTCTTTTACGGTCAGAGAAAGAAATAACATTTTTTGAATTGGTAGTTAAATAGTTTTTGTGTTTATTCCCAATAGTTTTTGTGTTTATTCCCAATAGTTTTTGTGTTTATTCCCAAGATTCCCGTGAGCCATGAGCCCGTGAGCCATGGCCGCTGAGCCTGCGCGTCCGGAGCCTGTGCTCCGCAACGGCAGAGGCCGCAACAGTGAGAGGCCCACGTACCGCAAAAAAATAAAAATAAAAAATAATACAAAAGATCAGTGAAACTAAGAGCGAATTTTTCAAGAAGATACACAAAATTGACAAACCCTTACCTACACTAACTATAAGAGAGAGAGAGGGAGAGAGAGAAGACTCAAATAAATAAAATCAGAAATGAGAGGGGAGACATTGCAACTGATTCCATAGACATACAAAAGATCATGAGAGAATACAATGAACAATTATATGCCAACAAATTGGACTGGATAACCTAGAAGAAAGGGATAAATTTCTAAAACCATACAACTTACCAAGACTTAATCAAGAAAAAATAGAAAATATGAACAAACCAATAACAGGTAAGGAGATTGAGACTGAATCAGTAATCGAAAACCTCCTAACAAAGAAAAGCCCAGGACCAGATAGTTTCACTGGTGAATTCTACCAAACATTTAAAGAATAAATAATGTCAGTCCTTCTCAAGATTTTTTTGAAAACTGAAAAGGAGGGAACACTCCCAAACTGAATTTATGAGGACAGCATAAGGACACTATATGAAAACTATAGACCAATATCTATAAAAAACATAGATGCAAAAATTCTCAACAAAATATTAGCAAGCTGAATTCAGCAGTACATTAAAAGGATCATACACCATGACTGGGAATTAAAAGCATAAAGTGAATGGCACATTTAACACTTTTGGAATAATATATAGGAAAACACATCTGACTTTATAAGGCATAGAATTTCTTAAACAAGACCCAAAAAAGTCTAATCATAAAAAGACTGATAAATTTAACTACATAAAAATCAACAACTTCTGTTTATCAAAAGACACCACAAATAAAGTGATCATTCAAGCCACAAATTAGAATAAAATTAGTATCCTAATCTCTGAAAAATGACAAATCAATAAGGAAAGACAATCTAATAGAAATGAAAAGCACAAAAAAATTAGTAACCATACTTTATTAGAGGAAACAATAATGGCAAATAATCAAACAAAAAGATGCTATACCTCATTAGTAATCAGATAAATGTAAATTAAGATGGAAAACAGATAATATTATACCTACTAAATAGACAAAATGGAATAAATCTGATAATATCAAGTGTTGGTAAGGCTATTGAACAAAGTGAATCCTCCTAAACTACCACTGAATGTCTTCATTGGTTTAACAGTTTTGGAAAGTGGTTTGTTAATTTGATCATATGAATACCTTAGTAACTGTAAATTCTACTTGTAGGTATATAATCCGGAAATCTCTTGACATGTAACAGCAGATATGTAAAAACTTCTTGTTAATAATAGCAACCCAAAATTTCCATGGGCCTGGGTTGGATAAATAAACTGTGGTATATTTAGCTAAGGAAATATTGTAGATCAGTTAAAGGAGAGATACAGTTATGAACAATAATATGGATAAATCTTAGTAATGAGTAAAAACAAGTTCCAGAAGAGTGCATACATATTTAAACAATATATTCTTTAGCAATAACTTACAAATGTGGGAAATCTTTTTAAAATAAAAAGTAAAGGAATGATAAACAAAATCTAGCAGTTGGCTAGAATATGGGAGGATGGAACAGAATACAGAAGTTCTAGAGTGTGAAATAAGAAAGGAACACACAACGATTCAATGGTATTAGTGATATTCAGATCTTAAGTTGGATAATGAATTACTGTATGTATATTTTGATAGTATTATAATAAATTATTATATAAATTATCAAACATTGCATAATAAATATTTAAAAGAAAACAAACAACATAAACAAAGCTCCAATAAACTAAAGGAAAACCAGTACATAGTAATGTTTTTCCAGTAATGCCAACAGTTGGAAAAATAAGTAAATTTCTTTGTTGATATTTTCTTAAAGACACCAAACAAGTTTTGAGAAACTCATCTCACTGTGGTACACATATATACTATGTAATAAGGTAAAAGCTGACATATTTTTTTCATTTAGACTTTTTAAAAAGAATTACAATAAATTACTAATTTAAAAATATCCTAAAGAATATATGATTTTGCACCAAATTTTTACCTTATGAGTTATGAAATACCTTTGGTAAGACCACTGAATACATATGTTGCACAGAAAAATGAAGTAGTACAGGAAATCTAAGTTAACAAGTAATTTGGTGATTATTATTTTAAAAACAGTCCCTTGCCTTTTAGTAAATGTGGGAGGATTGAATAAAATATTTCTATTATTACCAGTTGCTGGTATCTGGAAAGACCACACTGTAAGATAAATTCCTGAAAATTTTTGGGACTTTCCTGGTGGTACAGTGGTTAAGAATCCACCTGCCAATGCATGCGGACACAGGTTCGAGCCCTGGTCCAGGAAGATCCTATGTGCCGCAGAGCAACTAAGCCCTTGTGCCACAACTACTGAGCCTGCACTCTAGAGCCCTCAAGCCACAACTACTGAGCCCACGTGCTACAACTACTGAAGCCTGCGCGCCTAGAGCCTGTGCTCCACAAGAGAAGCCGCCACAATGAGAAGCCCACGCACCACAACGAAGAGTAGCCCTCGTTCACCACAACTAGAGAAAGTCTGTGCGCAGCAATGAAGACCCAACGCAGCCAAAAATAAATAAATTAAAAATAAAATAACTTTTTAAAAAATTCCTTAAAATTCTGGAAAATCTCAAATATTACTTTAAAACAAAAATGGCCAATGAAATAACTAAACTAATTTTCCATAAGTGACAAAAAATTCAAAGTGCATTATGATGCAGCAGAGATTCACAGTCTCTTAGGTACCAAGAATAACTTCAGAAGAACAAATCAGTAATACTGTAGTCATACTGTACAATAACAACAAATGCAAATAAAACAAGGTGCAGCTCAGCCATATTCTGGTCTTGCATTTTATAATACTAGTTCTACTTTTATAGTGCATTTTCAGGCTTTGGTAAACCAACCTTTTATTTCTTTGTTATAAAAAATCATCTCAAACTAAGTTTGTTCTCCTTTAACCAACACTAAAGTCAAGTTCTTTTATTTTACTTCTGTCTTTGTACTGTTTTCTTTATTTTGTAGACAGTAACGTTTTATCTAAGCCTCTTCTTCAGCTTTTGAAGGTCTGAGCCTCTGGGTAAAAGAGTTGCCCCCTTGCCAGATCCACTTCAATTAAGAATGCAGTGCCTTTTACATGCAAGTTTCTTTGCTACGTGAAAGAGGCAATATAATGTAACAGGGGATATCTTAATTTATACAGACATTGAGAGTACACTAGAGAGAGAACAGACTGGAGAAAGGAAATTTTGAAAAAGACGTCACTTTTTTGGTACAGTATGCAAAATTATCTTTCAGGCAACGTTATACTCATGGTACAAGCTATCTCAGAAGTATAAAAAAGAGAGAAAATACAATAAGAAAACCAGAATCAATTAAACGAGAGTTAAGCAAGAAAAATTCAAGTTCTATTTCAAAACATAATAAAGAAAAGTGTTTACATATTCAGTATTTTCAAATGCTTTCAGTGTGCTTTAATGCACTTTATCTTACCTGTGTGGGGAGAAAAAAAGCAGAAGATTCTTCTCAGCTATATTTTTGATAAAGCATCATAACAGACACTCTGTTTTTGAGGAAAGGGATACATTAAAATTCAAATATTTAAATATTCAGAGACATGCTCTAATTTCTATAGGAAGAAAGAAGAATGGATGGTCATGGTATTTTTATTGCCAAGACAGAGAAAGCACGAGAGAAGATTGATTTGGGAGAGAGGAGGCAAGATGAATTACTGCAGGATGTGAAATTGAAGGCTACTTCCTCCCCACATCTCGGGCTAAGAAACACCAGAAAGAACAACCTCACAACAGGCACCAGCTGCCCTTCCTAACACGGGCTCTATGTGCTTCTGTAAAAATGGCTATGTGTCACACAGGGGAGAAATGTAATCATTATTTTTAGAAATTTTTAGACATTTTCCATTTCCTAGCTGACTATCATAATTTATTTCCCACAGTGTTGTTCATCATCCATAAAAATTGTGTAGATTTGTGAAGCAATCTTGAGTTTATACCCTCTGGGATGTAGAGTGATTTTATTTTATTTTTTTCATTCAACCTGGAGAAGAAAACTATCTGTTGATGAATTGTACTGAAGGCACTCAGAACAGAATCACAATTGTAAAGGCTTTATTTTTTTCTCTCTTGAAAGTTTAATATCTGGAGATCATTAGGTAGTTTAGGTGCTGTGCGATTAGACTGTGGTGTTTAAGAAAGGCCTGTCCTCACTGCAAGGGGAATGAATGGAGGGGGTTGGGGTGTTGCCTAGAGGAATGCAGCTGAGAGTAGATCTTGTTTTTGACACACTGTGTTGTATATTCTGTCAGAAGTATCCCTCAGTACTTTGCATGAAGAAAGCCCAGAATGGATGTGGGACATGAGATTACAAATCAACCGCCATTGTTGCTGAAGTTTGAGTTTGGGCGGAAGAAGTTCTTATAGTCATTGTGTGAAATGTTGAACCTGAGAAAACCTGGTGGTTATCACAGGTTTTTCTCTATTCCCTTGGAACTAGTATTCATAGAATATTAAATAATTTGCATCTGAGAAGTTAGGCTACAGCAACACATTATCAATTGGCCAGTTATTGTGAACATACTTGACAGATTGCTTTTCAACCAGGTGAAAATAGTAAAAAAACAAAATAAAACAGAACAAAACAGTGGCAACTGAATGAGCCATCTGAATATTTTCTTATTTTTTCCATGCAATTTTTTTCACAGAAAATTAGGGTTTTGTGTTAAATAATATCGATTCAGGCAGATTCTCCCAATTCAAGCATAGAAATATTTATTCATAGAAGATGATGGTACCTTGTGTGTAGTTACTAGACTGTCACTCCACATATTCCCAGAGCTTTAATACAACAGAAAGAGGACAGACGAAACAGACCTGGGTTTAAATCCTGGCTCTGGCTTATTAGCTGGGGAACCTGGGATGATAACTTTTTCCTCTGGGCCTCAGTTTTCTTATTTGTAGTGTAGGATAGTAAATAACATAGGCTAGATAGTTAACTACTGCCTTTGGCATATATTATGCACTAAAAGTTGGTATATACAATGTTTTTGATTTAAAATCAGTTTTCCCTATTAAATGTCTTATTAAGATACATACAGTACCCTCTTAAAAATCATAAGGATTCTATGAGTAAAAAAAACAGGGGACTAAATACAAAGATACATATTGCTGATTGGGTGGTATATGGCTAAGATGGCCTTGTGTGGTTAATTTCCGCATCAGTTGTATGACTGTGGTAACTAATGTTATTGTGTACTTAGTCTTCTAAACGCTTGATATGAATTAAATCAACAAATTCTCAAAATAATCCTAAGAGGTAGGTACTGTTAATATCTTCCTTTCACAAATGAGCAAGTTGAGTCACCAAAAGATTAAGTAACTTTCCCTAAGTCGTACAACTAGTGAGCTTGGATTCCAACCCAGCTAGCCACCACCAGTCTCATAGTCACTATGCCCCACTGCCTCTCCATATATTTTTCCCAGTACACATTAGCTATATATCTGGATGTTGTACATATTGAATAATCACACTTTCGGTGGGTTCAAGTTAGAGTAAGGATTAGATCAAAAATAAAATCTTGTCCTTATGTTGTGCCATGCTATGACACAATTGATCATAAGCCACCTACATTTCCTTTTCATTCTCTATAAAATACATTTTAATAAACTTAAGGAATATATTAATATTATATGCCTGTCTGAATATGAAACTTGGAAACTCCCTAGATAGTACAATATGAAGAATAAAGCAGTGACCCAAATTCCTAGTAGTGGGGACAGATGTTTCAGAGAAAATCAAAAGTATAACTGCTTCCCTAAGTCTTCGTGAGATGTGTAAAATTCCAGAGAGTCCTGAATAAAGGGACTCTCAAAATTATTCTAATTTTGTATTAAAAGCCTACAAGGAGAGTTTTTAATCTCAGAAGAAAACACCAATAGATTCATCTAGAAACTTTGAGGTATGAACAGAGATTATCTAGGTCATGAGTATAAACAGTTTTCCTCATAAATTCCAGTTGTTAGCGGCTGAATAAAAGGCTGTGTCGCACCACAAGCTTGGGCTGTATTTGGCTCACTGGGAAAGAATGCAACACTTACTCGGCGACCTATGTCTTAAAGGATTAGGATCAGGGAATGGCAGCACAGAGGTCATATTTTTGCCATCCCTGGTAGAGTCAACTCCTTTCTTACATACTTCTGCTCCTCTCTGCCCAATCACCCTCTTCACAAGCAGACACACGCAGACACACAGACGTACACACACACACACACACACACACACACACACACACACACACACGCTCAGTACTTACCACCACCAGGAGATCCTTCAAATGAAATCCCGGCCTGGCCTTCTGTAATTCACTTAATTTCTGATGTGGGGTCAGCTAATGTTTAACAGCCACATTTATCAGTCTGTAAGAAGTGATACTGATATTGAACCAAGAAGACAGAAAATGTATTTTTCTGATATTAAGAGCTTCCAATCAACTTGTTTATTTTGAAGTCCTTTGGGGATGAATAATACCGCTCTGAGCTGACACGAAATCATGCTAGTTTTGCATGAACTCAACTCAAGTAATGTTGAGTTTAATGGACTGATGACTGGGGAGCTGGGGGATAGGAAGGAAAGAGGAGGGAAAGGGGTGGGAAGTTACTGAACCCATTTTAGAGAAAGGAAGATTGGAAGAATTGTTGACTGTGAGAGAGAAGACTCAGAGTAAGACGCACATAGGAGAAAATCTAAGAGGACATGGAAAAAAGAGGTATGCTGGGAGAGACTTAGTGACCAGCATTGTTTTATTCAAGGACTATCTTGTGTGTGGTTGTATACACTATATATATATGTGACTATATACATATGTATAGTTTGTACTCAAAGTCCAATGGGCACCCCCACACATGCCAGTAGAGGGAGCCACTGTTTGAGGAAGCCAAGATCAATTTTCTCTCATTATTACTTGAATACATCAACTTTTCCAAGGCAAGCCATTTGTTTCTCTTTTCTCTTCTTGCTTTTTAGGGAAGAGGAAACATAACTGTCAGTGGTTTGTATTGGGAAAATCACTTAATAAGCTCCCCCCAATTCAGACTGAGCTCCCCAAAGTAAGTACAAAATGGCTTTTATTAAAGCTCCCTTCTAAAGGGCACCACAAGAGACATGCAGTAAAACTTTTGAATGGTCTTTGAGTCACCATTCATAAAAGAAAAATAACAATTTGATAGTCTTTTCTAGGGCTTAGTGCCATCATTTAAAAATGAGAAACTGGTCTTAGCAAATGCCCCTGGGTTGAGAGATAAGTGGTAAAAACATCTAATGATGCAAAACCAGGACTAAATTATTAATGCTACTGTAGTATGACTGTATTCTGGCTCTTGAACAGAGCTGTTCAATGGACTGAGAGAACAGCAGCTATGTTTTAGGTAACAGAAACCCAGGTAGTATCTTGTTTGTATGTCATATTTCCCATTTCAAACATTTTTTGGTTTTCACAGCTGGCATCAAGTGTTATGCTAAGATTTCAACCAACGTTAAACGTCTCTGAAAAGACTAATTTGGTTTACAGTAAGTGGGAATGAAATCAAACCAAACAAGAACACCTTGACAGAAACCAACAGAACATTCTGACCTTGGACAACTGACCTAGTAATAACATAATAATAATCTTTAGAAAGCAGGACGATCAGTTACTGGCTGTCATTAGTCCTGTTTTTTTCTAAGCTCTGCTTATAGGATACAAAATGCAAGGAAGATTGGACAATTATCCATCTGACTTGATTAGTGTAGGCAGCCAAACCAGCTAATTCAGTAGGGAAATAGAACCCTGACTAGCTACACTGATCAAATCAAGAGAATAGCTGCCAGAGCTCCCTTTTACTTTATGCCAAGTAGATGCTGCCTTGGGGAATGGCTTACATTCAAAGGCTTTGACTGTTTGAAGTCCCCCAAAAGTCTGTTAATTAGAACTCTTTGGATGCTTTGGACAGTTAAAGTTGCATAGCTCGGGTTGGTTGGCTAATCAGTTCTCAGACACCATAAATTTAACCACCTTAAAATGGTGGGGGAAAAAAGACCTTCACAATAAAAATTATAATTACCATAGCTTGATTTTTCTGCTAAAAAGGAAGTAAAACAAACCTGCATTTGAGATAGTCAGTTATTCTTGCACTTGACAAACCAGCCAGGAAATGTAGAGATGAATTTTTCAGTTCAGAATAGTGCTTCAGGTCTGAGTCCTACAAGAAGGAGATCACATGATAATTCCTTTGCTCAACACCAAGGTTTATTAATGTCAACAGTTAATAGACTAAACAACAATTTTGGTGCTATAGTCTAATTTTATCCCTGAAAAATTAATCTGTAAGTTTTTCAGGGACATAAATTCTTTTTCTCTAAGAAATTATCTCCTTTATGAAATAAGGAAAAGCTAGAATGAGCCAATATTGCTGGATAAATCTCAACAAAGCTAACGGGAAAAGGTGTTTGAGGTTAATAAACTAACAATTCAAAACAGGTGGTTAGTTGGAGGGCTATATGTCTTAGTTTATTTTCATTCAGCCCAAAACACAGATCCAAGACAAGATAGGTTAGACTCTTCTCTTGCAAATACGTAGATGGTTAACCCAAGTTCTCCATCTCTCTCTCTCTCTCTCTCTCTTCTTCTTGTGTTCAATTTTATGACCTCACTTCTCTTACCCTAAGTTATATTACCACCACCAAAATCTCCATGCCCACAAGATTCTTGGGACAAAAGAACAGGTAACTTTGACATAATCCTTCCTGAATGATTGCCAGTGGAGATAGTACCCCTGAAGAATCATAAACTACTGTTCCATATTCCTTCTCTGAAGATTCAGGTTAACTGAATCAGCTCTCATAAAGCAGCAAAGTCAAACAGCTATGAGTATTTATTCATTTGCAATCATTATCTTCTAAGGGATATGGAACCAAATCAATTTCATCCAGAATCTGGAAATATTTAGAGAAAGAAAAAAAGAAAAAACTTTAGAGAAAGATCATTTACCAGAAGTGAATTGGGAATTCCCTGGTGGTCCAGTGGTTAGGACTCGGTGCTTTCACTGTTGTGGCCCGGGTTCAATACCTAGTCGGGGAACTAAGATCCCAAAAGCCATGTGGCATGGCCAAAAAAAAAAAAAAAGTGAATGAATTAACTTTATTTTACCAAATGTTTACTGAACAACTATTAAAACCCAGCATTGTTTTTAAGCATGTGAAGGATGCAAACAAAATATAACTTATTATAACTGCCTATATAGCTGCCTATATTCTACTTAATAGTTAAACATTTTCATTTATTTAATATGACAACCAGTCAAATAACTATTATTTTTCATAAATGAGAAATTTGCAGCTCAGAGAAATTAAGTGACTTGTACAAAGTTGCTCAACTCGTTGGTAAGAAATGCAGCCTGACTTCAAGGAACCTCACAAAGAATTAGCTAACAATGCAACTAGTAAAACTATGCCACCAGGAAATGTCCCTCTATGAATGATTGGCATGAAGTTAACAGCATAAGATTTCAGAAACAGGAAAAAACAAGATATATTTTATGGAAAAGGTGGAACTTGAGGACAACTGACAGAAATGACTGGTAACTGGATGAGCAGGAAAGTGGCAGGGAACAGTTCAGTTAAGGGAAATACTGTGAATGCTCTGACTGCTTCGGAATTTATAATGTTGGAGGAGGATTTGCAAAAGTAACTTGGGAGGAGACTGCAAAAGGAATAAGGGGTTAAAGAGTTTGTGCTTCAACATCTAGGTGATGGGTAGGTATTAAAAGTTTTAAGTAGGGAATGGACATGAAAATAGACTTTGGAGGAAGTTTAATTTGACAATAGTCTGCAATATGTTTTAAAAAAGAAAGATGTGAGGCAAAGGTATCTTAGGAAAAGAGAGGATATAGTCGTAGTTCACTCAAGCTGCTCTAACAAAACACCATAGGTTGGGTAGCATGGTGGTATTTATTTCTCACAGTGGTGGAACTTAGGGAGCCCAAGATCAAGCACCAGCAGATTCAGTGTCTGGTGGAAACCCACTTCCTGGTTTATAGATGGACATCTTTTCACTATAACCTCACATGATGAAAGGGATGAGGGAGTTCTCTTGGGTCTCTTTCATAAGGGCACTAATCCCATTCATAAGGGCTCTACCCTCATAACTTAATCATCTCCCCAAAAACCTATTTCCAAATACCATCCATCACATTTGGGACTAGATTTTTTTTTTTTTTTTTTTTTGCCATTTCTTTAGCTTTTTAACGACAAATAATATAGAACAGAGAAGTTAGCATAGGTGTACAACTCACTGCAAATTCATAAAATGAACAGTGTATTTCATATCTAGATCAAGAAACAAAACATATGAATTTTGAGGAGACACAAACCTTCAGTCTATACCATTCTGACCCTGGCCTCCAAAATTCATGTCCGTCTCACATCATCAACTCAAAAGCCTAAGTCGAAAGTTTCACCTAAAGATCTAAATTAAATATAAGTGAATTCAACGCATGATTCATCTTGAGGCAAATTCTTCTCTAGTTGTGAATCTGTTAAATCAAACATGCTATATGTTTCTGAAACATAATGGTGAGACAGGCATAGAATAGACATTCCCATTCCAAAAGGAAGAAACAGGAAAAGGGGGGACAGGTCCCACCAAGCAAGGACAAAACCCAATGGGACAATTTCCATTAAACCTTAAGTCTCAAGAATACAGTCAACCCTTGAACAACATGGGTTTGAAATGCACAGGTCCACTTACACACAGATTTTTTTCAATAAACGACAGTGCTACATGATCTGAGGCTGGTTGAATCTGTGGATGCATATTCATGGATACAGAGGACTAACCGTAAAGTTATATTTGGATTTTCAACTGTGAAAGAGGGAGGAATTGGAGGTGAGTAGGAGGTTGGTGCCCTTAACCCTGGTATTGTTCAAGGGTCAACTTTAATTCTCTTTGGCTCCATGCTCTGCCCTCCAGGCCCTCCAGAATGGGAGATCTGCCTTCCAGACCCACTAGGGGGGCAGTTCTGCCCTCTCAGTTTTGCGGGGCAGCCCTGCACCTATGGCTTTGCATGACCTTGTAGCAGTTCTTTTCCTAGGCCTGTGGCTCTCTGGGGTTGGAGTCCTGAGCCCGTGCCTCTGCCAAGAGGTTCTGTCCTTTGAAATCTCAGTGGAGACAGTCATAACCCCACAATTATGCTGAGTACAGTCTAGAGGCATCTGGGAGCCACAACTGGGGTGGCCAAGGAAGGCAGTGATGGAATGAAGGGAGAAGGAGCCTGTGACGTGAGGAGGCACCAGGCAACGTGCACTGAGGTCCCCATGGGGCACCAGTGACCCCATGCACTCTGGACCTGTGATGGGAGGAAAGAAGCTCTGAAAAGCTCTGAATTGCTTTCGGGATCTTTCTTCCATTGTCTTGGACAATAGCTCCTGGATTCTGTTGAGATGGCTGATTAATCTCCTTATCAAATGGTCATATGGCCACACACCTGTTTCTCTCCCAAACAGGCTTTCCTATTCTATTCTATAATAAAATAAGTTGAAAAATTTCAAAATCTTTAAGTTCTGCTTCCCTTTTGATTAACAATTCCACCTTTAAATTGTTTCTCTCTTCTCACATTTTACTATAAGCATCCAGGAGAAACCAGGCTGGTTCTTCAACATGTTGCTTAGAAATTTCTTCAGCCAAACATCCAATTTCATCACTTACAAGTTCTACCTTCCACAAAACACGAGGACACGAACACAGCTCAGCCAAGTTCTTTGCCACTTTATAACAAGGATCACCCTTCCTCCAGTTTCTAGTGATATATTCCTGAGTTCCATCTAAGACCTTGTCAGAATGGCCTTCACCATCCACGTTTCTACTAACATTCTCTTGAGGATGACTTACGTAATCTAAAACAATTGAGGCTTTCTCTACAGCTCTCCTCTTTTTCTGAACTGCCAGCAGAATCACCCTTAACCGTCCATTCTCAACAATGTAGGCTTTTTCTAGCGTGCACCTCAAAAGTTCTCCAGCCTCTACGGCTTACTCAGTTCCAAAACTGCTTCCACATTTTAGGTATTTGTTACAACAGCACCCCACTCTCAATGACAGTTTCTGTCTTAGTCCATTAGGGCTGCTATAACAAAATATCATAGACTGGGTCACTTATAAACAACAGAAATTTATTTCTTACAGTCCTGGAAGCTGGGAAGTCCAAGATTAAGGTGCCAGAAGATGAGAACTCCTGGAGAACAGGTTCTCCTGATGAGAACCTGTTTCCTGGTACATAGATGGTTGCCTTTTTGCTATAATGTAACCTCACATGGCAAAAGGGGCAAGGGAGTTCTCTGAGGTCTCTTTTATAAGGTGGCTCCCTCATGACCTTATCACCTCTCACAGGCCCTATCTCCAAATACCATCCCACTGGGGATTAGATTTCTGCATATGAATTTTGGAGGAGACACAAGCTCTCAGTCCATAGCAGATATTTCCCTAAAATAATGGAGATTGCCCTGTAGGCTTCCTCAAACAGCGATGAAGGGTCACGGTGAATAATTCAAGTTGTGTAACAGCAGAAGAATTATATAATGAGGAGTCCATTTTATGAGAATATTTCACCTATTACATAATAGTTCATAAAAGAAGCATCAGATTTTAAAGGTCCCAAGAATTCACACGTATGAGGGAAAACAGCACTCATCAGTAAAGGTGAGGAAGGATTCCGATGGATAAGGAAAAGAATAAAAAACTGAGACACATATAATAGTACAAATGGTGAGTGAGGGAGGTGTGACAAGAGTTTGAATGTGAAAACTCCACAGAAGAAGGGAACTCATTTTATCAGAAGAAAAAGACTGATGGAAGGAAATAAAAGAGGGAGACATGGGACGACAAGGGAATGTTACATGACAGACAGAGCTATCGGATGATGGGTAGGTTCCCAAGGGAAGCTGTAGAAATTTCATCAGTCAGGACATTTAAGGTGAGTTTGAACAAAGCAATAAAACATCTGCTGCGAGAGCAGTTTGCATCTGCATTAAAATGACAAGATGCTCAAGTGGATCATTTTCACCTCTTATGTATTTGACTCCACATTAAGTTAAATCAAAAGTCAAAATGACACTTGCCTTGGTGACAACGTTTTGCACATCTCTCCAGAAGGTAGAGTGCTCTTCTATCTTCTACACTTGTAACCTTTTTCCCAATCCCCATAAGTGCTGTTTCAATTTTTATCACCCTTTTGAAAGCTTCAAGTACCTTCTCCCTTATCCTAATACTCTCATCAGTTGACCTTGCCATCTCCTTCAAGGAAAAAATCAAGGAGGAAATAAAAATTATCTCTATTTCTCTCTGTCTCTGTGTCTCTCTGTCTTATACATACACACACACACACACACACACACACACACACACACACACACACACACACACACACACTCTTCGCTCCCTTCTCATGGTAGACTCTACTGGTTACTTACCCAATCACCAGCCTCCACCTTGTCCATGCTTATAAAAACCCACATTTTTTTCAGGTGTTGGGCAGTCTTGTGCTCGAGGAGAGGTGCACATTCTACCACCAGTAATAAACCATAATTAATATGTGTTGTGGTCATTCAAATTCTTCTTGCCAAGGATAGGTTTAGTGATGGGCATGTGTCACACTTCTGGCCAAAGAGGTATTAATAGTCGTTTGTAAGGAAGCTTCCAGTGATGTTCTCCTTACTCTTCAAAAAGACACAGCTCTCATTCACACTAAGGTATCTGTGTTATGGTCACCAAAATCTAACTGACAAAGCCATTGACCTCTTTTCATTCTTTATCCAAGGTGATATCTTTGAGGCTTAGACTTTCGCGTCCATTTCCTCTTTCAATACCGCTTGTTATTCATTATCTTGGTTTTTTTTGGTTCTGTATTTCAGAATCTTTTATGATGTCCTTTTCCTCTATTAACTCTTTATATGTTGTTGTTACAAGATTTCATTCTTTCTCATCATTCCCTTCTTTTCACTTTACATGATTTCTTAAGGAGAGCATCCACATTTCCTTGGCTTCAATGGTGATTACATTATCATCTATTCTTTCTTGAGTTCTGGATCCACATTTCCTGTTGTATACTAGATATTTCCATGTGGATTTCATGGAAGTAACTCATTCATTCTGTCTAAAATAAGTGTATTATCTCAGTCCAAATGTGATCTTCTTATTGACATCTCTAGGATAATTTCACGACATTCAAAAAGTGGAAACTCTGGATTTATTTATTTATTATTTTTTTTTGTGGTACGCGGGCCTCTCACTGTTGTGGCCTCTCCCGTTGCGGAGCACAGGCTCCGCACGCACAGGCTCAGCGGCCATGGCGCACGGGCCCAGCCGCTCCGCGGCATGTGGGATTCTCCCGGACCGGGGCACGAACCCGTGTCCCCCGCATCGGTAGGCAGACTCTCAACCACTGAGCCACCAGGGAAGCCCTGGATTTATTTTAGATTTCTCCCTGTTTCTCCAATCCTCACTTCTAATCAACCAATAAATTCCATGAATTCTAGCCCTAAATGTTTATTACATTTCTCTTTATTTGTTATTCATGCTGCTCTATTTCAGTTGAGACCTTTATTTTCAACATTAAAAAATGTGCTCTAGGGAATTCCTTGGAAGTCCTGTGGTTAGGACAAGTTCCATCCTGGCTGGGGAATTAAAATCCCACAAGCTGCGTGTGCGGCCAATAATAATAATGTGCTCTGAAGTGATAGATTCAGACTATTCAAGGTACTGATGATGTTGTTGAGACACAATTCCATGAGAAGCCTAACAGACTCCTATAACACTGCTACTATTAAGATCGTCTCAATCATGGTAAAATCTGGAATGGCTACCCTTTACCCTAAAAGCCAGAAATCCTCAGTGTGGTAAAGCAGGATCTTTTATTTGATAGCCATTTCTTCATACAGCACTCTGAAATTATCATAGTCACAATTTTCACTATCTCATTCCTCAGTTAATCAAGATCAGGAGGCATATGTTAACCACCAGCTGTTTTCTATGAATAAAGCAACAGAGCACTTTGGTTCGTACAATAACACCCTCCCTTCCCTGCTGGTGTTTTCTATAACATAGGCCATCAAATAATCTTTAAAGAAAAAAAAATTCTTTTGTGTAAACAGAAGAAAAAATCATCGAGTATATCTTCCTTTTATATGTCATACACATATGCCAAGAAGTAGTTCCTATTCTGAATATCATCAAATGATAAAATTTACAGGCCTGGAAAAATAGCCTATTTTTTATAGAATGTTCAGGTAACATTTAAATTAAAACTCACACAATGAGGAGAAAAGAAATCCAAGTAGAATGAACATAAAGTGTAAAAGCACTGAAGTAGAGGTAATCTTGTTCGAAAAACAGGAAGAAGGTCAGTGTGGCCCCAGAGTTCCTGGAGGAAGGGCAGGATAAAAATTTGGGGAGGAAGACAGGGGTTGCCTCCTTTAGGGTCTTTTGGCAAAAGTAAGATTATGGTGTTTCAATGGAAGGGTATGGCATGGATCTGGTATGGTGCAATTTGCATTTGAAAAGGATCATTCTAGCTGCTTTGTAGAGAATAGACTTTGTGGAGCATAAGGAAGCAACAGGAAAACAATTAGGAAATAGTAACCTAGAAGACAGGTTATTATATCTCAGACTAAGGTCAAAGCAGTAGAAGTGGTGGGAAGAGATTAGATTTAGGATAATTCTTTTTAAATTAAAGATACATTTGATAAATTGTATGGAGTTTAGAGAAAGAGCTAAATCAAGGATATTTTCTAGTTTTTAATCTCATATCTCAAATTTCATTTGAATTTCACCCAAAAATCTTAATCTCAGTGTTTTACCTCCAATTTATTATCTTCTTTCCCAAGACCACTCCTCCTCCTGCATATCATTCTTAGGAACTGGTTTTCCTATAGATCCATTTACTCAGGCCAGAAAGTTGCAATCTACCCTTGAAACGTCTATTATCTCTGCCATACCTGTTGCTATTTCCCTCCTCCCCAAATCTAATCAATTACCAAACCTTGTCACTTCAAATTCTAAAATAGCTTGAACCTGTCCATTCTTCCTTATTTCTACTAAAACCACCCTAGTCCAAACCACAACTGTCTCTTTCTTGGAAATGTATAGTAATTAAGTAATTTACCTACATCTGCTCTTCATCTGCATATATTTATCATATAGTCCCCAGAATGATCTTGTTAAAAAAATAAAACTAATGCCAACTATCTTTTAAAACCCTTCAATGACATCTATTTGTTCTTGGGATGAAGTCTAAAATCTTTTAAGTGATACACAGGATCACTTAAAGTGATGTTCAGGATCTAACTCCTGTCCACCTCTCCAGCCTTGCGTCTTACAACTCTCCTTCCCGGTCCCAATGTTTCAGTCACACAGGCCTTGGGTCAGTGGCTCAAAAACACATACTCCTCCCTGCCTCAGGGCATTTGCACATAGTGTTCCATCTGCCTGCCTTAACACTTCACTACTCACATTCTCCCTTAAGATCCCAGGATAAATGTTATTTCTACAGGGAAGAAATTACTCCTACATGTCCTCATAGCAGTCTGTACTCTTATCACACTGTTAAAAATGGCAATTACCTTTGTGAATAGCTGTTGAACACTAGCGTGCCTCCCAATACACTGTAAGTCCTTGAAGAAAGGAAGTATGTCTGGTTTGTTTCTCTATTCAGTCATTCCCTCCTCTCCTTCTTTAATAACTGTTTCTATTAAATACATTTCTTTTAAGTAAAGTGAAAGTCATTTTATACTTTTAACAGTGGAATAATATGATCCAATGTGTATAATAAAAACACAATTCCCAGTTGCTCTGTGGAGAATGACCAGGTAAATTAGAGGATGTGTGGTAATGAGGAAATCAGAGATAAGTGAGGAAGTAGGAAAGGAGTGGAGAATAGAAATAGAAGGAGTAGAAGAAAGGTATAGATAGCAGTGAGAAGTGATGGTTATGCAAGATTTTTCATGATGATCTCATTTTCCCACTAAAATCTGGCCCTGAAGGGAAGTAGAGAAATGAGAAAGTAGCCCAAAGGGGTGGGGTATCAAGGAAAGTTATAAAGATAAAACATGTTGGAGCATGTTTTCATACTTTTTAGGAATAATCCATAGGGAGTGAAAAGCTGATGAAGTAGGAATCAAAGAGGATAACTTAAAAAGCAAGTTCCTTAAGCAGGTGAGGCAGGATGGGACTCAGAGTACAAGTGGAAGAATCAGTCTTCAACAGAGTGAGTGGGACAAACTTCCCTGTAAATGGAGGGAAAGAAAAGGTAGTCACAAGTGAAAGTTAAGTTTGGTCCTAGAGAAATGGAAGCATTCGCATCTGATGGCTTCAAGTTTCTCAATTAAGTATAATGTGAAGTCACCAGGTGAGAATGAGAAGGTATAGGTTAGAGGAGCTTTGAGAAGAAATATATGAATAGTTATTTCTGAGAGTAGGACAGTAAACCTACCGGAGAAACATATTTGGAATTAGACAGCGTTGAGTTACTGTTTAAGGACTGTGGACATGAATTTGCAGTGAAACTTAACAGCAGATGATTTTCTTTTCCAGAAGTATTTTGCTGATTAGGTGCACGTATCTCTAGGAAAATAATTCAGCACATTCAGGGCTGTAGATTAGAAGGTGAGTACAATAAGACAGGAGGATGACAGGGTTGAGGGTATCCATAAGGAAGTCTTTGTAAGGATGGTAGTAGAAAGGAAATGAAAATGCTAATATGATCAATGGATTGGAAGTTTGGATGAGTTCAAAAGATTGTTACAGGGAGAGAACTTGACCAAGTGAGCTGGAAGGCTCTTAGGTGACAGTACCAGACTGGGCTGTTTGACACTGAAATTTAGAGGTGGTTCGATTTCTTATGATGACAAGATGCAGAGTGTGACAAAAGAGTGGGTGGCTTTGAGATGCAATGGATGAGAGGTAGATGGAAATGTGCAGAGGGAAGGTGTTGGATAGATCATCCATTCACGTGTTGGAATTATGAAGCCAATGGTCAGAGTTGGAGACATGAGAATGACTGAGCCAGGATCAAAAGTTTCAAGTGAATGAGGAAATGTCCCAAGTCTGATACCACAAGACAAACACAAATGGGAATATAGCCATATGGTGTGTACATCAAAGAGAAAAACAGATTTGTTTTGTTTTGATCTCACTTTGTTGAAGAGGAGAAGAGTCTGAAATTAAAGAGCATCAACAAGTAAATAAAACAGACCTGGATTCTGCTTTTGTGATGCTTACAGAGTAGTGAGGAAGAAAGATATAAATCAAATAATTGAATAAATACGTATATAATTAGAAACTCTGACAAGTTCTGTGAAGAAACAACATGGGCCACTGTGAGAGCATGAAACACAGTGACAAACTAACCTGTGGGGTGAGGGTAAGACCTGAGGATGTGATCTTTGAGCAGAGACCTGAAGGGTGAGTGGGAGCTAACGAGACAAAGGAAAGGTAACGATACAAAATTGGAGTTTTTAAAGATAGGTATGACAGGAAAACAAAAGGTCAGGAGAATAAAGGGAAATTTTGAGAGTGTTGAAAGTGACGGACACGGTGGATCAAAGAGAGAGCTGAAGAATGGGGAGAAAATGAATTGGTCTGGTGACTAGGAATAATGTTGAGTTTAAAGACAGGCCATGCAGAGAGAAAGCAAGTGAGAGAGCCCCTGGAGAGCCTGTAGGCAGAGAATTGGGGAGTTCCCTTCAGAAGTATGAGAGCAAAATATCTTCAGAAAATCAAGAATATGTCCACATGTGTGGGCTGCGCAGATGAAGACATCAGACGGATAAAGGTTTACTAACAGTTTGGCTAACCTGTTTGACTTAGAAATAATATCCTATTCCAGATGCCAACGTCCCCAGTAAATTTGGATGAGTTAGTGTAAAATTACAGCAAAAAGAAGTGCTCTGTATGAGGGTTAAGGAATATGTCTGGACAAATTGTGTAAATTGCATAAACTCTGAATCTCAATTTCACCACATGTAAAATGGGAATAATAACCTTTTTTAAAAAAACAGGAAAACAAAACAACTCTTTACTCAGAACCCTTGCTTGTGGACAAGAGTCAAGATGACATGAGCATCTTCTGAGGTACGTTAAGACGATGTGTTGATATTTTCCTTTTTTTGATGGTCATTTTCTTTGCCAGTTTCAAGTAGGATGTGGAGAAATTTTGAGATATGGGCCTGGAAGTCAAAATCCAGAGGATGGATTCTCTTCCAGGCTGCATGAGGTTTACATATCTGATCAAATAATAACCTCTGAATAATGTCCTGAATACTATTTGAAGGAGAGTTAAAATGTGAAACACCTAGCAGAGTACCCAGTGTATAGTAGAAAATAAAATATAGTTATATACATTGTCATATTATTACTCATTATTAGTAAGAGTTGTCAAATACATTATTGATTGTTTAAAGAAGATTTCTATTTTATTCAGCAGCCTAACAAATATAATATTACTATAATTATGTGTATATGAAGAAAGGGAGCAGCATTAGGAAGAATGTCTGGCAGGCAAATACTTAAGTTTTAAAGACATGATGAGTTACAGAAGCAGGGCTGATAGTACAGATGGGGGTGGGCGGAGGAGGGCTCTCAATTCCTTCTTTGACAGCACCCCTCTGAAACGTCCTAGGAGGCTCATCAATGAACATGCATCATAATTTCCCAGTCAAGAACACTAAAGCACGATGCGGCTTTGCACAAAGTCACAGAACTCAACAACAAAGGCAAGACCAGAGACCCATGGTCATGGACTCCTACCTTACTGCCATAGCCACTGGACCACACTGTCACTCTTATAATTCCTTAATCCTTGGATATGGTGTCTTCATTTCTTCTTATCTGAGAGATTCAAATGGATGTTCCTGGGTCCAGAGGCCTAGTTAACACTGCGTACCATCTTGTTCCTTTTTGTAAAACCCATCGTGCTGTGAGTTGAGCAAAGAAGAGGTTAAAAGATGACTTGCGAGACAAATAGCACTCCAGAGGGATCACAGATGTGCCAAGACCTCCCACACCCTTCAGCCCTGACTCCCTCCCTCACTATGGCTCTTGGAGCTCCATAGTTTCTTCTGGATGAAGCAGCCATGGTTACGAGCCCTTGCCCCTCACCTGGACTCCTAGAAGCCTGAACTGGGTAGGGCAGCCATAATTCACAAGGTCACTGTGAGAGGGGACAGCTGGTCTATAAGGTAGAGCTCTGCCCCTTATTTGGAAGCCCACTTAAGGCTGAGAATAGCGGTGCTCCAAAGGCAGTATGCACTCCTCCTGTCTGTAATATCCTTAGTTATTATCGCAATGAGTATAGCACTTTAGGGGGTAACCCACTGATACAGTCGAGCTTGACTCTAAAATGTACAGTAATGAACTGCAGCAGCTGTAGTGCTCTAAATCAAAGATTCCTAGCCCCAGCAAGGGAATGGGAAGGGTAGTACATCCTCTCTGTAAGTAGATTCTTTGCCAGGCGGCCTGCCTACTACCTTAAAAGTAAAATCCTATTATACCTGTAAAACCCCACAGTGAGGGGCAGAGTCAGACAACCACCACAAAGCAACTTGGGCAAATTCCTGGGATGCCAGGCCACTATTCAGGCCTTTCAGGGACAACAATTATTCCATCTACTGAATATCTTGAAAGCACTCAAAAAGCACAGGTCACAGCATAAATCCTTGGCAGGCACTATTAGTCTCTTGGGTCATCCCCGAGGGCCAATCAGAACAACCAAGACTTGGAACAACAAAACCCTGCAAAGGGCTTCCCTGGTGGCGCAGTAGTTGAGAGTCCGCTTGCCATTGCAGGGCACACGGGTTCGTGCCCCGGTCCGGGAGGATCCCACATGCCGCGGAGCGGCTGGGCCCGTGAGCCATGGCCGCTGAGCCTGCGCATCCGGAGCCTGCGCTCCACAACGGGAGAGGCCACAACAGTGAGAGGCCCGCGTACCAAAAAAAAAAAAAACCTGCAGAAATTTCTACCTTTTAAATCCAGCTAAGGAAATATATAAACTGGACAACGAAAGCAGTTTTTGGTAGACCCAAGCAGATTTTTAAAACTTTTTTGTGGTTTCCACTAAATTTATAAGATAATCAGCATGCAGTAATGAATGTGGAGATTTAGAGCCAGTAGGAAATAGAGAAAATCTGTTGTAGACACTCTGGGAGCCCTATGTTCATGCAAATTCACTTTAGAGGTTTCTCAGTTATTTCCAGAGCTGGGGAACTTGTAACCTTCTCTATCCTCCCCAAAACATTTCTTCATTAGGATTCCCTGAAAATCAGAGGGGTAGCAAGTGAAGAGAACAAGGTCAGAGCTTCTGTCCATTAAATGCCAACCAGTCATGCATCCATAAAGGGACAAGGTACAACAAGGACATGTCCTGATGAGGTGACCCAAGGAGCCAGAACGACTGTACTCCTCACCCTGCCTCTTCTGTACCTTCCCTTTGAAAGGTTCAGTACTTCAGACGACAGTCAGGAGGCAGGCATTCCAGGACTGAGCTGGAAGGAGCAAGCCTCTGCCTTCAGAACAGGAAGGGTAAACAGAAAACTTCTCCAGGCGGCGATCTTCCTGCAGAGCAGGGGCTGTGAAATCACTATTCCACAGACACATATTTGTTAGAACTGAAATCATCTGACCTCAAGGTCAGAGCAGGAGGGATGACAGCAGGAAGGAGCTCTCCCTTCCTCTCTTCCTTCACTGGATTCCCATCTCAAGATCATTATTCTCTCCTTTTTCCCCTCTTTCTCAATGTTAAGGCTGATATGTTAATAACCTGTCAACGTGTCGCCACTAACGTTCAGAATAAAAAGCAAATTATTCCTAAGATTTACTCTTTTCCTAAAATTCCCAAAAATTCACACAGAAAAATCCACATTTATACCTAAATATTTCAGACTATAAATCAACTGCTTACTTCACAATGAACTGCTGGTCTGCAGATGTTCTTTACTTCTTCCCCAAATGCCCTCATTGATCCGGACAGGGTTTCAAAATTTCTAGTGATTAAGCATTTCAGGTTATGTTGTCCAGTCATGACGTGGATTACCTAGATTTCAGGAGAAAAAGCATCTGAATTTTTTCTCCTGGTAAATTAGTCATCTTTCTGGACTTATTCCAGACTCCATCGTCTCTCTATACTTACAATACCCTGGGTAATAGCTGAGACCTTGTTCATTTTCTGAGCTGTATCCCAGGCTATTTTGTTATTTAAATTACATCACAGGATAGTGTTGCTTAGGTACGTTAGTTTGTTTGGGGAGACGTCAGAGAGTTAACTTCATTTTCCATTCCCAGTTTAACAAAGCTATCAGGACATACTTCTACCAATCTTAGATTTTTAAATTTCCCACATTTTGCATTCATTGCATGTTGATTAAGTATAACAATGCTTTTTTTTTGGATTAAGCTAAGAAGATAACTTCAGAAAGTTCATACTCTGTTCTTATTCTGTTCTTTCATTTGTATTGAAATTGAGTAGTTCTCAAGATGACTAAAATGAGAAAGGTTAATTTTCTTCATGAGCAATGGACTGAAAAACAGCATTCTTATAAACTATTATCTTGGATATAGACTACCATGAGTTTAAAAAATAATCGGTCTTTACTGCTGAGAAACTGGGTCATCATTCTTTCTCTTATTTCAGAAATATCACACATACTCCTGGAAGTGTTTTTCAGGAGTGTAGGTCTGTCCTTGGCACTGTCACCAGAGATATGGTGCCTGCCCTCTGTGAGCTTATGATGGGCTAAAGGGGCACACAAGTGATAAAATACAAATTCCCAAACTGAGTTAGAATGATTCTGTGAACTCAGTGGTACAACTTGGAGATTGGGGCTTAACCAAATGCAAACTCCATGTCTCCTAGAGTCCAGTTAATGCTGTTAGATATTAAACAAAACTCCAGTGAAAATGAAGGCCTTAATGTTTTTAAACATTAAATTACAAATTTTTAATAGGTAATGCATTCATATGGTTAAAAATGAAAATAACAAGCTATAAATAAGAGCTCTTATTCCCACCCCTGTCCCTATCCATTCCTTTTCCCTTGCCTTCCTCTCTACTGTTCAGTACTTTAGTTTCTCAAATATCTTTCCAGTGTTTTCTTATGCAAATACAAGCAAATATGAATATTTTACTTTACACACACACCCCAAAATAGCTGACAATGGACAGTTTTTTGCACTTTGCTTTTTCTACTGATAACATATTCTGGAGAGCTTTCAAATCAGGTTATACAGAAATTTTAGGTTTAAGAATAAACTTACAGCTACAGATTATTCCATTGACAGTTCACCCATTGAGTGGATGTACCCATTTATTTCACCAGGATCCAATTGGGATTCTGGATTCCGGATTCTGAATTATGGTTAGAGAGGTGATCCTAACTCTTGTTAGCTAAGGCATTTACAGCAAAGACACTTCTTTCTAGGCATACAGACTAAAAGAGTGATTGTGAAAAAACTGATATTTGAGGCATAGGAAAGTTTTACGTTTAACCGGTCTCACTCAAAGTTCAGCCTAAGAAAGATAATCTAGACATCTCAACAAGGTGACAGATGCTGGGTCCTTTGGCTGTGTTTATAAGCAGACTACATTTTCTCTAATCTGGTTTCATCTTGGTGTGTTTGGTACACATACACACAGACACAATGCACGTACTTTTCTGAAACTTTAATTCACACATATTAAGGGGAAAGGTTGATGGGTGACTGGTGATGCAGGTAGTGACAGTCCCTACCAAGAATCAAGGATACCGCAGTTCTTTATTTCTCCCCAAAGCAGCTTCATGTTGAAGTTATCAGACTATATCAGGCTTAAGGGACATTAAATGTCAGGAGAGCAGACCTGCTATAGAAAGCTGATGGGAGCTGTGGGAACCTTTAGTATCAAATGCTCTCCTGTATAATAATAGGCAGCAACATCAATCTCAGAAATGCTGCTACAAATGTCAAAGAAAACCTTCCCTGTATATAGATTAAAATTGCAGATAAAAACAGAGGACCAAATCAAAGCCCTAGTGTTCCCTTTTTGAAACCACCCTCCCAAAAATGCAATTTCTGAGTTATCAAAAAATAGAATCTCTCAAACAGCGTTCATAAAGTTTCACATTTTAGTGTTATCACCAAGGCTTATATTGAGAAAATGCTATTTCTTCCTTCCCTTTCCCTTCAAGGTTGAAGCAGCATCCTATCTTTTCTCTCTAACAAACAATGTTTACTCCAGAAGAGCAAGCTTGGAGGCAAACAGCACTATGTTCTGCACAGAGAGCCTCACACCAACGTGCCTTTGCTATTTCCTAGGAACCCCCACCCCCACCACTTTGCAAAAGGAGCTGGGAAATAAACTTTTGAAAGTGACCTTAAGAAGCCAACATCACTGACCCCTGAATAAAACTTCATCTGGTGGAGCAAGTTAGACCCCATAAATACAATGGAGTGTCAGTTGAGAAATCTGGGTGTAAAAATATAAACAGCAGAGTTTGGATTTATAAGGCCTCTTTTGGATGTGACAATTCAGACATTAAGCATTAAGCGTTTGATCTATCAAGTAGAGGGTTAGGCTGGAAGGACTATTTCTTTTTTCTAGAAGAGAGAGACAATATGACAAAAAGAGACTTTCATCAGTTTTGGTTAAGGTACGTACACACACACACACACACACACACACACACACACACACACACACACACACGCCTAAATAAAGCTGTCGCTCTAGAGAATACCTGCTGGGATTAATTTAGCAATTTGCCACAGATTCTAGAGCAGGGAATGTCTGGGAAACAGTCAGCGACTCTCTTCCTTCCACATACTTACATAATAAAAATGACCCTAATGCATTTCCCTGACAAATGGTGTTCAGCATAATGTCATTTCCGCAATGTTGCCCTCAAGAACGCCTTGCTCACTCATATCCTTACATGACTCTGATTATGGAAAGGACTCCATACATTTTTTGATGATCTGCAGGTTTATCGTAGAGATACAGTTACAAGGGTTCTTAAAATAGGCAAAGTGTTTCTGTTTACAGATTTAAATTAGATTTTCTTATGTTTCCCCGAGCTGTGCTACTGTTTTCCTACACACTTCTGGGAATCTCTTAAACATTCAAGTGACTCAGTTTCCCTCTCTGAACAAAGTGTATGGTAGAAAGTTGATTGAAGATCAAGATTCTTGGTATTATCACTAGGATCAGAGAGGTTTCAAAGGTTCTCAGCTAATCTCTGATAAATGTTCAATAAGTGATACTACTTGTATCACTATGCCTTTGCCCTAGGCTGTCTCCCAACTGGTCCACAACTTGGGAAATTGTTGTTACTGCTGTTACAGTGGCAGTGCTCTTATGGCCATTGTTACTTTAGACATCGAATCTTAGAACAGAACATTCTTTTTTTTCCAAATAAATGTTATATTATTAAATAAAATTATAAATAGTTTACAAATTATACAAGGGTAAGGACAATCTTAAGTAAGATATTGCATTTAATGCATGAAATGCTTAGGAATAGATGGTTCTTTTCAAAAATCAGTAGCTTCTACACAGTACCTAGCAGGATCTATTGCCCCTTTTCCTTCATACTCTGTACAATGTCACATTTTAGCTCAGTTCTCTACATCTAATTTCACTTTGAATGAGTATCAGGTTTAGCTCCTAAACTTCACTTCCACAGTCCCGTTCCTAAGATTTTCCAGTGTGCTGAATTTACACCAGCTAATAGTTCAAAACTACTTGGGAGAGGTTTGGGTTACAGCTTTCTCTTAATTAGCTATCCTTCCAGTTTTTCCTGTCCTGGATTTAAAAAAAAAAAAAAAAGGTAAAGAAATGACAATGTCAGAGCTCTCCCATTGCGGAGCACAGGCTCCGGACGTGCAGGCTCAGCGGCCAGGGCTCACCGGCCCAGTCGCTCAGCGGCATGTGGGATCTTCCCGGACCGGGGCACGAACCCACGTGCCCTGCATCGGCAGGCGGACTCTCAACCACTGCGCCACCAGGGAAGCCCTATCAGAGCTCTTGTCATTAGGAAATAAACTGTTGGTTTTACTCATCCTCCAATCCAGGCAAAGTTTTATGGATGATGATACATTTCAAAACCCTTTCCTTGGGACTTTGCAGTGGTCCAGTGGTTAAGACTTCACCTTCCAATGCAGGGGGTGTGGGTTCAATCCCTAGTCAGGGAGCTAAGATCCCACATGCCTTGTGGCCAAAAAACCAAAACATAAGAACAGAAGCAATATTGTAACAAATTCAATAAAGACTTTAAAAGTGGTCCACATCGAAATAAAATAAAATAAAAAACTTAAAAAATAAATAAATAAACCCTTTCCATCCCTTGTCCATTCAATCTTTTTATTTTCTCTCACAAGAACATAAGCTCCATGAGGGCAGACATGTTCGTGTTGATTGTCAGGAAGGAAGAAATTTTCCTTTACCCTTCTGGATTTTTCTGGCTGATCTAAGAATTAAATTCACATGAGACAGATTAACAGGAGAAAGTCAAACAGATGTTTAATAACATGTAGACATCAGAGAGATCCAAGAAAACTGAGTAACTCACCAAAATGGCAGAAGTCGTCTCTCTTTTTTTTTTAATTAAATTAATTTTTTTTTTTCATGGAAAGGCATTTTATTTTAAATAAAGGAGTGTGTACGTGTCAATCCCAAACTCACAATCTATCCCTCCCCTCCACCCTTCCGTCACTGGTAACTATAAATTCATTCTCTAAGTCTGTGAGTCCGTTTCTGCTTTGTAAATAAGTTCAGATTATCATACTAAGTGAAGTAAGTCATACAGAGAAAGAAGCCCTCCGTTTAAATACCATCCTCAACTAAAAACAAAAGAAGACATTGATGGTGAGGAGAGTCAGTTATAGGAGAGTACCAGGAAAAGCAGAGTAAACCAGGGTAAGGTTGTTACACGCATTTAAGTCGTTGCCTTTTCCATTGATGAGTGTCAGAGATTTGGTCATCCTTCTCTTCCTGGTACAGTGAGGGAGACACACAAACGGAGGTTTCCCTTATAAATGGAAATGTTTCTTACAAAAGGGTAACTCTTGTTTGGTTTTTAGAGTTTATTCCACTTACACTGTTTCTTAGAAAATAGCTTAAAATAGTTAATATGCCAAGCAGACATATTTGGGGATGGCAAATTCTGCTCCCCTACACGGTCTCTTGTTTTCCCCAATGATGTGTCATGAGCAATCACAGGAATGTCTAGCACATATAAGTATTTGATAAGTATTAGTTAAATGAATGATTTTTTTTTCCTTTATAAATATTAGCGAGTTTTCTTCACTTAAGCTAGCAGATTTTTTAAACTTCAGTGCCAAATCCTTTTTTCATTCATTCTTGCATAGATAAACATTTACTGAGAGACTGACATGTGCCAGTGAAGGGGAGCAGAACCTGCCACCCCAAAATATGCCTGGCATAAGGATTATTTTAAGGTGGTTAGTTTTTGAAAAAACAGCAGACACAGGAAAAGCTCTAAAAACCAAGTCGAAGTTACCCTTTTGTAAGGGACATTGACATTTATAAGGGAAATCTCCGTTTTTAAGGGTACCTTCCTCTGTAAGAGGAAGAAAAGGATGATTAAATCTCTAGAAACTCTTCTCAGCGGAGATGATAAGAGCACAACACCATACCTTTGTTTACTGTGCTTTGAATGATAACCTGCAATAACTGGCCTCCTCCTCACAACATTTTCTTTTGTCTTTAGCTGGTGATGGTATTTAAGGTGGTGGATTGGGCCATTTCAGGGAGTTACTCAGTTTTCCTGGGCCTCTCCCATGTATACAGGAGGTATACATGTTATTAAATTTCTGTTTGTTTTTCTCCAATTTATCTGTCTTTTTATTACAGGGGGTCTCTGTGAAGAACCTAGAAGGGTAAGGGAAAAAATATTTTTTCTCCCCTACACAGTCAAAATGTGAGGGCAGGCCCTGGTAATGTTAGTTCAATGTTCATGGAATTTCCATTCTGTTGGGCCAACAGACAATGAATAAGTAAGCAGACAGTCATAAAATTAAAATTGTAGAGTATGACTGGCATTATAAGAAAATAAATTAAGACACTGCAGGTCATATGATCACTCACTTTATGTCTATGTAAGGATAGGCTATCAATACAAGTCTTACACACTGTGTTCTACACATATATTTTTGATAGAGAATAATTGGAGAACCTACTCTCAGATTTTTGACAAATCTTTTTTTCCCCCTTTCGTCTTTCTTTTTGGGCCTGGGATATTAAATGATATTGCTCCTCTTTTTTTCTGAATCTTCTAAATAAAAGGGAACATTTTCAACAAAGTTTCAGACTAGTTTCTTCACTTCACTATGGCAGAGTTTGTGAATCATAGAAACATTTAGCATAAACGTAGGAGGACATTAGCTCAGTCATATACTCTAGATTTACTTAGGAGAGGAAAAAATGACAGATTTTAAAAACAACTGTATCAATTTACACAATATATTATCTTATTAGTCATAAAAATGGTGTAAATAGAATAAAAGATGGCAAATTGAAGAAACAATTCAAATTAGTATTCTTCCTTTTATTGTTCAGATTCTCAAAGAAAGTCTTATTAACATGCCATACTTCACCCATTCCTCTAGTTTAACATCCATTACCTTGTAGTGTGTAACTTTTTGATACTGGCTTTTCCCCCAAGGCTAATGTCCTTAATATCCATCCAGTTTATTGCATGTGTCAATATTTTATTCTTTTTAGTGCTGAATATTATTCCATTGTTTAACTCTTTACCCACTGAAGGACATTTAACTTGTCCACAGTTTGGGGCCATGACAAGTAAACCTACTATAAGCATTCAAGTACAGATTTTTGTATGGATATAATTTTTCATTTCTCTGGGTAAATGCTCAGGGGTGTGATTGCTGGGTTATACAGGAAGAGTAGGTTTAGTTTTTAAAGAAACTACCAAGCTGTTTTCCAGAGTGTATGTACCATTTCACATTCCCACTAGCAAATGTATGAGAGATCCATTTTCTCTGCACATCCTGCCAGCATTTGTATTGTACTGACATAATTTTAGCTGTCCTAATAGGCATGTAGTGATATCCCATTATGGTTTTTGTTTGCATTTCCCTAATGGCTAATAATACTGAGCATATTTTCATGTGCTTATTAGTTATCTGTACATCTTCTTTGTTAATATGTATGTTCGTGGTGTTCCTCATTTTCTAACTGTAGTGTTTGTTTATTTTTACTGTTGAGCTTTGTGATTCTTTACATATTGTAGACACAAGTTCTTTGTCAGATATTTCCTCCAAGTTTGTACTTTGTCATTTCATCTTCCTAACTGAGTCTTTCACAGAGCAAAAATTTTAAATTTTGATGAAGTCCAACATATTGACTTTCTCATTTATGGGTAATGCCTTACATTTTTTTTTAAACTACTTACCTGTGATGATAGGCTGATACTCAGTTTCTCCAATTACAAGAGACATACTGTACAGTAATGTAATTATTTGAAAACAAAGTTATAAAACAGCAAGAAAACTGACACATTATTAATTTTGTATTAAATATCACTCACTTTATGTCTATGTAAGGATAGGCTATCAATACAAGTCTTACACACTGTGTTCTACACATATATTTTTGTATATTTATGGGGAAAAAAAACCCACATGCAAGAGGACCGGCGCAGTTCAAACCCATGTTGTTCAAGAGTGGAATCGACGGTATTTACTATACCGAGTCTTTCAATCCATAAACTCAGTATGTTTCTCCATTTATTTAGATCTTTTAAAAATGTCTTCCATGAACATTTTATAGTCGTCAGCATACAACTCTTGTACATGGTTTACCATATTTATACCTAAACATTTTATTATTTGAATAATTGTAAATGGTATTGTTTTAATTTCAATTTCCACGTGTTTATTGCTAGTATATATAAATACAATTGATTTTTTTACATCAATCTTATATCCAGTTAACTTGCTGAACTTAGTTCTAGGAAGTTTGGGGGGTTTGGGGAGTAGTTTTTTGGGATTTTTCTGCATAGACCATTATGTTACCTGCATATAGAGATAGATTTTTTCTTACTTTCCAATTTGTATGCCTTTTATTTCATTTCCTTGCTTTATTATGCTGGCTAAGATTTCTAGCACTATGCTGAATAAGAGTAGTAAGAGTAGAAATCCTGCTTTGTTCCAGACCTTGAGAGTAAAGCATTCAGTCTTTCATCATTAAGTATGATGATATCTGTAAGTGTTTTAAAGATGCTCTTTATCAAGTCTAGGAAGTTCTTTTCTATTCCTAGCTTGCTGAGAGATTTTATCATAAATGGATGTTGAATTTTATCAAAAGTCTTTTTGTATTAATTGATATGAGCATTTGACCCTTCTTTAGCCTGTGGCGAATTACATTGACTGATTTTTTAATACTGAAACAGCTTTGCACTTGGTTGTGGTGTATAATTATTTTTACATATTGCTGGATTCAATTTGCCAATATTTTTTGAGTATTTCTGAGTCTGTGTTCATGAGGGATATTTATCTTTAGTTTTCTTTTTCGTACTGTTTTTATTCAGTTCTGGTATCAGGCTAATACTGGTCTCATAAAATGAATGAAGAGTATCCCCTCTTCCTCTATTTTCTGGAGGAAATTTTTTTTTTCCGGAAGTAATTTGTGTATAATTGGTATTAATTCTTCAAATATTTGATAGAATTCTGCAGTGAAACCATCTGGGTATATTTGAGACAACTTTTTCTGGAGTTTTAAACATATGAACTCAATTTCTTTAATAATTATAGCACTATTCAAATTATATTGGGTGATTTTTTTCTTTGTATTTTATCCACCTTTATTAGTTGTTTAGTTAGAAGGAGTCATCTGATACCAGTTACTCCTCCAAAGCTCCAAACATATATCTTCTTCATTTATATTTAAGACACTGCAGGTCATACTTTAAAAAATATTGTCTGAAAAGAAAGAAGAAAGTCTCTGCATAAATAAGTCCTCAAGAAATAAACAAGACAAAATATTTAGGGGGGGAAAAAACTCTCTTGAAAATATAAGAATTGTTAGCGAAAGGTTTGAAGCTGATAGAATACCTTTTGCTGAGCACTGAGAAGATCCAGGTGAATATTGTCAATTGTGAGCCCTGCAATAATTATGATAAAATACACCGACATATCTCTTAAAGACCTTTTGCTATTTTCTGGGCAGTTCCTTTAAATATACATTACGTCTGATGCTACACAATATGCAATACCCGTGTATATATCACAAAATTTAATTTGGAAGGCCCTAACAGGTAAAAGATGGGTACCCTGGACTGGTACAGGATAGGTCCTAGGGACCTACCTAGCTCATTCATGAAAAACGCATAGAATCTGAAAAGAAATTGTTTGATCGCCACTATTTTTATGCTCTTAAGTGAAAAAACTTTTTTCTTGTAAAATATGTAAGTGGCTTTAGTTTTGAAAGCATCTAGCTCTGCTATGGTTGCTGATTTGCTAAAATTCTGCTAATAGTAGATTGCTTAGACAGAATTCGGATTTACATAAACATTTAAAAATAATCAAAGATCAGAATCAGCTCAAATATCAAACTCAGGCAAATGTCAATTTCCCTCTTCTTTGCTTCAACTGAAAATCAAAAGGGCTAATTTTACTAGTATCAAAAGCATTTCCCTTCTTTAATAAGCCCATGGAACCAAGGCCAAATCAAATGTGATATTTGCTTTTACATCAAAAACAAAGTGAACTTTTATAAATCAGATTTTATGCAGTCTATAGCGTAAAGAACCAATGAGAGAGATTTATCTCAAAATCCATAAATTGAACACAAACTCATAAAATAAATTAAACCAAGTATGAAAGAAAATCAACATCTAGGCTTATGGAATAATAAATATGTAAAAAGGTTGAAAAATAATTCAGCAAGGCAATCAAAACCTCAAGCAAAAGGGTAGCAAGGGAGAGGTCATGCAGAAAGAAAAATGAAATGAGAAAGAATGCTATTAAAAATTTTCCATTTAGAAATCAGAAAGTAGCATGATGTACCTTGTGATATTGCAGCAGGGGTGGAGTTTCTGAGCAGTTGCCTTGTTTCCATCCCTATGGGGACCGGAGCCCTTACGTGTTCTCAGAAAATGAAGCTTGTCGGAAAATTATTTTATAACTATTTATTTCAAAAACATGTTTTGCAAAAGCACTAACGTTGAAGAAACTGAAGCTTTTCTAAAAGGGAAATGACAGCTACTATTTGTTGGCTGCATATTACTGAAGATGTGAATTACCATGCTCTTGTCCTGACAGACTCAGTCATAGAGGCTAACCCATCATAATCTACAAAGAAATTGTCACCAAATCCTGAGACCCTGTGCCTCTAAGGTAATAAATATTTGGTGGATATGTGTGTGTGGCAGCAGTGCAGAGGACAACTGGTGGGATATAAGACAAAAGAAAAGTATGATTTTTAGTTATTTTATGGTGTCATTTTATTTTGGAAAGGGGTGGGAAGGAAATAGAAAAAGGGAAAGGAGAATAGAGAACAAAGGGAAAAAATGATCTTTGACACTGCTTTCCTAGACGCCAATTTCCTATGGCAATTGACATCTATGTTACTGGTATGGCACTCCCAAGACAGCAAGAGCTCAGTAGTAATAATAACAATTACCATTTATTGAGCATTTATCATGTTCAGGATGTGCCTCAACATTCTAAAAACATTCTAATGATCACATCTAATTCTCAAAACAACCCTACAAGATATGTTTTTTATAGATGAGGAAAACTGAAGTATTCAGGGGCTTAAGTAGATTGCCAGGGGTCACACAGTAAGTAGCAGAGTTAAATTCAAAAGTCCCTATTTCTACCATTATGGAATACTAGCTTAACATTTTTATGTAATTTTTCATAAGAACAAGGCTTTTTGTTACCCATGTAGATTATAAACTCTTTCAGAACAATGATTGGACATTACATTCCTTTTATTTCCCCATTTGTTAAAAAGATTATACTCAAGTGCAATCTCCAAGATTCTTTCAAGCTCTACCACTCCGCCTAGATTTCTACTTTAAAACCCACAGCACTGGGAGAGCTTCCATAACAATAGGTGCTCAATAAAGTATTCAAAAATGACTTGTTTAATTAATGAATAAATCCCCCATTTAAGGAAAAGAATGTTATAACATCAACAACCATTGGAGTCTCCATTTTCTTTGAGTAACTCAAAGTATTTAAAAGGAGAAGGCGAATTCAGTTGTTTTGCCCTTCATTAATGAATGAATCTACAGAATATTTTATGTGATGTCTATTCCAATCTTTTAAATTATAGCACTTCTTAGTTTGCCCATATCTAGTTTCCTTCTCACAGTATAACTCTCTCCAACCTCACTTAACATTGCTGTTCCTACCTCACATTTTGCAAAAGGCAATGACTGTCAGTGACTAACATAGCTCAAATTATTCTTATTCTATCATTGCCATTATATATATATATATATATATATATATATATATATATATTTTTTTTTTTTTTTTTTTTTGCTGTACGCTGGCCTCTCACTGTTGTGGCCTCTCCTGTTGCAGAGCACAGGCTCCAGACGCACAGGTTCAGCGGCCATGGCTCACGGGCCCAGCCGCTCTGCGGCATGTGGGATCTTCCCAGACCGGGGCACGAACCCGCGTCCCCTGCATCGGCAGGCGGACTCTCAACCACTGCGCCACCAGGAAAGCCCTGCCATTATATTTTGAATCACAAGACACAAGATAACATTCCAAAACTATCTCAAATAACAATTTTTAAAATTCCAATCCATCCTCTGTTGTGCCAATGTATTACACTTCAACCTGTTTTATCAAATATTTTAAAAATCACACAATATTTTTCTGAAAGCATTTAGTCGTGTCAGTGCTTGAAGCATATTATTTAATACTCTGATAATCCAGTAATGAGAATTCCCCCAAAGTAAGCTGACTTGTTAGTCTCATAATCTATCTTTGCTATGAGAGAAAAATAAGTCTAAAACTTTCAAAAGATTTTAAATATGTCATTCAAAATTCCAGATCACTTATTTAGGTTGAAAAAGTATGTAGCAGTTCACAACCGCACAATTTTCTTTGTGCCACAGCACAATCCAAAGATAGAGATAAGTGGAGAATTAAGTAAGTAAAGAAAGAGATTTTGGGTGGCAATGGGACAGAGGGAGGAAGGTAGTGACCCTGATACTCTCTCATAATGAATAAAGATTTAGAATCATATTCTTGGATAAATATCTTCCATAGATAAATTATAACCACATGGATTAACATCTTCTTAGAGTATTTACTATTGTAGAGAAGCAAGTCTAGGTATAAGCATCCAGATAAGTATGGGTTCTGAAAATGTGTAGAAGTCAGGCTAAGAAGATCAACCAGCAAATACTAACTCCCCCAAAGACTTAAATCCTTACCTTTGAATTTGTTCAGGTCTAAAAGAAATAAGAATAAGCATATATATATATATATATATATATATATATATAGTTATGTATGCTTATTCTTATTTATATTGTTGTGTACATGCACAGATACAAATATTAACTTATTTTACCATCTGTGAGATAACATCTACCTCCTCAAATTCAAGATACTTTGGTTGCGGCTACCGAGAGATTTTTAACAAAATAAGAAATTTTCCACTAAATTTTTAAACCTAGCAGGTGTAGGCAGAGTTGAAACAACTGCAACAGTCTATGAAAAGGAAGAGGAGTTTGATGCAGTGAAAAACCTGATCCTTCCATATCATAAGATGTCACAAATACTGCAGGATTCTGAACAGGATATGGAGGGCAAGCAAGCAGAAATTTCAAGTTATCACGTGGTTAAAGAAAAGAGTCTTGTGGGTCTGTGATGTTTTAGATCTGGAGAAACCACCAAGGGAGATTGGAGAAGGCGGCAGCAAAGCAACATAAAATTAGTTACCCAAGGATTTAAATCAGTTACCCAAGGATTTAAATCAGACACAGGCACACATTTCTGTTTCAAAAAGTGGAACATAAACCTCAGCAGAGAGAAACAAAGTTCATCCTAGATCACAAAGTCAGAAGATCCTCAGGGAGAGTGTCTGCTGTGAATTGGTTTGATATAATTTCAAATCCACTTATTACGACTTAAATGAAGTTGTTTTAATCCACTTACTTATGACAAAGACAGAAAACAAAGAAGTTATTTTTAGAAGTAGAGTTGTTTTGGTATAAGAGTGAAGTAGGCTGTGTCAGGATGTCATCATCTCAGCTGTTGTCTTTGATAAGCACTCAAGGCTCAGCTACTGGGGGACTTATCAATAAAAACAGATGTAGAAGCAAATATGGTGAGAGGGCATTTAGACTGTATAAACACTCAGAGTTGGTAAGGGCCATCTGAGAGTCTGGGATTAGGCAAAGCTAACCTTTGCTGGCCTAGCTCTCCGAAGACCTTGGGGCACAGCTCCTGCTGTGATAATGGCAACTCCTTTATAGGCAGTGGGACAAATCCTGCAGCAACCTGAGAAGATCAGACTGCCTGTCAAGACCAGTGTTACCCTAGTTCCCTGGTCTCGTGCTCTAGCAACCAGGGACTTTTATTGTGCTGGCAGTAGGACGTCAGCTCTTGGTTGGCAAGGCCCGGTCTCTCCTGAGAAACCGAAACTTGTAGAAAAGGTACACCTCAACTACACCTAGACTTCATTCCTTTCACATCCCCTTGACTAGAATGATAATGTAAATTAATGTATCACTTTTTTGGACTATGTTATTTCTTTAGGTTTATTAAGAGACATTATCCCGTATGCTTTTGGCCTGTGAAATCTCAGCAGTGAACCCATGTTAGATAAACTATTGGCAAAGACAATCACAGTCTCTGAGCAAAATTTGTCACCACCCTCCAAAAAACAAAACACTATCCTTAGTATCCAACAACTGCAATCACTTCAAAAACCGAAGATATTTTCCATTAGTTCTTGCCTATACATCACCAAATTCTGGAACTTTTCTTGTGCCTATGACAAAGTTAAGGGGCACCAACATAAGCATTTGCCTGTATGTAAGGGGCCTTTGGGATTGGTGAGGCAAAATTTGCCAGGAAGCCTGAGAAAGAGACCTTCCCCTATGGACCTGTCTCATGGTGGCAGCAGTTGACATGGTAACCCAAAGATTCATATCAAACCATGAAGTTCAGGGGTCCAAAGTCAGAGGCTTTAACTTTGCTAATTCACCACACCCTTTGGCACTAAAACTGTGAAAACACTTTACAATTAAAAGCATCGCTTTGTCGTCACAGGTCCATCAGTATACATAGGCTGATAGATTTATGTATCAAATTTTTTGCAAATCTGAAATATACACTATATGGTCCCTCAGTAAGTACATATTAGTTAACGGAATGATGCTGAAGTCCTGCATGCTATTTTATTTGAACTTTTTCCCCTTTGGAAGATCTCCAGTAATCAATCTAGTGACATCTAGACTCACTTCTGCATAGGACCGATGTGCTGGCCCAGCTTATTCTATGTTATATCTTGATAATGTGGGAGACTATTGTATTTCAGGACCTAAAGCATTTTAAGGAAAATTTCTTGGAGTTGGGCCATCTGAACCGAAGAGCAAACATTAATACTCAATTGTTTTAAATTCTTAATTAACCTCACATTCCAAAAAACTTCTGATACTTTCACCCAAAATGAAGTGTTAATGAAGAAGATAGGAAATAGCAGGCCAAGGATCCATTATCTCTGTCAAGATTTTCAACCAGGTCTGGAACTGATTCCTTGTTTTATTTCTATTGAGCCCTTTTATTTCTTGAGACCTGAGCTCTGGGGAGCCCACTCCCTATGCCATTTTCTTAGAAATACGCCTATATTCTGAAAGGAAACCTTCTGGGAAGAGAGCTAAAAAAAAATAAGAGAGAAAGTAGGAATCAGAAAGTAAGAAAAGGCATAAGAGAATAAAAGCATAAAAACAGAATCAGATAAACAAAACAGTTGAAGTCTAGAAAACAAGAAAGCCCAAGTTGAAAGTCGCTTTGCCAGTTCGAAATAAAACTCCCCAGGCCTATTCTAAGATTCAAACAGAAGTATTACATCTGTGGCAAGGAGCAGACATTATTAAAATTTTAATATTCTAACACAATTTCTCTCTTCTTCCAGAATACCTAATTCCCATTTCCCTTATTACCTGCATTTGAGAAATACATTAATTTTTTCTAAGTCAATATATAAAGTATCTTTCCTTTAATATTTATTGGAAAAAAGTCTCAGAGAAGTGGAGTTTTTGAGACAGTAAGTTGTTTTTATAATCAAGCAAAAATTTCCTTTTCAAATGACACACTAAGTTAGATGTATCCATTAGCTATTATATCAAAATGGTTAAAAATGGTGAGAAGTGCTTGGAGAAAGACAGGGTATTTGGTTTTGTCATTTAGTAGCCACGTGACCCAGGTCTTTCTAATGTTTTAGTTTGATTTTTTTGGTAAAATTTGACTAATAATAATACATTCTCAATTTCAAGTTTAAATGATGTAATAATACATGGTATCTGGCAGGCAATAAGTTCACAATAAATGCTAGATGTTAATATAAATATTACTATTATTTTTATTCTTATTGATACAATTTATAAGATGTTTTTCTAGAGAAAAGGAATAATAAATATATAGTTTATTTTGATTCCTCATATTCTTCACCAGTTTACTACTGACTCTCCACTTCAGAGACCATGGTGAGAAGGAAAATACTCTGGAATGGGAATGAGAAAAATAAATTTGCCTGTCAACTACTTTTACTAATTTAGTATTCCCAAATTTAGTTACCTTGTACGGGTAGAATAAAGCAGTTGAAACTCAGTAAGGCTTTTTTTCCCCCACAAATCAATTAATGTGGCACTAACATTTAAGTTCTTTGAAAAACTTTCTCACGAGACTAAAACATATGCAATGATTGATTGTCCCCCAGATTTAAAGGACTCAACGCTTTAACAATATCAAGATTAAAGGAAAAACAAAACCCTCATTAAATTTTTATTAGATCTAAGATATTTTCTATTAGAGATTTTGTACCTGGTAAAGTCTGAACTACTGCATCAGTCTCCAAATAAATTGATAATTTGGTCACATTTGCCCATGAAATTGGGTGTATTAATTTGGACACTTCTATTTCCTTAGGGTTGCTGCCTGAACTATTTTCCTTAAAACTCTCCAGAACCTCAGAAAGAAACCTACTGAGGTATGAAATAGGAAAGTAAAATGCAGAGAGGGAGGATAACAAAGATAAAAGACATTTGAGAATAAAGGCAGAAAAGTAGAACATGATAAAGCAGAGTCAGGATGATAAGAAAGCACAAGGTCTAAGGATAAAAAGACATTTGTTCCAGTTTCAATACATATTGCACAGGTTGATGGTAAAATTCCAAACCCATCTGTAGGCATAGCAGAGACATGGCAAAGGGTATGGCAGATTTCTAATCAATGGAATTCTAATACTTATTAAGCTCTATGCACAAGTTTAGATAATTTCAGAAGCAAGATATGTTCCCAACAGAGGTCTCT
The DNA here is from genome assembly GCF_964270905.1 of Leucopleurus acutus. Lineage (NCBI taxonomy): Eukaryota > Metazoa > Chordata > Mammalia > Artiodactyla > Delphinidae > Leucopleurus > Leucopleurus acutus. The sequence continues at coordinate 71,356,174 of NC_139142.1, read as the reverse complement.
TTTCCAAAGTAAATCATTTACTAAGAGCTTTCCATTTTTGCAGCACTCTCTTTTAACAGTTTTCACAATTTTCTGAAAATTACATAAATAGAAAACTCAGCTGGAAGAGTACAACTGCATGAATTCAATGCTTCTTAATTGATTTATTCCTTCGTTTTGCCCCGAGGCATTTCTTAGCATTACAAGGGAATAAGAAAGAGAGATAAAGTAAACATGAGTGAGATTAAGAAACCTGTGGCATACCAAGGTCTCTTACATGAAATTCTTCCTTCTGATAAAAAAAAGAAAAAAGAATAGGAGAGAATTTGAATAGTCACCAGTTTTTAACTATTTCATAATTGCATAGTTCCATACATAAAAACCATCCCCCCAAAGCCAGTATTATCAACAGGTCATATAGAAAGGATAAAATTTATAGCGAGGAAAAGGATGTACTTGTTAAGGACAATTTGGCAAATCATTGACTTCTGGAAAGGAGTGCTTGATTCTCAAGATCATAGCTAAGTTCTTCACTATTGCTAGAGAAGTTTCATGCAAGGTGGCTATTACGGACTGAATTGTGTCCCCCTGAAATTTATATGTTGAAGTCCTTACCTCCAGTAACTCAGAATGTAACTGTATTTGGAAATAGGGTCTCTGAAGAAGTAAACAAGCAAATGAGGTCTTTAGGGAAAACCCTAATCCAATACAACTGCTGTCCTTATAAGAAGATTAAGGGAATTCTCTGGCAATCCAGTGGGTAGGACTCCACATTTCCACTGCCGGGGCCCCGGTTCGATCCCCGGTCAGGCAACTAAGATCCCACAAGCCATGTGGTGTGGCAAAAAGAAAACAAAACAAAAACACAACCAAAAACAAATAAAATGGAAACATTGTAAATAAACTATACTTCAATTTTTTAAATATTAAAAAAATAAAAGATTAAAATGGAAAAACAAAGATTAAGAAGAGGAGATTAAGGCATAGACATACACAGAGGGAAGACCAAGTGAAGACACAGGGAGAAGATGACCATCCACAAGTCAAAGAGAGAGAGACTTCAGAAGAAACCAATACCTGGATCTTGAATTTCTAGTCTCCAAAATTGTGAGAAATAAATTTCTGTTGTTTCAGCCACTCAGTCTGTGGTACTTTGTTTTGGCAGCCCTAGAAAACAAATACAGTTTGGCAAATGTCAGTGTGGTCAATTCTTGATTTTTTTAAGGATCAATGATAGTGCATAGGTCATCCAGCTTTTTTTTTTTCATTTCTATATCATTAACATATTTCTCAGGAACTGTGAGTTAATTAAATTAAAAGAAAAATGAGTTTAGTAAAAGATTTGTTGGGGGGGAGGTTTTTTTTTTTTTTAAATATGTTTTTTCTCTCTTTGAACTCCACCGGGGCAGAGTTAGGTACTCTCTTCTCCATGCTCCTATTATGACACTCAGAGTATATTATTGCTCTTTTCTAGATTATAAACTTTATGCAGAATTCTTTTTTCGCATGTCTGTAGCTGCCCTCATAGTGTCTGGGACACAATGTTCCTAGTACCTTTGGCAGTGCTTGATATACACAGGGCACTTAGTAAATACAATGTACTCAGTAAATATTTGGTGAATCAAGGGACCTAGCAACATTGGTAGTTTTCCTCTTTTTCACTAAGACAGAAACAGAACTTAAGTAATCTCAAGATTGCATTAGTTTTGGTGTTTGAAGGGACCCCACAAATCACACTCCTCTTCTTTTTTTGAGTTCTGAACCGTTAATGAAGACAAAGGAGTCTGAAAAGAGACTGGAATATCACGTTTATTATTAAGTCTAAACTGAAGAACATGATATAGATGTCTAAGAACCAAGGACTTCCTAATACAGAACTCTAAAGTTAAAGAGACTTTCCTATCAGTTTCAGACAACTGAATTGCCTGGAGTCCTCACCATATAAAGTATACAGCATAGGGGGAAAAACAGAATGCCTTCTCCCTTGGCAACTGGATCCCATAGAGGGGAAGAAGTAAGAAGTGGCACTTTAACAATCAAGAATAAGACAAGCCACTGGACCTCTCCTAGAGAGTAGTATGCAGGGGGGTAAAGAAAAATCAGGAGAGCTGCTCTAGGGGAGCACCCTCCGCAGTGAAGGAAATACCAGGAAATGCAAGGAAATCCCCCTGCTTCCCAACTAGCAAGGTGTATCCGCCACTCAGACGCAAGTCCTCAGACACCAAGACTTCTCTTACTATATTTGTCTTTATATAACGACTCAACAGAATTGGGAATAAAAAGAGAGTCTATCTAACCTGAGTTTGGGTCTCTATGTAGAATTTATTAGTCTTTAAAAACTAAAAGGCTGTATTATAAGGTTCCACATTTGGCACATGGTAGAGACCAAATAAAGAGCACAATGATTATTTAGTAGGAATACCACAAGAAGAAACAACCTTGGAGCATTTCTGACTTGGCACAAACTTGAAAGGGAAGCGATTGGAAAATAAGGGCTGGGAATTAAGGGAGGTGGGGAGGCAGGGGTGGGGAAAGAGAATTTTTTCCTAAGAGATTTTCAACTGTGTTAGTGCAGCTACTTGCTGTTTTCAGAAATGAGGAACAAGAAAATTGTTCTTTGGGCTGTCAACGATCCTTCCAATTAGTCCTGAGTGCAATAGTAAGAAATTATTGCCTACCACCAGTACAACGCTGGTAAATATTTAACAAATGGTTCTTGGAGTAGGAGGAGCCCTGATTTGTAGCATTTGCTGATTTCTGTGGTGTAAATACTCCAACCATGGCCCATTTTAAGCTCCTCCATGACATCAATCAGCTCACAAAATTCCTGAAAATTTAACAATCAGTTGTCATGAGACAGTTCAGGCTGCATCCAGAGCATCACTGCCCATAAACAGAGATGCTAGGGATTTCAAAGCTCCATCAGAAAGAGTACCACCTGAGGGTCTCGGCAATGTAACGGACCAGGTGAAACAAGATTCGTGGAATAATCCAGGGAAACACACACAGCTCTCACGCTTTGCTCGGGAGATGGATTGAGTTCTGGCACGCTTCCAGCTGAGGAACAGGCCTAGGCTTGAGTTGGGGGTGATCTTACAGCTCTACCATCATTTTCTAATTCCAGACATTTGAAATAGAAAATGATTTAAAAACAAGAAACAGTGGAAGGCACTGTACCAAGAAGAGACCCTCTGTCTGCTGAAAATAGCAATACTGATCTCAGCTACTATCCTAATCCTACTAGCTAGGACTAGTTTTTACCCATCAACAACCTCTAGAGTTGCTGGATGCTAAGACTTTGACAGAAATAAGGAACTACCAAGGTAATTAGTACAAATAATACACTGAGCATTTCCACTGACCACATACGTAGAATGACAAAACTTGTAATTTACATCCGGTGTGTGCAAAATGACTAAATGCAAGCATTTTCCATATATAAAAGGCTTATATATGCACAGAGGGACAGGATGAAACTCATTTTAATAGTGTTTTTTTTGGTTCTAATTAGGCCAATTGTGGATCTCTTTGTGGGTGCACAGTGACTTTCCTCAGGTAGTTTATTAGAGACTGAGCACAAAGGAGACTCGGAAAGGTAAATTAAGATTGGAAAACCTTCCGATGACAGAAGAGATTACAAATGCTATTAAAGGTTTAGCAGCAGGAGAGGGTAATGGAATGCAAACTTGTTAGAGTTCTTGGATTTTTTTTCATACTAGATTACTACTGTTAGACAGTACTTGGAAATACGGTGAAGAATACAGAAGTTAGATGAGGAGAGAGTTTTTGCCCCTTTGTAATTTGATAATATTATGCTATCTTCCCTAAGCAGTAGTGGATTGCACCCTCTCTCTCTGTCTCTCGTGCTTAGAAAACAGTCAATATAGTCCTCTTTGTTTCTGGAAGCCTTTGGGTTTAGTCTTAACATTTACTCTTATGGGATTATTCCAGTCTCTGGAAATGCCCACCTTTCGTCTTTTGCATGTGTGTGTTTTAAATCTGAACACATCAGAGATTTCCTGTACCACTACAAGGATTTACTTAGGTGCCTCATGGAGACATTTGAGAGGGGGTTAAACTTCTGGCTTTGGACCCTGAAGGATGAGTTCATATCATAGCTCTGCTCTGGCTGCCTGCAGAAGCCGGAGCAAGTGATTTAATCTCTGAATTTTCATTTCCTTCCTCTTTGTACTTGGATAATAATAATATGTTACAATGTAATACTCACGACTTTTAGGAAAATATTAAATAATTTTTGTTCAGTTATGTAAGTGTCTAGCTCAGTGCCAGGACCAGAGCAATTGCTCAACAATTGAGAGTATCCACCCTTGTGCTGAATTTTTCAACCTCTATTTTCCCAATATCTAGGGCTATTTAACATAGGACTAGGTTAAGTAGCTGGTGTGTTAAATATCTGATATGATAATCTCATATCCTTTAACAATCTATTGCTTCCCATCGGTTAGAAGCAAATCTAAGACAGTGGTATTCAAATGTGAAGGGGAAAGAATATTTGAATCACCTGGGGGAATTTTGCAAAGACAAATTCTCTCCCTCCATTGTTACGCCCATGGGACACCACCGATCTAGGATATTAGTTCTATTGGTTGTTTCCTCAGCCTTCTGAAGAAAGAACAAATTACCATCTAAGCAAGGCAATAATTTATCAAATATTTCATTTGTGGCTGAATGGGGCTTCAACTAATATCTGAGTGTTGATGTCTTTCCACTGCTAATAATAAGGCTGAGATTTTACATTAGAACAGAATAATGTTACCCCCAACATTCATAGATTTTTTTCAGCCTCATGATTTTCTCTACTTTTATTTTTATTCAGATTATCAGGCCTCTATCTTCTAATTTGTTCCAATAAATCTTGTATCTTTTTTTTTTCTATTTTACAAATTCTCTTTCCTGTTTATCGAATTCACTTGTTAAGCAAAATATGTTATTTAGGGCTTCCGGGAAGATGGAAGAGTAAGACGCTGAGATCACCTTCCTCCCCACAGATACACCAGAAAAACATCTACACGTGGAACAACCCCTACAGAACACCCACTGAACGCTGGCAGAAGACCTCAGACCTCCCAAAAGGCAAGAAACCCCCCCACGTACCTGGGTAGGGCAAAAGAAAAAAAGAATAAACAGAGACAAAAGGATAGGGACGGGACCTGCACCAGCTGGGGGGAGCCGTGAAGGAGGAAATGTTTCCACACACTAGAAGCCCCTTCGCGGGTGGAGACTGCGGGTGGCGGAGGGGAAAAGCTTCGGAACCGCGGAGGAGAGCACAGCAACAGGGGTGTGGGGGGCAAAGCGGGGAGATTCCCGCACAGAGGATCAGGGCTGACCGGCACTCACCAGGCCGAGAGGCTTGTCTGCTCACCCGCCGGGGCGGGAGGGGCCGGGAGCTGAGGCTCGGGCTTCGGTCGGAGCGCCGGGAGAGGACTGGGGCTGGCGGCGTGAACACAGCCTGCAGGGGGTTAGTGCGCCACGGCTAGCCGGGAGGGAGTCCGGGGGAAAGTCTGGACCTGCCGAAGAGGCAAGAGACTTTTTCTTCCCTCTTTGTTTCCTGGTGCGCGAGGAGACGGGATTAAGAGCGCTGCTTAAAGGAGCTCCAGAGACGGGCGCGAGCCACGGCTAAAAGCGCGGACCCCAGAGACGGGCAGGAGACGCTAAGGCTGCTGCTGCCGCCACCAAGAAGCCTGTGTGCAAGCACAGGTCACTCTCCACACCCCCCTTCCGGGGAGACTGTGCAGCCCGCCACTGCTGGGGTCCCGGGATCCAGGGTCAACTCCTCTGGGAGAACGGACGGCGCGCCTCAGGCTGCTGCAACGTCACGCCGTCACGCCGGCCTCTGCCGCCGCAGGCTCGCCCCGCCCTCCGTGCCCCTCCCCCCGCCCCGCCCCGCCCCGCCCCGCCCGGCCTGTGTGAGCCAGAGGCCCCGAATCAGCGGCTCCTTTAACCCTGTCCTGTCTGAGCACGCCCTCCGGCGACCTGCACGCAGAGGCGGGGCCAAATCCAAAACTGAGCCCCTGGGAGCTGTGAGAACAAAGAAGAGAAAGGGAACTCTCTCCCAGCAGCCTCAGAAGCAGTGGATTAAAGCGCCACAAACAACTTGATGTACCCTGCATCTGTGGAATACATGAATAGACAATGAATCATCTCAAATTGAGGAGGTGGACTTTGAGAGCAAGATTTATGATCTTTTCCCCTTTTCGTCTTTTTGAGAATGTGTATGTGTATGCTTCTGTGTGAGATTTTGTCTGTATAGCTTTGCTTCCACCATTTGTCCTAGGGTTCTATCCGTCCGTTTTTTTTTAAAAATTTTTTTCTTAATAATTATTTTTTATTTTAATAACTTTATTATATTTTATCTTACTTTATTTTATTTTACTTTATCTTCTTTCTTTTTTCCTTCCTTCCCTCCTTCCTTCTTTCCTCCCTCCCTCCTTCCCTCCCTCCTTCCTTTCTTCCTTCCTTCCTTCCTTCCTTCCTTCCTTCCTTTCTTTCTTTCTTCTTCTACCAATTCTTTCTTTCTACTTTTTCTTCCTTTTATTCTGAGCCGTGTGGATGAAAGGCTCTTGGTGCTGCAGCCAGGAGTCAGTGCTGTACCTCTGTGGTGGGAGAGCCAACTTCAGGACACTGGTCCACAAGAGACCTCCCAGCTCCACATACTATCAAACAGCGGAAATCTCCCAGAGATCTCCATCTCAACACAAGCAGCCAGCTTCACTCAACGACCAGCAAGCTACAGTGCTGGACATCCTATTCCAAACAACTAGCAAGACAGGAACATAACCCCACCCATTAGCAGAGAGACTGTCTAAAATCATAATAAGTCCACAGATACCCCAAAACACACCACCAGACGTGGACCTGCCCACCAGAAACACAAGATCCAGCCTCATCCACCAGAACACAGGCACTAGTCCCCTCCACCAGGAAGCCTACACAACCCACTGAACCAACCTTAGCCACTGGGGACAGACACCAAACACAATGGGAACTACGAACCTGCAGCCTGCAAAAAGGAGACCCCAAACACAGTAAGATAAGCAAAATGGAAGACAGAAAAACACACAGCAGATGAAGGAGCAAGATAAAAACCCACCAGACCTAACAAATGAAGAGGAAATAGGCAGTCTACCTGAAAACGAATTCAGAATAATGATAGTAAAGATAATCCAAAATCTTGGAAATAGAATGGACAAAATGCAAGAAACATTTAACAAGGACCTAGAAGAACTAAAGATGAAACAAACAATGATGAACAACACATAAATGAAATTAAAAATACTCTAGTTGGGATCAATAGCAGAATAACTGAGGCAGAAGAACGGATAAGTGACCTGGAAGATAAAATAGTGGAAATAACTACTGCAGAGCAGAATAAAGAAAAAACAATGAAAAGAACTGAGGACAGTCTCAGAGACCTCTGGGACAACATTAAAGCACCAACATTCAAATTATAGGGCTCCCAGAAGAAGAAGAGAAAAAGAAAGGGACTGAGAAAATATTTGAAGAGATTATAGTTGAAAACTTCCCTAATATGGGAAAGGAAATAGTTAATCAAGTCCAGGAAGTACAGAGAGTCCCATACAGGATAAATCCAAGGAGAAATATGCCAAGACACATATTAATCAAACTGTCAAAAATTAAATACAAAGAAAGCATATTAAAAGCAGCAAGGGAAAAACAACAAATAACACACAAGGGAATCCCCATAAGGTTAACAGCTGATCTTTCAGCAGAAACTCTGCAAGCAAGAAGGGACTGGCAGGACATATTTAAAGTGATGAAGGAGAAAAACCTGCAACCAAGACTACCCAGCAAGGATCTCATTCAGATTTGATGGAGAAATTAAAACCTTTACAGACAAGCAAAAGCTGAGAGAGTTCAGCACCACCAAACCAGCTTTACAACAACTGCTAAAGGAACTTCTCTAGGCAAGAAACACAAGAGAAGGAAAAGACCTACAATAACGAACCCAAAACAATTAAGAAAATGGGAATAGGAACATACATATCGATAATTACCTTAAATGTAAATGGACTAAATGCTCCCACCAAAAGACACAGATTGGCTGAATGGATACAAAAACAAGACCCATATATTTGCTGTCTACAAGAGACCCACTTCAGACCTAGAGACACATACAGACTGAAAGTAAGAGGATGGAAAAAGATATTTCATGCAAATGGAAACCAAAAGAAAGCTGGAGTAGCAATTCTCATATCAGACAAAATAGACTTTAAAATAAAGACTATTAGAAGAGACAAAGAAGGACACTACATAATGATCAAGGGATCGATCCAAGAAGAAGATATAACAATTGTAAATATTTATGCACCCAACCTAGGAGCACCTCAATACATAAGGCAAATACTAACAGCCATAAGAGGGGGAAATAGACAGTAACACGTTCATAATAAGGGACTTTAACACCCCACTTTCACCAATAGACAGATCATCCAAAATGAAAATAACTAAGGAAACACAAGCTTTAAGTGATACATTAGACAAGATGGACTTAATTGATATTTATAGGACATTCCATCCAAAAACACCAGAATACACATTTTTCTCAGTGCTCATGGAACATTCTCCAGGCTAGATCATATCTTGGGTCACAAATCAATCCTTGGTAAATTTAAGAAAATTGAAATTGTTTTAAGTATCCTTTCCGACCAAAATGCTATGAGACTAGATATCAATTACAGGAAAAGATCTGTAAAAAATACAAACATATGGAGGCTAAACAATACACTACTTAATAACGAAGTGATCACTGAAGAAATCAAAGAGGAAATCAAAAAATACCTAGAAACAAATGACAATGGAGACACGACGACCCAAAATCTATGGGATGCAGCAAAAGCAGTTCTAAGAGGGAAGTTTATAGCAATAAAATCCTACCTTAAGAAACAGGAAACATCTCGAATAAACAACCTAACCTTGCACCTAAAGCAATTAGAGAAAGAAGAACAAAAATACCCCAAAGTTAGCAGATGGAAAGAAACCATAAAAATCAGATCAGAAATAAATGAAAAAGAAATGAAGGAAATGATAGCAAAGATCAATAAAACTAAAAGCTAGTGCTTTGAGAAGATAAACAAAATTGATAAACCATTAGCCAGACTCATCAAGAAAAAAAGGGAGAAGACTCAAATCAATAGAATTAGAAATGAAAAAGGAGAAGCAACAACTGACACTGCAGAAATACAAAAGATCATGAGAGATTACTACAAGCAACTCTATGCCAATAAAATGGACAACCTGGAAGAAATGGACAAATTCCTAGAAATGCACAACCTGCCAAGACTGAAGCAGGAAGAAATAGAAAATATGAACAGACCAATCACAAGCACTGAAATTGAAACTGTGATTAAAAATCTTCCAACAAACGAAAGCCCAGGACCAGATGGCTTCACAGGCGAATGCTACCAAACATTTAGAGAAGAGCTAACACCTATCCTTCTCAAACTCTTCCAAAATATAGCAGAGGGAGGAACACTCCCAAACTCCTTCTACGAGGCCACCATCACCTTGATACCAAAACCAGACAAGGATGTCACAAAGAAAGAAAACTACAGGCCAATATCACTGATGAACATAGATGCAAAAATCCTCAACAAAATACTAGCAAACAGAATCCAACAGCACATTAAAAGAATCATACACCATGATCAAGTGGGGTTTATTCCAGGAATGCAAGGATTCTTCAATATACGCAAAACAATCAATGTGAAAAACCATATTAACAAACGGAAGGAGAAAAACCATATGATCATCTCAATAGATGCAGAGAAAGCTTTTGACAAAATTCAACACCCATTTATGATAAAAACCCTGCAGAAAGTAGGCATAGGGGGAACTTTCCTCAACATAATAAAGGCAATATATGACAAGCCCATAGCAAACATCATCCTCAATGGTGAAAAACTGAAAGCATTTCCACTAAGATCAGGAACAAGACAAGGTTGCCCACTCTCACCACTCTTATTCAACATAGTTTTGGAAGTTTTAGCCACAGCAACCTTTTCTTTTTAGAGAAGAAAAGGAAATAAAAGGAATCCAAATCAGAAAAGAAGAAGTAAAGCTGTCACTGTTTGCAGATGACATGATACTATACATAGAGAATCCTAAAGATGCTACCAGAAAACTACTAGAGCTAATCAATGAATGTGGTAAAGTAGCAGGATACAAAATTAATGCACAGAAATCTGTGGCATTCCTATACACTAATGATGAAAAATCTGAAAGTGAAATCAAGAAAACACTGCCATTTACCATTGCAACAAAAAGAATAAAATATCTAGGAATAAACCTACCTAAGGAGACAAAAGACCTGTATGCAGAAAATTATAAGACACTGATGAAAGAAATTATACATGATACAAATAGATGGAGAGATATATCATGTTCTTGGATTGGAAGAATCAACATTGTGAAAATGACTCTACTACCCAAAGCAATCTACAGATTCAATGCAATCCCTATCAAATACCACTGGTATTTTTCACAGAACTAGAACAAAAAATCTCACAATTTGTATGGAAACACAAAAGACCCCGAATAGCCAAAGCAATCTTGAGAACGGAAAACAGAGTTGGAGGAATCAGGCTCCCTGACTTCAGACTATACTACAAAGCTACAGTAATCAAGACAGTATGGTACTGGCACAAAAACAGGAAGATAGATCAGTGGAACGGGATAGAAAGCCCAGAGATAAATCCATGCACATATGGTCACCTTATTTTTGATAAAGGAGGCAGGAATGTACAGTGGAGAAAGGACAGCCTCTTCAATAAGTGGTGCTGGGAAAACTGGACAAGTACATGTAAAAGTATGAGATTAGATCACTCCCTAACACCATACACAAAAATAAGTTCAAAATGGATTAAAGACCTAAATATAAGGCCAGAGACTATCAAACTCTTAGAGGAAAACATAGGCAGAACACTCTATGACATAAATCACAGAAAGATCCTTTTTGACACACCTCCTAGAGAAATGGAAATAAAAACAAAAATAAACAAATGGGACCTAATGAAACTTCAAAGCTTTTGCACAGCAAAGGAAACCATAAACAAGACCAAAAGACAGCCCTCAGAATGGGAAAAATATTTGCAAATGAAGGAACTGACAAAGGATTAATCTCCAAAATTTATAAGCTCATGCAGCTCAATAACAAAAAAAACAAACAACCCAATCCAAAAATGGGCAGAAGACCTAAATAGACATTTCTCCAAAGAAGATGTACAGACTGCCAACAAACACATGAAAGAATGCTCAACTTCATTAATCATTAGAGAAATGCAAATCAAAACTACAATGAGATATCATCTCACACCGGTCATAGTGGCCATCATCAAAAATCTAGAAACAATAAATGCTGGAGAGGGTGTGGAGAAAAGGGAACCCTCTTGCACTGTTGGCAGGAATGTAAATACAGCCACTGTGGAGAACAGTATGGAGGTTCCTTAAAAAAACTACGAATAGAACTACCATATGACCCAGCAGTCCCACTACTGGGCATATACCCTGAGAAAACCATAATTCAAAAAGAGTCATGTACCAAAATGTTCATTGCAGCTCTATTTACAGTGGCCCAGAGATGGAGGCAACCTAGGTGTCCATCATCAGATGAATGGATAGGGAGGATGTGGCACATATATACAATGGAATATTACTCAACCATAAAAAGAAACGAAATTGAGCTATTTGTAATGAGGTAGATAAACCTAGAGTCTGTCATGCAGAGTGAAGTAAGTCAGAAAGAGAAAGACAAATACCGTATGCTAACACATATATATGGAATTTAAGGGAAAAAAAATTTCATGAAGAACCTAGGGGTAAGACAGGGATAAAGACACACACCTACTAGAGAATGGACTTGAGGATATGGGGAGGGGGAAGGGTAAGCTGTGACAAAGCACGAGAGAGGCCTGGACATATATACACTACCAAACCTAAGGTAGATAGCTAGTGGGAAGCAACCGCATAACACAGGCAGATCAGCTGGGTGCTTTGTGACCGCCTGGAGGGGTGGGATAGGGAGGGTGGGAGGGAGGGAGACACAAGAGGGAAGAGATATGGGAGCATATGTATATGTATAACTGATTCACTTTGTTATAAAGCAGAAACTAACACACCATTGTAAAGCAATTATACTCCAATAAAGACATAAAAAAATGTTATTTAAATATTTATGGGTCATATGTCCCAACATCAAGAGTTGGCAATGCCAAAAGAATATATATATATGTATAACCAAGTTACTTTGCTGTACAACAGAAATTAAACACAACATTGTAAATTAACTATACTTCAATAAAATTTTTAAAAAAGATTTGGTAATGCCTGCCTTATGAGAATATTTAGCATATTATATTTAAGGCACACTTTATAAACTATACTGTATATTGACATTATACGTGCCTGAAGCTATTAGTTTAGCTCTTGAATTCCTTTCTTTATTCTTCTGTGAAATACTGTTCTGCTCTTCATCATTATTTCATGATATAACCATTGCCAACCACACAGTAAGTTTTACAGTCTTACCTGCTTATATTTCATTAATGCCTTCCACTCATTCTAGTTTGAAGTCATTTTGATCAGAACGGACAGAATATTTTTCTAATGTCATTGTTTGGATAACCTAAGTAATGATCCAGAATATCAAATTCTGATGTCTTGTACTCTTCCAAACATTCTTGTTTACTTTCCAAAGTCAGAGCCTGAAACTTAAAAAAGAGAGAAATTAAAGTATAGCCTGCCTCCTTCTAACCTTTAGGTTTCTAACAGGATTTCAGATTTGCCAGAGGAGTAAATGAGAAAAGTTCTCATGGTATCCTGTAAAGCAGCCAAACTGGTTAGTAGATCATGAGTTTAGTAGGTTATAAGTTTTGTAAATTTCTCTGGGCTCTCCAGCACATCTCAGATATATGCTCAAGGAATACCCTGCTCATCTTCTAAGTCATTTCAAAACTGGACGCAGTGACTGTTGTGCGCCTCCACAGGAAAGACATCTGCTGATGTCAGTACCTGTTTATTACATTTGAGGTCCCTGTGAAACTTCCTGATTCTAAAGAATGATCCAGTGGCTCAGCGTTTCCCTTCCTTCTCCTCAACCATGTTCTTCCACCCAACAGCCACTTGACATTGGTCTTGTTTCTCTTTCATCTTCACAGAGGAGGATGTTTTCATTCAGCCTAGCTTTGGGGATTTTTTTATCCCATCCTACCTGGAAGTAGTGTTACTTGCACTTAAGTACAAATAACTGAAGCACAGAGGATGGTTCTCCTTCCTTTTACCTGCTTACCTCGCAGACAGACTTGTTCACATTTATAACATATTTACTTGTTCCCCAACTCAGGCAGAAATCACAAAAGCCTCAAGCTCATCTGAAGATGTGCTTCAGTTGTACATACTCAGCTGTGCATATTACTTAAACTTTTGCACAAAAGAGGAAATAGAAATATATTTCAGTCCCCATCCCCACTAAAAAAAAAAAATCACATCTTGTACACTTGTAAAATATTTGATGGTAGCCAAACAGTAGATCAATTCACTGAGGAGAACAGGGAATTTACCTCTAAATACTGGTCATTTAAAAATAGATAAGATTTTGAGCTGCTCAGTTTATCACTGGCACACAGCCCGGAACCTAAAAGAGATAATGTTGTGGACAAGTAACACTTCATTAAAAATTGAAACTATATTACTCACTTCAGTAGTATGCTCCTTTCGGTGGCTTACACCGGGGGTGTAATCTCTAGGACAGTGAATCCCAACGAAGTGGGCTGGGTGCACTTTGCAGACCAGAGAAATTACGTAAGCTTTTGACGATATTTTCCCCCAGATTACTTATAAGGGAACAATAGCCGAGAGTTTGAAGCAATGGTTTGAAAAAGGCATTGACGGCTCTGAGGGTAGCCAGACCAGCAATCTCCACCTGATTTGCAAATGCTAGCAGTCTGAGTTAGGTTTTAAGGGAAACTTTCTCTTAGTCAATATCCATTGCCAGGGATGTGATTTTCTCTGTGATTTTCTGGGCTAGCGTTTTGGGTTTTATGTTTGGCATGATCTACTCTGAAATTTGCCAGAAAGTGTGCTGAAAAGAGAAAGACTTTGTACTATGAGCTCAACACCAAAATAAAAACAATAGCAGTGTCTCAGGGCTATTTTCTTAGAGATTTATTGGGCCTTATTAAATTTGGAACCAGTCAAGAAGAATACAACAGCTGTTGTGAATCTCAAACAAAAGCAAAACAGCCTCTTCTCTGTTTTCCTCCTATGTAGCATCCGTGTAAGCTGGTAAACTCTGTGGGAAAGATCTGTCTTACTTATGCTTACCAACTGGAAAGCACTGTTTACATATACAATGTGATATCAGAATGATCCAAGAGATTTGTTTTGATTTACTTTTCATTTCAGGGCATTTAGGGCTAGCTTACAAAAAAGAAGCTGAACTATAAAGCCTACAAAAACTGATTTCCACAAAACCAAAGACTTTGGAGCTGTTTTCCATGCTTTTTCTGCCATCCTCCACACACCTAAATCTTCACTAAGGAATTCTAAGAACAGATTAAAAAGTGTGATAGTGATGTGTAGAAACAGATATTGGTATTAATTTGAGCTTATGCCTCAGGAAAACTGTAAATGCTAAAGCAAATCCCCAGTTATCTATTTTAAAGCAAAGTTCAGGATGCAATATGATTTTGAAATAGAAAAACAAAACAAAAACAAGCAAACAAAACTTTGCAATACAAACTTCTGTTGTGGACATTTTTCTGTATAGGGAGTATCCAGCGTGTGACCTCAAGGGCAAATGGAGATTGCCTGGGATTTTAGGGGGAAATAGTTTTCTTAATTATACTAGCATATATTAGCTAATAAGGATTAATGTTTGTTCAGCAAAACATTTTGAGAAATTTAGTCTAATGATGAGAAAATGAGTTTATTTGCTACACCAACCATCTGCAATTGATAAAAAGGAGTAAAAGGACTTAACAGATAATTAAAGTTTACCAGAAAAATGAGGACTCTGAACCTGCAAATGAGGCTCACTGCTTGCCGTGATGGTGAAAGTAATTGAGGTGGTGCATCTGGTGCTAGATGTTAACGAGTTAGGAGTGTGTGTAGGAGAAGCTGAATTAAATTCTTATGTTTGAGTTTACTTTAGTGCAATCCTATAGCTATATCACTGTATCAGTCAGGGTCCAGTCAGAAGATAGAAATCACACCTGTTATTTTAATTGTGAGATTTTTAATAGAAATAATTTTTAGCCCAGGCATTGGAAAACTCTAAAATCAAAATGGCAAGGCTAAATGCATCAAGGAAATGGTAAAAAGGAAACAGCTACAGCCCCTAGGCTGGGGGGATAAAGAGAATGAGGTTAGAATTATTAAAAGTTACAAGCTTAGAAGAGAAAGGGCACCAGAGAATGGGGACTTAGAGTCTGTGAGGAGGGGAGTCTCTGGCCGGCTGGTATTGGTATTTCCCATACTCAGAGGAGAGACCCTCTACAGCTGAAACCCAGAATTTCAGAAGGGAGCACCAGCCAGCTGTTGCTGGTATGTCTGAAGAGGTTCAGTGAGGCTGGTTTGGAGGAATGAGTCTTAGAGAATGAGCAAACTCAAATACCTGCTACTACTAGAAAACAATTTTGCTGCCAGAGTGAGGAAGGTTTGCTAGGACAACAGTGATGGGAGCAAGAAGTAAAATCAGGAGTAGAAAGTAAACAGGAAGGAGACTGTCTCTTCTTTGTCTTCCAGCCTCCTGGTCTCTCTCTCTAGTGCTTCCTATAAGTGCAACCGGGAGTCAAAACAGAAATGCAGTTTACAGAGTCTCAGCCCCAGCCTCCCAAACCTTCGGTTGGCTGGGCGGGTTTGATGCTGCAAGACAATAGCTTAATAACTGACCCAGTCACTGAAACTTGATAGAGAAACTGTTTCCCCAGATCAGGCATTTCTTGGAAAGCGATGTCTTTGAGATCTCCAGCTTATTGGCTTACTCCAGCTTATCGGTTCACAAGATTGTATTCTTTTTTTACTGATACGATAGAGTAATTCAACACAATGAATTTGAAACTGCAGGGGGAAATACAAGAACATCATTGATTTGTTCCAGGAAGTGAGTACTTTCATACTCAAATTGTTCGTGTGGATTGGGCCAGTACCCACTGGAGACTCCATTCACTTCCATTGCTAAACTTTCCTAGAGTCAGTGGAACCATGGTTACTGAAAAACTGCAGAGTTATTTACAGGAAATACAGTCACAAATTTGGGGGAGATTCACAATCTTTGAGCATGAATCACACTTTAAGTTTTCATGATTGCTTTTGGAGTACAGACCTCTCTGTGTGACTTAATTGTCAAGTGTTTGCCATATCCTTTTTTTTTTTTTGGTACGCGGGTCTCTCACCGTTGTGGCCTCTCCCGTTGCGGAGCACAGGCTCTGGACACACAGGCTCAGAAGCCATGGCTCACGGGTCCAGCCGCTCCGTGGCATGTGGGATCTTCCCAGACCGGGGCACGAACCCACGTCCCCTGCATCGGCAGGCGGACCCTCAACCACCGCGCCACCAGGGAAGCCCACCATATCATTTTAAGATGGTTTTATTCTGGCTGGTAGAACTATGTCAATCAAGATGACACAGTATCTGGCAACTTTGGGTATAAACAGTGTAAGTATAGAAAATTCCAGAACTGTTCTGTAATTTTAGGCTCTGTAAAAGTATGTTCTCAAAAATAATGAAACTGAAGCTATTGTCATCTGGTCATTATCTGAATAAAAAATAAGACATAAAAAATGTCCTGGACTTCCGTGGTGGCGCAGTGGTTAAGAATCTGTCTGCCAATGCAGGGGACATGGTCCTCCTAGTCCAGGAAGATCCCACATGCCATGGAGCAACTAAGCCCATGTGTCACAACTACTGAGCCTGTGCTCTAGAGCCCGTGAGCAACAACTACTGAGCCCATGGGCCACAACTACTGAAACCCTGCACTCTAGGGCCCACGTGCTGCAACTACTGAGCCCCCATGCTGCAACTACTGAAGCCTGCATGCCTAGGGCCCGTGCTCCGCAATAAGAGAAGCCACCGCAATGAGAAGCCTGCATGCCGCAGCAAGTAACCCCTGCTCGCCGCAGCTAGAGAAAGCCTGCCCACAGCAACAAAGACCCAACACAGCCAAAAAAAAAAATAGTCCTGATTTTTTATACACTCAAAATCTTGAAAATAGTTTCCTTTATCCTAAGTACCAAACAGAATTTTTGTTGAAGTTTTAAAACTTCAATAACTAACCGTAGAATGATTTTTTAGGAATAAACCAATTAAACTACCTTTGTTAAATTTTATACTACTAATAAAAAATCTACATATTATATATTTGCTATGTATAAATAACCACAAGACACACAGGTCCACAGACAATTCCAAATCTTTGAGGCCAGACATATTTCAGAATTCAGAAGTTTTCTGATTTTAGAAAAGCAGTGAGGCACAAATACTCAAATACCATTTTAATATTCACATTAACAGAGATCAATAGGCTATAAATAGCCTCATGTCCATGCATACCAAATCAGGAATTATTACCATCTATTACCAGGTGAGTTACAAGAAAACCTTTTGATGTTTAGAATACGCAAATTTTTGGAATTATGAATAAAGTGTTGTAGACTTCTATATTACTAACTATTGTCATTGGTAAAATATTTGCATGTCTAAAAATTGGTATATCCAATCATGTAACCTTTAAATATGACATCAAGAAAGTTTCATAAATGTGATTTTTTCAATAGAACAGACTTTAGCATATTTGTGTAACAAAGAAAAGTTAGTTGAGAGTCAAAGATATGAGAGGTAAAAGTAATAGATGTCATAAGACTACAAAAAATAAAAAGAGGGGGGAGATCCTTCCATTTTTTTCCCTTTAAACAGCATTTGCTGAGCGACTTCTGTATGCTAGAATTGTGCTAGATATAGCAACGCAAAGACAAATAAGACCCAGGCCCTGCAATCCAGGAGACTTCGGTCCAGCTAAAGAAATGCAAAAAGTATGAAAAAAAATACTAGGATGGAAATCCATGGAAGTACAGTGGAACTGAAAGGATGAAATAATTGATTCTTTCAAGGAAGGGAGAGTCAAAACAGTTCATTGACAGGTGACGCTTGAAAAATTAGTAATTATTTTTCAGGGTGAGGGTGGGGACACTGAGAGGAAACGAGAAGGTTACTTTTGGACCGAGGAACAGTTTGAGCTAGTGCATGTGTTTATGAGACAGAGTGTCACAGGAAGTGTAATCAATAGCATAGATGGAGTTATATTAGTATCAATGCAAAAAATTCTGAGTGCCTACTATATGCTATTCTTTCACTGTACAATATGGTAGCCATTGGACACTTGTGACTATGGAGAGCTTAAAATGTGACTAGTGTGACTAAATAACTAAATTTTTCATTTTATTTAATTTTCTTTTAAAAATAGCAATCTGTTTATTAATTCACTTAAAATAACCATAATAAGCCCATTATATGTTAACAAGTTACATATTGCTTATAGAAATAACAATATTTTCCTAAACTTTTAGAGATATCCCACCTTCGGATCAGTCCTACCATTCTAGTGTACCTATTTCCTACTTGCTCGGGATGCTCCTGGTAAAGCTCACACTTGCAACGTTTTCTGAAGAATAATAAGGACTGCATTTAGGCTATTAGATCTGCTATATCCAAGGAAGCCTGGTAGTTTTGACCACTCTTCTGCGGTAGCACATAATGGGGTTTGGTGTACAAAAGACTCAAACCAGGATAGATCCTGCAGTTCAAGTTACAGTCCAAAGCTCCTAGGTTCCACAGGTTTCTCCTGAGAACATGCCCTTAATAAGTCACATGCTCCCAAATCCCCACCTCAAAGCTTGCTTCTAGGGAATCCAACAAAAAGAAATATGTTAAATTTGATATGTCTATGGGACATCCTAGAGGAAATGTTAAATAAACAGCTGGATCTTGAGCCTCGTGCTTGGAAAAGTAATCTGGGCTGGGGATATAAATTAAAAGGCCAACTAATCATGAAAGATGACATTTGGATCTATGAGAATTTATACTACCTGGAGATATAATGTCAAAAGAAGACAGAGGATGGAATCCCAATCATAAGATATTAGGTAGAGGAGAAGGAGCTAATGAAGAAGAATGAGGAGTGACAAAGTAGGAAAAGAACTAGAAGACAGTACAATAAAGAAATTAAAGAGGAGATTTTGAAGAGGCAGGTGTGGTCAATGTGACAAAGGCAGATGGGTGTTTAAACAAATCAACAGGAGACAACATAGACAACAGAGAAGAGAAGAGGCACCATGGACTTAGGAAACATGCAGGTTATTGGTCGAATTTTCAAGGGTAGTTTGGGTGGACTGTTGTATGGACGTCGTATGTTATTGGGAATGAGTGATAAGAGATGTCCAAGAAAATGTAGTTTGTGGGAAATGTTTTTTGGAGAAATTTGACTATTTCATGGAGCAGAGAAATTGAGTATTTGAGATTGATCCAATAGAAACAGAGAGATTGAAGGTGAAAGAGAGAGGAAAAAATCGAAGTCAAATTGTTAAGAAAGTGCAGAAGCCTACTGCTTAATCCCAAACCCAGACATGTTTACGTTTTGGTAACAGCAGCACTCCACTCCCAGTACCAATAACTGTAACATTCAGAATTCAATCAACAAAAGCATAACAAATTTGAGTGGTATAGAATTAAGAGTTATTGTAGGGATTAAATCCTAAATAATTGTGAGGCTTCTGGGAAATAATAGGAAGGAGATGGTTGAGTGATCATAGAAAAATCACTAACCAATTGACAACAAAGGGAAGCTGGAAAAAAGAGTCTGAGAAAGGTTGCTGCCTTGGCCTCTAAGGGAGTGGGCCTGAGGCACTATAGGTCAACAGGAAAGCAGCCAGAAAACTGGAAGAAAACTGGATTCATAACATGGAAAATCTAGGACAAGCTAGAACATATGAAGATAGCTGGAACCCACAAAGGCAAACTGCAAACCATATCTATCTCTCACTATATCTAATCCCAGCAAGGCAGATGGCCTGCAGATAGAGCTGGGGCCGTTTTCTATAGAGCTGTGCACAGGCCTGGTTCGGGACTCAGAGAAGCTGAAGGGCGAGATCCAACTGCTCCACGCTGAGGAAGGGAAACAGCCTGAATGAGCTGCACCAGCACTTGGCGAGCAGGGGTCAGCAAATTTTCTTTATAAAATATATATCAATAGGTACAGCATCTATAGGCCATAAAGCAAAGCACGTTAGGCTTTGAAAGTCACCTGGCTTCTGTTGTGGTCACCCAACTATAACACAGTAGCGTGAAAATAGCAGAAGACAAGTGTGGCTATGTCCAATACAACTTTATTGATAACAACAGGCAGTGTGCTGAGCCTGGAGCTTGCCAACCATGCTTTAGAGTATAATGACTACTACTTCATATCTATATTCCAAATCCTGCACAAATTTATACTGTGCACAGCCCTAAACTTGAACCATGCAGAGAAGGAAATACTGGGAAATATAGTTTCATATTAGGTATGTTGATGCAAATCACAAAATCATGTTCTCACATTTTCTTCAGGTATCACTCCTGGCTTCTACTAAAGACAAAATGAAACAAAACCCAAAAAAACCTCATAAGTACTATAAAAATATACTTGTAGTATATAGATAGTAAATATTTGGGTCTTGATGGCCCAGAGGGTTTGGTAAATATTAACAAGAAGACACGTGCCTGGCAGAATTTACGAACTTTCATAAAGTGTCACAAGGATGATGAACTCTTCAAAGGGCTCTATGACTTTCACAGGATAATTCCCACTGAGATAAACAATTCAAACGGGTATCCTTAATTCAAAGATTTTTGGAGACTGGTATTTTACCTCATTCTGTCTCATATAATGTGTATAGTTCAGTGTTATTAAAAAAAATTTTTAGTAGCACAACACTTTCTTCAGATGAAATCTTAATCAGAAGTAGAAATAAATAAAACATAGAAAGGAGCTTATATGTGGAAGTGTAAAGAAATAAAAGAGATAAAAGTTGAACACCTCCAGTTGCAAGGATAATAGAGAGAGAGGCATATGTGCATTGCAAAGGTGGTTATTCACTGCAGGCCTTACCATTTTTCTGTTTCATATAATTTAATTTTAATACATTAAGGTACATCTATAGGTCTTCATAAGCACTACTCCCAGCCTATGTTGTAGACTGACATCTCTTTTGCCAATGAGGGCAAGTAAGAGAAAACAGGTAAGATAAATGTGAAGTATGGATTCAAGGGCAAAGGTCATTTGAAGATTAAAGAAGAAAGTTATCATAGCTTCTCCAAACAATGACATTATCTTTTGTTCTGCTAACTCAGGTTACCTTGATACCCTGGGAGACCAAAGTAAAGATATTTAAAGATATCCGAATTTTCATTAATACCCTCCAAAAGTAGGGCAATTTTAATAAGACCTCTGAAAACTAATATTTCCTGTAATCTCTAGGCACAATGGGTACCTTACCATTACTGCTGAAGGAAGAACCCATCCTTTAAAAAGAAAAATTCAGATTTTACTACAAAATGCTGATCGCCTCCTGAAAAAGCGCCTAAAGATTTGAAAATTCTATTCCTCTATCCCCTAAACACCTAGTAGATCTGCAAAACAATTTGTTTGGTTGACAGGAGAGAACTATTTCAAATGCCAGTGGGTAGCCTTCCAGCAAATAAGACTACAACAAGAATGTTTCTTCCCTGACTGCTAATGGCTAATCCTGGTACTGCGCTTTCAGCTGCTTCTTCCCAACATGGGTATCCTTTTAGGCAATGTGCCTGCCACAGCTTGCCTCAAACTGACATGGTGTCAAGATGCAGAGAAATGAAATGTGTTGAAGAAAGAGACAACTGGATGTTATTAGCATTGTATCCATCAGTGTGCAGGGTGGAATCAGCTGGGAGGGCAAATAGGCCTTTGCCCAGACAGAAAGTCCATTTGTTCACTATGGTAACATACTAGCTTCTGAAGATGAAATATCCTAGCAGTCTAACCTCATTTATGTTTAAGTGTGGAGCTCATTTCTCTTTCATTAGCATGTTTTTCTCTTTTAGGTCTTTGATCTTAAGAACAGAAATACTCAGAAATCAAACACAACAAAATATCTTAACCAAAGTGGAGCTTTCATACCCTAAGATGAGACTACAGATGGCCACTGAGATCCATGTGTGTAGGCATGGTCATGCTTCATGATCCCACAGCCCTTGGACAAAACTTGCCCTTTCTCTCATGGTTGTAGCGGCTGTTTGAAAACCCGGTCCAGGTCTTGACTATGCTTCCTAGGCTTAGAGTCATCGCAAAGCCTCTCCTCAAAAAATTAAATATAAAGTATAATTATTGCCATCCAGAATGGTACTGTAATCCAACCAAGAATATGATAAAAAAGAGATTATGCAAGTCCCCCTTCTTGATGGTCAGCTTTCTGAAGGAGGCTTTGCAATATTTTTCACATAAATTATCCCTATGATGAGTATAAGATTAAAATTGGGTCAAGACTAACAGACACAAATTATTAGATAAAACTAATATATGTTCATAAAACTTGGAATAAAATGTGCTTCTTTGGGTTTTCAAATGTCTGCAAGAAATGGTTAAATAATTTCAGGAAGGAATATTAACTTTTAAAAATAATGTATTTAAAGAGGTATTTAAAGGTTAGAAAATTGGTACTTGTCAGACCAGAACAGGTAGGAAAATCAGAAATATGCACACCATCCAAAAGCATTATAATATGTGACTTTGGCATTCTTTCATTGATATATAATTAAAATACATTAGGCATTTATTGAAGCCCACTATTTATCCAGCATCGAACTAGGTGCTAGAAATAGAAGTACAAATGACATTTCTTTCTTGCCTTCAAAGCGGAGCTCAAACTTTCATGGAGGAGATAGAAAGCCTCAAAGATTGGGTACAGTGTTGAAGTTCCTGTTTGGTTAGGTTCACTTGGGAAATCATACCGTGGAAAATCCACCTTACTTATTATGCTACTTTTGTATTAACGTGTTAAAAACATCATGTCCTAAGCGATATTCAAATTGTGTGACCCAAGCACTCTGGAAATGTTCTAAATGACATAAGAAGGCTTCACAAAGGTGAGAACACCTGAGCAGAGCCTGGCTCAGTGAAGAGCATTTACTCAACTTAGAAAGAAGGGAGGAAAGGGAAAGTTGGAACAGCATGATCTGTGGAGATGTGAGAGGATGTCATGTCCGAAGAAAGATAGCCCACTGTGAATGATGTCTAGGGATATATAACAGGGATGGGCGTGGGAGGTAAATTTATAGGATTGCAATCGTGACATAAAGTAGCTATATACTCCTTGACCTAATAGGTTTCACTGATGTAGTAAATCTATCTTCTGAACTTTGTGGTTTTAGAATTGACAATGACACAGCTTTTTGTTTTATTCAGAGTTTTTATTTGCTTTTCTGAACTCCAACATGTTTTATTTCCCTTTCACAATAAAATAAACCATAAAGGATAAATTCATAGCTATACATCCTAATTAATGCATCAATAATTCTTTAGCAGAGAGCCCAGCGTATATTAAAAAATAGTAAGAATTTGAAGATAAAAGTTCATGGACCTTTGTAGTATATTTCTATTGGGAGGGTTAAAACAAGGCAAGTATTAGATGGAAGGGTCTTAGACTAAGATGACAATAGTAGAAAAAATGGAGAAAAAGACAAGTCAGAGTGGAACTTTGAAATAAGAATAAAAATTGCTATAAATAGAAGTAGAAGCCTTACCCTCCAAATTCTGGAAGAACAGAATTTATCCTTCCATTGGGAAAGCTAAGAAAAGTGAGACAAAGTCATCTATGTGAATATTCTTTGCCACCTTTGCCACCTTTCTGTGTTCTATGTTGGCATGTGACAACCTGTCTTGTTGACTGACTTCTAGTTAGACTCAGCCACTCTGAGGTACTGCTGGATATTGGAAAATGAGAAGTGGGGAAATGACTCTTTCTCTTTCACATCTTCCATTCAAGAGTACATTTTAACACATCCAGCACTCACATGGCAGAGTCTCTTCCTCAGCCCTGGTTCCAGTGTATCACCCCCTCTAAGAAGTCCTAGAACCTGTCTTCCTAGAACCCCCTTAGCTGCAGTACTGGCTTCTTAGCACTTGCTCCATGGTTGCAGCATTGCCTAAGGAGTCCCTCCTTAGATGTCAAGTCCTTGCTGTACCCCAAGTCACACAACAGAGGGGTATTCTTTATTTCTTATAACACCAAATCTTCTCCTTTGTTACCCCAGACTTGATATTGGCTGCATCCTGTGTTAATCCCTGGATTACATCATCTTCCCCTTTTTGTTCCCTCATCTCCTCAACAAATTTGTAACTAGTTACCTATATGAAAACACCTCTGTGAAAAATAAAACATCATTTCTCTTTTACTGACTGTACCCTAAGTTATCTAGTACTTGTTACCAGTAACAGTAAGCCAATGAAACAATTCACCAAGATTGGATTCTCAGAGTGATTTGCCAAGTTATGGGAGCTTAAAGGCAGGGATGCCATATACTCACAGGAAAATGGGATACTGCTAATCTATGGCATGCATTGGAATCATGATTTCTTAAATTATCAACTGAGACTACTTGGGATGCCTATAGAAGGCAGTAATTTGGGATAACAATTAGTTGCTGCATTGAGTTGTTAAGGTAGCAATGATGATTTTTAAGTACTACGGGGTTAGATGTCTACTTCTGGAGAGTCTACAGAAATAAACTCACAAATTCAGGGCTTTAAACTCCCAGCACAAGGCATGGTCAAAAATTGTTCATAGTATCCCTAAACTAATCATTTATTTATTTATTTTAGGGCAGGGCAGATATGGCTGAAAATCAGATTAAAAATTTAGTTATACAGGATGCTATATTACAACGTAAGTTGAACTCAGCCCCTTGTGAAGTGAGTTGTTGGAAAGTAAAGGCATTGATGGGGAAGGAGTAGGGACCCTGAGACTTAAAATTGAAACCTTTGGGTAGATGAGGGAAAATCTGAGGTATATGAGCATCCTAGCCAAGTAGAAGAAATGCCTCTCTTCTTGACTAAAGAAGCTCATCTACTCTTGCTTGAAGATTCTGTAATAACCTTACCCAAGGCAGTTGCCTTGCAAGAGGATAACTGTTCTCCTTAAGATACCCTCTCTATCCATCATTGCTTTATGATAACCATAACCATAACTAGAATCTGTTTACATATTCCCCAATGAGAGCAAGTACAACATCTGACCCAGGAAAACATATATTAAACACCAAAGTACATGCAATATTTCTCTAATTTATATCAGCACACACCTGGAGAATATGGATAGGAATCAATTCTATGGGTGTTAGGTCAAGGGGAATGGAGTATAATAGTACATTGACTCAAATTCTTCACTCTGGGTACACTTATCCACTGGATTTAATGTGTTAGCTTGAGCAACTAGAAATGACTCTGATAGTTGGCTTTGTGAGTTGACTAAACCAGAACTCAATGGTGACCTATATTCAATGACCTATATTCAATAGTTACATGACAGAACTTCCCTAGCATAATGTAGAGAAAGAAATCCAAAGACTTATGCAGATATTTAGAAATGTTAGAGTGGATTTACTATACTATATAATCTATCCTATTTCCTACTGTTTCTCAAGAGGTCCCCTTAGGCATTCATTTTCTTAGGCATCGAAAAATGAATTAGTGAGGGGAGAACCAACATGACTGAAAAGCTCTGTGGTGTCTGTCCTCTGAAGACTAGGGATGATAATGGTGAGAGATATCTCATTGACCTGAGTTCTCTAATTTCATTGGGAAACACAGTAACAGGCAGAGGGAAAGAATGGCAATCAGACAGGGATCCCTGTTTTGATAGGGATATTTGATGGTAAGTAAAGAACTATAGCATCCTTAGAAGTGAAATAAATGGATTCAGTAATTAATCTATAAATCTAGAAAAATTCTAGGAATCCAAAATGCCACCGCATTACCATTAGTCAAAGCAGGAGCTTACGATGTTAGATGATATATAGAATTTTGACCTAGATTTGCCTCATAATATGCTCAGATGTCCATGGTTATTTCCTCAATTCCAAAATATATAATTGAAATAGACTAAGTAGAATTTCCACATTAATATTCTGGAATAATAAACCAAAAGCAGACCACATTCTTATGGAAATTGCCAAAATTATTGTTAACATTAAAACTTTTAAAATGTGGCAATGATGATACTTACAAACTCCTAATGTTCTCATTAGGCAGATGGGTATTGGAGAATATCTGTAGATTATGATCAATTTAATTACCGCTGATTCTAATTGCAGCCGCTGTTCCCTATGTGGGATCTTCAGATATGGTCTAGGTGTGAAGCAAATCAATTCAGAAATAAATTGTGCTATTTTCCTCTATACAAATTATAAAGAACCACCAGAGCAATTTTCTTTTAACAGGAAGGATCAGCAGTATACCTTCACTGCACATTTTGGAAAATGTCAACTCTCCTGCTCTTTGTCCGTCATCTAGTCTTCAAGGTCTTTGATCAACTTGACGTCCCACAGGTATATGTTAAGAACTAAGTGACATCTTAACTGACTTTTAAAATGCAATTGCTGACATATTGTATTCTTTGGAGCAGCTGAAATAACATTGGTAATCTATTTTTCAAAGATTTGGTAGAAAGTAAAGCCATGTGAGGTAGTGAATGGACAACTTTATTTCTTCCCTGAAAATTAATTTAATTTTCTACCTCTTTACTGGTTAATTTTTGTAAATTATACTTTCCTAACAAAATTTTTATTTCATTTTTTTATATAATTAATTTTTAAACACTATCATGGGCTGAGAGGTGAGTTAAACGCTTCTGTACATGTCTATTTCTCTATCTTGTAGGTTTTGTTTTTTGAAGTTGAGGCATTTGGCTCATAGATAGATATTCAACACTACTATGTTTTCATTGTAGATGGCTCTTTTTAACATTACAGACTGTCCTTTATCTCAGTTAATGCTTTTTTGGCCAGAATTCTGCCTTGACTAATAGATTATGACTCTAGCTTTCTTTTGTTTGCCTTTGCTTGTCTAATTTGTCATTCTTTTATTTTCAGTCTTTCTGAATTACTTTGTTTTAGCCATTTATCATGTATAGAGAATAGACATATATATTTATATGAAGTAGTTTGCTTTATTGGAAAATCTTTCTGAAAATATGAGTTAATTTCATTTATATTTATTGATATGAAAAATGTTCCTGATCTTATTTCTATTGAATAATTTTACATTATATTTTTCTTTTTACGTGTTGCTTTTTTTGGCTGCACCACATGGCTTGTGAGATCTTAGTTCCCCAGCCCCACCAGGGATGGAACCTGGGCCCTCGGCAGTGAAAGAAGCACAGAGTCCTAACCACTAGACTGACAGGGAATTCCAAAAAATTTACATTACTTTCTTTTTTTTTCTCAGACCAGGGATGGAACCCAGGACACTAGCATTGAGAGCACCAAGTCCTAACCACTGGACCGCCAGGGAATTTCCTTTTTTTGTAGGTTTTTAAAGAGACTTAAAATAGTGGTCTTTTTTCTTCACTTTATTTTTTATGTGTAGGTCTGACAGTTATAAAAGTTTTTCTTTTTGTTCTGGTCATTACCTTTATAATTATGACCTTATCTAATATCCCTACTTAATCCATTTCTTTTGACAGTAACTATCCTTACTTTGTTATGACCTCTACTTTCTATTTTTTGTCGATAATATTAACTTTACCAATATTTACATTTATACTTTTAAATATATCTATAATTATATTACTGGTTTTTTGGCTTTGAAGGATTCCTTTGACTCCTAGCTAATCCTTTTAATCAATGAACTTATCCCTCATGTTGTTTCCTCCTTCCTTCCACATGTGTGTAGCTGTCTCATTTATAAATATATAGGCATGTAACTTTCACATTCTGTTCTGTCACCATAAGCACCACATTTCTTTGAGACTTAGTTTTATAGTTACCTATGTTCAATGCTCAACAAATTATTTTGCCACAATTTCCCCAGCTCGTTTCTTTGTTTAATTTTTCCAGTAGTTTTTTCAAGAAAGACTTGTGGTTTCTTACATGTTTAACATTATTTATCTGAGGTGTTTATGTTTGAAGAACAACTTGATTGAATTTAAAAAATCTTTGGCTCACAGTTTCTTCCCTTGAGTATTTTGTAGCTCTTCCCTTCTGTCAATTGCTGTGGAGAAATCCATGGCCAGCTTGATCTTTTCCCCCTTGTAAGTGTCTTGTTCTTTTTATACCACTGCCCAAAAGAGTCTTTCTTTATCTTTAAAATCCAAGAAATTTACTAAGCTTGGTCCCAATGTTGAGTTTTCTGGGTCAGTTTTTGTTTTTTGTTTTTGTTTTTTGATGGTGTGTCCTTACAATATGTAGATACACATTTTTATTTTGTTTTGTTGTAAATCTCAAGAAAGCTTTTTTGAATTGTATCTGGAACTTATTCTCTGTTCCATTGTTTCGATTTTTTTTCAGATACTGCACCTATGCATCATTTGGATATCTGTTCCATGTCTTCTAGAATTCCTTTTCCTAATTCTTCAAAACTCTTTCTTTAATTCAGCACGATTTTGTTCCTGTTTGGTGAACTATTTTTGGAAGCTTTTATAAGTATTTTTGTGTCTATGAATTATATCTGTCCCTAGTTTTAATGAAGATAGAAATTGTGCATCTTTTTCATTAAAAAAAAATGTTGTTAATTTTGAATGATTTCCAAGGAGCAATGGTGTCTTATGAAACCTTGTTAATACAAGAAGATACTCTACGTTTTTAAGCTAAAATCAGTAGCAAGATAAGGCTGCCCTCTATAACTGTTGCTATTTGAAATTTTACTGCAGATCTTGGCACAGAGTAAAGAGACGGAAAAAATGTCACAAAGATTAGAAAGAATAAAAACAGCCATTACAGATGTATGATTTTCTACATAAAAAACCCAAACTAATTCACTTAAAAATTATTAAAATTGGGCTTCCCTGGTGGCACAGTGGTTGAGAGTCCGCCTGCCTATGCAGGGGACACGGGTTTGTGCACAGGTCCGGGAAGATCCCACATGCCGCGGAGCGGCTAGGCCCATGAGCCATGGCCGCTGAGCCTGCACGTCTGAAGCCTGGCTTCAGAAGGAGAGGCCACAACAATGAGAGGCCCACGTACCGCAAAAAAAAAAAAAATTATTAAAATTAATAAGAGTTTTAGACGAAGCTAGATAAAATGTCAATATAGAAATGTCAATTTCATGTCTGTACCACAAAAATATTTAGGAATAATTCTTTAAAATACAAAAAGGTAAAAGACCTGCATAGAGAAAACCATAAAACTCTAAAGAACATCATTAAAGTCCTAAGTAAATAGAGTCACATGATCTTCATGGTTAAGATGACTCAATACTAGTAAGAGATCAAACCTACCCACATTGACCTAAAAATTTAATATGATTAAAGTCATAGGCATGGCTGGCTCTTATAAGGGACTTGCTAAACTAATACTAAAATGTATATGGAAGAGAAAAGGACTAATTAGAGCCAAGCCAATCCTGAGGAAGAAGAAAAAAGTGAAGGGTCTTGCCCTATAAATTATAAAACCATTATGGATTTATGGTAATGTAGTACTGTGTGGTATTAGTATAGGGTTAGACCAATAGAAAGCTTAGAAACATGCCTATGTTTCTTATAAATTTGTTATATGACAGAAGTTCCATTGCAAATCAGTGGATAAGTGAGGGGCTGTTCAACAAATTGTGCTCAGATAATAATTGTCCATATGAAAATGGATACTCCTGACTTCGATTCTAGATAGATTGACTTATAGGTGAAAGTACAACTCTTTAAAAACTTAGAATATAATACAGAAGAATAGCTGTATGACCTTAGAAGAAGGAATGACTTCCTAAATAATATGCAAAAACCATTAATTACAAAATAAAAGGCAATAAACACCACCCCCTTAAAATTTTAAAACCTCCATTCATCAGACAACATCATTTCAAAAGAAAAACAAGAAAGCCACAAACCAGGAGAAGATGTTTGCAACACATTTAGCCAGAGAGAGTTTATTCCAATAAATCAATAGAAAAAGCAATTCATGTAACAATATGGAAAAAGTGAATCACAGAAGACTACACACAGTATGCAAGCATATTTGATAAAGTTCTACAATCAGCAAAAGAAAACAAGTTCTGTTTAGGATTACATACATTTGGGATAAAAACTATTTTTTTAAAGAAAGGGAAAATCAATAAAAAATGCAAATAAATACTTGCAGTTATCTCTAAGAAGAGGAGATAGAAATGGATAAAGTGGGAGCACATAGATTAATTCAATATTATTGATCATTTTTGAGTTCTTTATTTGCATAACAGCTTCCTAGTGCTTATATGAGCTTAAGAAATATTTAAAGTTTTTTTGTATGTTTTATATCTTAAGTATATATTACTTATATCCTTCTTAAAATCAACTTTACTTTTGAATTATAATGAACACACAGGAAAAGCATAAATCATAAATATGTGGGTCAGTAAATTATCACAAAGTGATCACATCCTTGTAACCACCACCGATGTTAAGAAGTAGAACATTACCACCAAAAGGCCCCTTCTCCATACCCTTAACTTCGTCCCCATATAACCAATCTTTTTTTTTTAAGATATACCCATCTTATTTTACTTATTTACTTATTTATTTATTGATTGGTCTTCACTGATGCGCGTGGGCTCTCTCTAGTTGCAGCTGCTCTTCCTTGCGGCGTGTGGGCTTCTCATTGCGGTGGCTTCTCTTGTTGTGGAGCACGGGCTCTAGGCGCACGGCCTTCAGTAGTTACAGCATGGGGACTCAGTAGTTGTGGCATGCTGGCCCTAGAGCATGCGGGCTTCAGTAGTTGTGGCTCGCGGGCTCTAGAGCCTAGGCTCAGGAGTTGTGGTGCGTGGGCTTAGTTGCTCCGCGGCATGTGGGATCTTCCCAGACCAGGGATCAAACCTGTGTCCCCTGTATTGGCAGGCGGATTCTTAACCACTGCACCACCAGGGAAGTCCTCAAACATTCTTCTGTATGTATGCAATTGTACATATAAAATATCATAAGGAATTTTAAGCAAGGAAAGCATGTTTCTGCTGAAGCCAACTATTTCTAGGAAAGTTTTCATCTTCAACCAAGTAACAGATTTTACATAGTAAGGGAGGAAGGGGACACCTACCCTGCCTGCAAATCAAACTATTGTACCCTAGTAGTCAAAGGGGTGGTAAGAGATAGTATTAGGAAACTATTATTATAATTTGTTCTCAAGAAATCCTGAGATTCGGTCTAAACCCTTTTCTGCTTGAGAGCTCATCAGTGTTTGAACACAGCTGTCCTATGTCCCCAAATCGTCTCTTTTCTGAGCTTCCATGCTCTCATTTCTTTAGCGATCCATTATGCACATTCCATTTTTATTTTTTAACCTCTTCATTGGAGTATAATTGCTCTACAATGCTGTGTTAGTTTCAGCTGTATAACAAAGTGAATCAGCTATACATATACACATAGCCCCACATTTCCTCCCTCTTGCGTCTCCCTCCCACCCTCCCTATCCCACCCCTCTAGGTGGTCACAAAACACTGAGCTGATCTCCCTGTGCTATGCGGCTGCTTCCCACTAGCTATCTATTTTACGTTTGGTAGTGTATATATAGAACTTTGCCATCTGGTTGTTTTCCTATGGGTATATGGCAATTTGAAAATGCCTGTTTTAAAAACATGGTGCCAAGAACTGAATTCAATATATTAGCTGCGCTCAGACCACTGCAGAATCCACTGAGATTATTAACTTCTTGTCAGTATACTATTATTAATATAGCATAAAATTATATGAACTACGTTTTTGTATTATATCAGCCTTATGACTACACTGGCTGTTATAAACCACCAAGTATATTTTTACATAAACTCTATCACGATTCTAACTTTCGTTATTCTGCTCCTTTTCAAATAATTAATTTATTTTCTTATAGCCAATCTTGGCCTTGTCTCATGACATGATTGTCTATTTTTGTTTTTTGTTTTTGTTTTTTTGCGGTACACGGGCCTCTAACTGTTGTGGCCTCTCCCGTTGCGGAGCACAGGCTCCGGACGCGCAGGCTCAGCGGCCATGGCTCACGGGCCCAGCCGCTCCACGGCATGTGGGATCTTCCCGGACCGGGGCACGAACCCGTGACTCTCAACCACTGCGCCACCAGGGAAGTCCTATTGTCTATTTTTGATAGTCTATTTTCTAGTGTTTTGGTTTGGGAGATGGATTGACATGGAATATTACATCTGTATGGTGACTACTTTCCAATTTAAAAAAAAATTGCATGTATTATATTGTTTTCACAAAGTCCCCTAATAATAGACAGGGATTATTATTCCCATTCAAAAATTAGAGAAACTAAAAATCAGGAACATAAGCAACATACCCCAAATCAGGTTTATTAAGTGGCAAATCCTACACTTGAGCCAATATATTTTGGATCTAGGGATCTTTTCACTGTTTCTTTCACATTAGACTGTTTAACACTGATTAAACAGTGTTTTTAAAACTTTAAAAAAAATTTTAAAAACTTTTAAAAAACTCATTAACTATGAAGACATAGAATGGGGAAAGGTGCCGAGAAAGAATTCCCAAATCACTCCACTTTCATAAATAAGTGTTAACAATAATGGTGATTCCAAGACTCATGCCAAGAGAATTACAATACACATTTTGATAGCCTAAGTCACAACACACGTCAAGGAAAATAATTAGATCATCTTGGCTTCAACTTAGAAAATTGTCAAAGTTTTCACAAGTCTTTCAACTTGTAATGCAACTCACGTGCGAATGTTTCTATCCATGGCAAGAAATCAAGTAGGCTGAGGTTGGGCAGTCTAGTCTAGGTTTACTGGAAGAAAGTCTGAAAAGTCATGCATCAGATTCCTCAGAAGCAGTTTTACAAGGAAATGTGGGACAGGAGTAGTGCCCTGGAGCCTTGTTTAGAGGGCGAGCCTGTGTCCATGAAATGTAACAAATTAGATGCTCTAGATATCTCAATTTGGCACCTTTACAATAGATGTAGATGAATGATTGCAACGATCTTTAATTGTGATTTTGTCAGTCATCAGGGAACTAACCGTGATAGGTCGTTCTTCAAATTAAAGAAGTTAAACTTGAAAACTAAATAGTTCTAACTGAAAAGAAGCATAATACTAGGATGCGCAATAAATAAAAACCAGCGTGTGCCCTTGTCATTTCACTGTTCTGGACCTCTATTTAGTGTCTATACATTAAAGGGTGAAAAACTCAGCAGAACTCTTTTCAAAGCAAAACTGCAAAGAACCTCACAATATATCCAGATAAAACTGGTATAAAGGAAGGATGGAAAGCCAGTGGAATTCTAAGCTCCAGAAAAAAACGAACAAACAAACAAAAAACAACTAAAACACACTGGATTAGTTCCAACTAGCTCTAATACATCACATTGTCCTCAGTAATTGAAAATGAGGCTAAGTGCTAGGTACTGTATGCATTATGTGATTATGAACTGGCATAAACAGTCATGGATAGCATCCGATTTGTATTCAGAGAGCAGCTCCTGGCAGCTGTATATATATTGAAAGAACAAATGACTGGAGGCAGTTTGGAAACTTGTCTAAGATCAACTGACCAGGATTTGAACCAAGGAAACAAACAGCCATCTGCCTTTGCCAAGAGCACTCTTTTATTGCAATTATCCTCTATCCGAGTTTTTTTTTTTTTCCCCCTAGTATCATCAGCAAGTCTGTAAGCCAGATTTATAAGTACATAATTTCTTAAGGGTAAACAGAGAACTTCCTCCAGTAAACACAATGGCTAAATATAAAATTAGGTTTCAGACTCCATCAAACCTAGTTTTATCAAACAGATCTGACATTTTACTGTTAGAAAAATGGATGACTTCATTTTTTTTTACATTTTTAAATTATTTTGATTAGCTCTCTGATAACCAGAATTTTCAGTTAATGAACATAGTCTCATTCTAATGGCTAGGAAGAGAAATCAAGAGAGAATGAAAGTTTGAATGTGCCAGATCCATTCACCCTGGGTTTTCTACTTGGTTTGAAACATAAATACAGTCCCAATATTAAACTGAGCGCTCCCTGTTTGTGCTTTTATGATACCTAGAGGGAACAAGGGGAGCCAGGATTCAGCCAGGATTTACATCTGTGAGGTCTGAGCAGTTCACATACACTGAGCTTTCAGAAAAGGCTGAGGCATCTATTTCCCCACCAATTGCCAGGGGCATTGGCAGATTCCCCTTAACACCAGTAGGAGCACCTGCACCCCTGAGAGGTCCCACTTAATTAAGACATTAGCTCCTAACATACCAAAGAAAGCTTCCTAAATGCACATGTGTTGAGAGTGAAATGAGGATTTCCTCCCTGGGACATGTTGAAATCCGCTTTCAGCTCCCTTTGGTGTACCGCAGCCTGTACTGCATAGTGTCAGCCCAGCCTTGCTAACTTTGTTAGAGGCAGGGCCAATAACAACACTCAGCTGATTATAAAAGAAAGGGAAGAGAGTATGAATGATTATAGAATTCTTATAATGTGCATAGTGTTATTATGGCACTCTGCCCAGGGCTCATCAAAGATAAATGAGGTTTGAAGAGTGGATTTTTTTTTATGTTAAATTTAATAGACATTCCCTTTTCTTTCTTTCTTTTTCCTTTTTTTTTAAACTGGCAAGGGAAGGGAAAAGACATCAAAGCCGTTTTCCTATAAATCTATACGAAAATGAATTTCAGAGTCAACTTTTCTGCTTTTATTACTTATGGTGTTTTTATTTTTCTGGAAGCTGAAAAGGAACATAATTCAGTGCCTTTCAAATTGCTTTGGAGAAATATAATAAATCCAATATATATGGAAAAGTTTATAGGGTTGGGATTTTTTCCTAAATATATACAACTCTGAGATCTTTCTCTGATATTCATATTGTTTCTAAAAACTTTTCTTCAAAGTTTTTTCATACATACTTCACTAGATTTCCTAGACACTTTGTAATTTATAATTCTGAAGTCCAGCGACAGGAGGCAAGGTTTAATATTTTGACTCTACGAAGCTGTTGTCTTTTCTAAGCTGCTACTCTTAAAATCCTCATCCAAGCTTTAAAATACAATAAAAATCTCTCATTTTAGTTTCTATGGCTAAGATTTTTGATGGGAAAAAGGAAGGGGGAGAATGTCTATTAATGTCTATTGCAACATCAGCCTTTGAATGTGCTTCTTGTGTGTGAAATTACATTTTTATGACACTTCTCTGGTTTTGTTTGAATCAGCTTGATTGAAAAATCATCTTGAATCCAATCTCTAACCAGTAACTGCCTCTCAGTACACATTACTCTTGTAACTGTTAAAGATTTGTTGGTTCAGCTTTTCAGGCAAGGCTATTTGAATGCACAAGGGGGTTGCCAGTGTGTTCTTATGATCATGTCAAAGTTAAGCAAATCCAAAGTTGCTGAGTTCCATCCGTGGCTAAATCTCCATAACAAAAAACAGTACTTTAAGAGAAAGTTTAAAGTTCACGGTCCAAAAAAGGAACTCAGGGCTAGTAACATAGTGCTACATCCAAACTAATAAGTCAAAGTACCCATGGATTTGAAACAAAGTTTCTTTGAGTGGAAGGTAGCCTCAAAACCTAGATAAATCCTTCTGACCAGAGAGACTTGGGTAAGGATTTGAATTGTTTCCCTGACTGTCTGAATACGGGGTTCATCATTTTATAAATGGCTCACTATGTACAAAAATAAATACCAGTTACCAGACACGTAGGATTAAAACCTAAAATCATCAGCCCTTCTTTATCTGTTGGATGGAAGAGGATGTTGTTTCTACTGATTGGGTCAGAGACAGGCATTTTCCCAGGTTTTCTTCATTCACCTAAACTGCAATTGCCTTTCAGAGTGGAAGGTGGGAATTAATAGACATGGGTGAGGATATAGTAAAACTTCAGTGCTTTTTGTCAGGTATCAAATCATTAGCACAGCAAGGACAGCTTTAAATAGATGTTAAAGAATTGAAAAAC
The DNA here is from genome assembly GCF_964270905.1 of Leucopleurus acutus. NCBI lineage: Eukaryota > Metazoa > Chordata > Mammalia > Artiodactyla > Delphinidae > Leucopleurus > Leucopleurus acutus. The sequence goes on along the minus strand of NC_139142.1, from coordinate 71,320,023 downwards.
ATTTACCCTTTTGAAAGGCAACCTTTCTTAAGTGTACAGAGCAAAGCTGGCAGCCATTCAACAATGTTAATGGTACTGAAACTAGCCCAGATTTAGAAAAGTGATGCATATATGGCTCAAAAGACCCTTCCTGATGGACTATACCAATGTTTCTCAGCCCTGACTAAACATTAGAACTGACTAGGGACCTTGTGACTTAATTGATCACAGCTGGAGAGGGGTAGCTTTTAAAGCTCGCCAGGTAACACTCCTATGCAAGGATGGAGGAGCCAAACAGATTGGAAATAGTGCAGAAATTTTTTCTTAAATGTTTACATTGGAAAAATAATGTATGCAGGCTCCCACCACTCCACACACAGAATAGCATCCCTCCCCAAGAAGGGATAGTTTTCCAGAATGCATTTAAAAAAAAAAGTTGCATTAGTTGAGACTTGATATGCAGAGAAAATACGTCCCCTTGTTTGTCTCTGGAGCTTCCTTCAAGACAATATTCTCTGGTTAGCAGGAAAAACTATATTTTACAGATGTTTAATCTTAGTCTGATTCAATAATCAAAGTAGTCCTCTCAGTTGGTATTGTCTTTGTTGACCAACAATAAAGTTCATTTTCACAGATATCCTCCTCATTCCTTGCTTTTTTCCCAAGATACTAATTGAACATGATATGGTGTGTGGCCTGTGTCTTATTGAAACAAGACAAGGGTGGAAGGGAACTCTGGTGTCATACAGGTCCCCAAGAGTACATAAGAAGCGTCATCTGGTCTCTGGCAGGATGGCCCACTCTCTGCTATTCACTGGATACCATACTTACTTTGATGCTCACCCCTGGCTAGTGAATGTTTTGATGTGGCTTTGGTCAACTCACTCACGCTGACTTGGCTTTTGTCCATCCTTGCTTTCTGCAGGCTCTTGGGTATCTGCCACACAGTCCATCCTACTTTAAGGCTTCATAATCCACCCCATCCTCTGCTGTAGGCTCAACTCACCCTGCCACATTTTTTATAAGGGAGCAATCCTTCCATCTCTTCATTTTCTTCCTGGAAAGATAATAATTTAATATTTCTAAAATGTCTTGAGTTGGAATAAAATAGAATGGCGTTCAAATATACTTGGTACTTCGAGGGCCCTAATTTCATTACTTTGCTGCAAGCTTCCCTACTCATCACTCATTTTTTCCTGTCTTGCCTTTTTTTAAAACTTCTTTTCTCTCTCTTCTTTCCCTAGAAAGTAGAGGCTATAAAGTCTGGTTAGAGTTTATCCTTTTGGGTAGGGAAAGAGGCAAAAAAGGATTGCATCGGTTTTGTGTTTTGCTTTGTTTTCTATTCCACTTCACTTCCTAATTCAAGGGCCAAAGCACCATGTCAGAACAAGCCCCAAAATGTTTGCCTGTTTGAGACCCCAGTCTATTGTTTAAAGAGTGAAAGCTTCTTGAAGAAAAGGGTACAAAATTAGAAATGCAGAAGTTACCATGTAGTTGACACATATGACAAAGTTATCTGTTTAGGTATAGGGGGGCTTCGATAGTTATTTTTAATACTATTTTGGGGGGGAAGCAGCATTTATAAAATTGGACACTAAAATCAAATAGCTCCTAGAACTTTCAAAGCTATATTTCTTAAAATACTAAACAGCAGGAAAAAACCCTACATTCCAATAGTTGCTTATCTGTGTAATTTGAGATTGCAGTTATCTAAAAATATCATATTAATTCAGTCTTTCATAAAACGTAACACTTTGGGCAGAAATGCACTCAAAATTTTAGTGAGAGAGATATTTGATCATCAGTGTGTGTGTGTGCGCGCACATGTGTGGTGTTTGTAAAGAAAGAGAGAGAAGGAAGGAATCCTGGCTGAAAAGATGGAAGCTAGTCTACAGGATCACTCAGTGAGCCAACATCTTGGTACAAATGAAAACTCTTTACATATTTACTTATTTAAAATCACCCCAGGGTGCAGACTCAAGCAGTAAGAGTTAATTAGACTATACAAAATAGAACACCAATGACCAAGAACAATTCAATTCAACTAAATATGAATTTTTAAATATCTCTCATTCTAAAAATGACTGACTATACAATACATCCAACCAGCACAAGTGGCTAATGTCTCTCATTCCACATGTTCTATAGCCCTTTATGTGTGTGTGTGTGTGTGTGTGTGTGTGTGGTCTATTCCTCAATTTCTCTAGTAGAATTAGAAATTCAAAGAAAATAGTTTCTCCCTAGCTCCCTTGCTGGATGACAGAATGAAATTATTGATAAGAACAACACACGAATTTACCTTTGATCTTTCACTGGTAAAAATCATTATATAACTATCTAAAAGTATTGATGTCTGTATCTGTATCTCTATCTATCTCTATCTATCTATCTGTCTCTCATATATCTACATTTCATGGCCTGAGTTTGTAAACCTCTCAAAGGAGTTCCTAAATGCCAAGAGCTTACTTAACTACATGACAAGTTCCAGTCTATTTGTAGCTCTATGCTAAAAATATTTCTTAAAAATATACAACTGGCTACAAAAAGCTTATAAAGCTACCAACTGTCTCTGTTTATCAGTGATAGTGTGACTCAAAGGAAGAATAAATTGTGCTCATTGGGAGACTCTGCCTTTTAATGTGTCCAGCTCCACTCTATCACTCACCAAATACCAATCCTAAGGAAAAGGAGACTGAGGGAAGAAAACAAAACCACATGACTACAAGATGTATTATCTCCAAGAGATTCTGTGGCTTTTTCTCCAAGAGATTCCGTGGCTTTTCTCAAGCATGCTGTTGTTTGCCAGGTTCACTGGAAAAGGCGCAGAACAGTGGTATCTATCTGCCACCAAAAAGGAGATGTAGGTTCAACACAGTGATAAATGATTCAATCATCAAGTCCGGAAAGCAGAGGAGTACCCGAGTGGAAGACGGGGGCAGCTCCTCCATCCTAAGAGATTACATTTAGCTCAACAGTCATTGAAAGAATGGATTTGGGTGGGTCAGATATTTCCACACAGCAGGAGAGAGTGTGAATACCAGGCCCCGAGGTCCTTTCAACAACTATTCCCTACTATTTTTATTATCTCATTCATTCTGTCAATTTTTTTATGAGTGGGTACTATTATTCGCTCTATTATACTGGAAGAAAAACCCCAGGAAAAGGGAAGTAAAATTACGTGTTTGAGGTCATATGAGTCATCAGCCAGGTCTGGAATGAGCCACCTTTGTGCTTCTCACACTAATTTTAGTGTCTGTGGTCTCCCTGATAACAGAATTTGCAGGATGATTGCGTTCTAGACCCAGTTTTCTCCAAATTGATCTTTTTTTTTTTTTCAAAAGTACTAATGTGTTAAAAATTAGTCACAAATGAGCAAACATCATGCATGGCTCCCTAAACCAATTAACTTGTCAGGTCTAATTTACTGTTAGGCAAATAATTTGAAATATTTGCAAAAGAGCAGCATGAGAATTTATTCTCCACAATTAGGCAGAGATTTCAGTAAATTCTCGACATTCCTTGAAGGAATTCACAACCAAGAAAGAACCGCCATGTTTGCTGCCCCTGCATTGTGTGAGGAGAGGACAGTGCCAGGAAGCATCACAGGCTCCAAATCCTAGTATTAGAAGAAAACTTAAACATGCCATCAGGCTGATAAGCGAACCAGCCCATCAAGAGAGTAATCTCACCTGGTCATAAAAATCCACAGAGGTAGAAGTTGCAAATTCTTTAAATTTGAAGTTCCAAAATGTAGAACCTAAGTAATAACCTTGGGTCATAAAAAAATTTCTTCTACTACAATTAAAGCCTGTTTCTTTTAATCCTGTGAAATGGAATAATTAAGAAATCAATAATTTCATATACAGCTCCTAAACATATTAACTAAATTACCCTGAGCATAAAGAATCTCAAATTCTTTACACTCTCTTTAGGAAGGGTATTTCCTAATCATTTTGTAATTTTGATGATGGAAAATGTGGAGGACACATTACAGTCTGTATGACTATAGACTATAGTCTTCTCACTGTTTGCCTATATGGTTTCCTGGGCCTGAACAGGTGGTCGCCTAAAAGTCAGTTGAAAGAAAAATGAAAGGACTGCCGTGTCAAAATACATCTTTATTAGCATTCGCTTACACTGTCTAAATGGTCATGCTATTTCTTCCTGGTAAGGCATGAGAGTATCTTGTTAAAATGAAACTATTGTCTAAAATGAGTTAAGAGTTCAGCTATTATCTACAAATTATTACCTATTATTTAGATAATTATCTAGTTAAAGGACTTAATCCTACGATTTAGAGGTTTTTTTACAAGATTTAATCAATGCTAGTCACATTTTGAGCTCTAAAAGTCTGGGACACTGGACAAGGGAGAAGATTCAGAGAAGATTCATCACACCCACATGGAAATTTCCAAGGGGCTTGAGTTGAATGCCATTGTGTGTATTATGACTGCATCCAACAAATGAGGAATAGAAAGATTTTGGAAATAATTTCATTTACTTTACACTTTTGCCTAGAGTAGGTATTATATATCCCTAACTAAAAGAGAGAATTACACATTGTACATGGTGAAGAGGGAATTCATTGTCCTCTGTGGTTTTCTTCGTTTCGGTTCCAGTGGTTTTAGAGTTGCACAGATAAAAGAAAAGGAACAGATTTTTTCCGCCTTTATTTCTTTTCCTCTATCTTCTCCTCATCCTTTTCTCTACCCCCATAACTTTCTCTTGTCTCCCACTTTTTTTTTTTTTTTTTTTTTTGCGGTATGCGGGCCTCTCACTGCTGTGGCCTCTCCCATGGCGGAGCACAGGCTCCGGAGGCGCAGGCTCAGCGGCCATGGCTCACGGGCCCAGCCGCTCCGCGGCATGTGGGATCCTCCCGGACCGGGGCACGAACCCGCATCCCCTGCATCAGCAGGCAGACTCCCAACCACTGCGCCACCAGGGAAGCCCTTGCCTCCCACTTTTAAGTCCATAATACTCTTTGCTAAACACGCATACTTTTTATGACTTTACCTTCTCCGGCACATGTTAGTTTAGAAGACATTTACACTTGTTGTCAGAAAAGTTAGAGCAACGCTGTAAGAATATACCTACTTCAAAACTAGAAACCCAAGTCCCCAAACTGAAGGAAAGCAAACACGTATTCAAAAAATCCCAGCACGGTGTAAATTGGCATCACTCTCCTTTTAGTTTAAACTTCATCTCTTATCTCCCTAGTCCTTTCTCTCCTTATTGACAGCCCTAAGTAGTTGCAGAGATTCTGAAACAATTTGGACCATAAGCCCAGCAGTTTCAAAGGTAAAGCAAGGAACAGTTTAAGGCAAACACATTTCCTCTCGCCCAACCAGCTAAGACAATTAGATTCTGGAAGGGAAGCCCCCATCCCATGCTTGACCCCATGTCCTATTACTGTGTGCTGAGCAGGGCCGCTTATTAACTGGCCTTTGTGCTACCTGGCTGTGAATGGGAGCAGCTGTCAGCTGACACGTCTCAGTTCCTTGTTCCTTGATGAAAGTTGACCTTGGACATTTCATTAACTACTCCAAAGAATAACACAAGAAACAATGATCAGATATACTCAGAAATAAAAACCAAATACAATGTGTTCTGAATAAAGGTTTACTATCCATGTCAGTGTTACCCTGGATTTGCTGAGCTCACGGTGAGTGCTTGTGATGCTTTCTCCATTGGCTTCTTTGAATTATTTACACCTTATCAAGCCTCAAGCCAGGGCTGGCCATGAGCAGACCCTCACAGAGAACATCTAACCATGAGTGGCAACCATGTAAGGGACTAACATTGTTACAGCATGAAAGATATCTAATAACTCAATTAATGGCCAATAAAGGAAAGCATAGGTAGGACAAATAAATCACATTGCATTGAAGAATGAGCTTTTAAATGGCAATATTTACTAGTTTCCTTTCTCATCAAGGCTCATTGTAAATTCCATCTGCAGGAAAAAAAAAAGAAAGCCTGGTAAACAACACAGACCTAGTGGATGCCTAATAATGAGAAAAAAAATTCTCAAAGGCAATAGACCACTGTTGCTTCCCCTGTATCTCTCCAAGTGTCCAGTAAAGACAGGCTAAGTTCATGGAGACTCCATCCTCCCATTTGTCCCGCCCAAAAAGTTTGGAGTCATTTTTCAGGCTTCCCTCTCTCAGGCCAGATCCAGTTTATCAGGAGATTTTTTTGGCCCCAGCTTCAGAATACATCCATCGTATGGATAGAATATGGATATATTCTGAAGCTGGGGATTCCTATTCAACATAATTGATTGCCTTTGTCAAAATGTTATTCTGAGAAGGAGTCCATAGGCTTCCCCAGATGGCCCAAGAGAGTCATGACACAAAACATTTTAAGATCTTTGATTTAGAAGAAGATCTGGAGTCATTTCCTATCTGGGACCCTATAGAAAGCTACTGTCCAGACAACAAGAATCACCGTCCAGGCTGTGAAGGAAGGCCTTTTGTCTGGTCAGTATATGAATCTTACATTTGAAACTGAATAATTGTATTACTTACGTCACCACTTTCCTATTTGGGGGTATTATTCATTTCTAATATAGTTATGAGCCTAACCTTGGAACATGTCTACGAATCTGGAACAGACTCTGAACCCATGAAACTACTTAAGTAAAAGGAAAGTGGACAACAGTCCCAAGAAAGGAAAGCCACCCTCAGGGCCCTTCTGTTCATGGCTCTGGAGTTGGAAAGAAAATTAAGGTGATTTTAAGTATCCTTTGCGGGGTTTCAATCACGGAACTTGCTTTCTTTTTGTGGAGAAATTTTCTGAGAGGTACGTCCAATCACTAACTGTAGGTACACAGTGCTGTTTGCATTTCTTACCAGAAACGAGATTCCTATGGTTCTGCAATATCCAAAGAAGCCTGAACTTTTCTTCCAGAATTTTTGTAAGGTTGGTAAGAGCAGGGCCTATTTTCTGTGTGTGTGGGGGGTGTTTGTGTGTGTGTGTGTGTGTGTGTATTTCTGTTAACCTTTTTCGGTCCTAGCTTGTTTGTCTACAGAAGCTTGCTTCTCTCATTCCCATCCTCCTCTTTAATTCTGATTGGATGTTTTTGCAGCTCGCTTCCTTGCAATTGCTAAAGTGGTCTGTCAGATCAAGCTTCTCAGTTTAAATTCTATTTTTTAAATGTTTTTTCCACATCTCATTCTTTCCTATGTTTCTAAAGCAGCATGCAGCAGGATGTGTGTTTACATGAGTATACTTGTATGTATGAGTTATAAGTGACTAAGATCCATGGATAACCTAGGAATTATAGGCAGATTAGATACTACATTTTAGAAAATCACTTCTCATAATTCCTTGGAACCTATAGTATGTGAGCAGGAAGACCGATGCTTTTTCTTTTCCATCACATGATTTAACCATATAAATGTTTCAGTGCAATTACTTAGCTCTGATTTTACGTAGCTACAATTTAGCCACACATAGATGTGGCATATAGTAAATAGAACAAATTAAATGGAAAATTTAAGTAGAGGCTATGGCCATATGATGTATGATGGCCAAGACTTTTCATTCTAAACTTTCATGTTCAGCTAACACAGAAGAACTCTCGGGCTTCCCTGTTGGCGCAGTGGTTGAGAGTCTGCCTGCCGATGCAGGGGACACGGGTTCGTGCCCCTGTCCGCGAAGATCCCACATGCCGCGGAGCGGCTGGGCCCTTGAGCCATGGCCACTGAGCCTGCGCGTCCGGAGCCTGTGCTCCGCAACGGGAGAGGCCACAACAGTGAGAGGCCCGCGTACCGCAAAAAAAAAAAAAAAAACAAAAACAAAGTAAGCAAACAAACAAGCAAAAAAGAACTCTCATTTGAAGAAGGATATTCCTTGTCCTTTCCTCGGCTAAAGATGATGACATTTTAAAAAATTTGATAAAAATTAGTTCAGTAAATATTATAACTGTGGAGAAGCAAAAGCCATCTTTTGATAGTAAACTCGAGAGCCAGTCAAATGTCAACTGATCCAAATGGCCGAAAATAAAATGTCCGAATTAGTAGCCCTTGCTGAAAACATGGTATTTTGAATTGCTGTCAAGAACAGGATTCTCAGGGGTGAGTTGGTCACTCTGTGGTTAGGAACGGTGCTCCAGAAATCAGAGAAGTGCATTTCTCCTTCTTGCGAAGGAGAGAGTTTCCAAACCACATGTCTCTGGGCCTCTTGACCTCCTCCTCCCCAGGATAGACCACATTCAGAGCCAATCAATATTGCAAGCTTGCAATATTGATCAAGGACGTGTGCTGAAGGGTCTGGACACCTGGGCACCAATACCAAATACACACACACACACACACACACACACACACACACCATGTATATATGTACCTTCCCCCCACTCATAGCTAGCACATGGTCTTGTTACTAACTAAACACATACTTGTTAACTTGTTCATTAACTATGTTTTTAATTTTTCTCCTAGGACAGGTAGTGTCTTTGGCTCTTGTGTAGTTCAAGTTCAGCCTGTCTTTGCTGGACCCCAACCCATTCATTAATTCCAAGTTGAACAGCTCTCTCTGCAGGTCCCCAGACTCAGCTCTGGGCTTCTATTTCTCAATCCTTGACTCCCTTGATTCCCCCCAAACCAATTTTAATCGAGTTTCCCTGCTCTAATTTTTCCTTAGTAGTGCCTCAAAGAGCAACACGCTGTTGCACATTTGGCAGAATAATCTAGTTTCTCCTATTGGATGATTCTTTGTTCTTATTTCTAACTTAAAAAAAAATACTTATGCTAAAATCCACTGGTTCTGAAAAAGATATTAATCTCTGCTTTCTAGAGGCAGATACATATTCACTTTCCCTGTCTCTTATTCTGGGTTTTAACTTTTTTATAAGAAAGGCCAAATACAGATTTCTCAGTTTCATTGTCTTTAAAGCCCAGTTAAATTACTATTATTTTTCTCATATCTAAAGAGTGTTACAATAAATCCACCTAGGTTCAGGGCCAGGGTGTTCACCAGGCTGACTATATGTGTCCTTAGAAGTTGAAAATGCACTTAGGATTTTATGAACTAGGCATACCTTAAACACTCGTAAAGTGCGGTGCGCTTTAAAGAATCTCATCGAAATCATTTTATAATTTGAATTTCACCAAATAATTTATCTTCCTTATGCATTCTGATATTAATACACTTGTTTATTGTAAAGCAAGGCCCACCTGTACTTAATATATAAGTACTTTGTGGCACTAAAGCTAAAGGTGTCACTTTCTACGTCAGTCTGCTCTGCTCGTTCTGTAGGCCAAGGATTCTCAAATGTTTTGGCCTCAAGAGCCCTTAACAGTCTTAAAAATTATGGAGGATCTTAAAGACCTTTGTTTTTATGTTGGTTATATCTATCAGCATTTATCATATTAGGAATTAAGACTCAGAAAATTTAAGAACATAGATTTATTAATAACAATGTTATTTATATATAACATTATATGCTAATGCAAACAACATATTTTAATGAAACATCACTTTATTTTCCAAAAGAAAAATAAATTAGTGAGAATATGGGCATTGTTCTAGATTTTTGTGAATTTCTTTAATGTCTGTTAATAAAAGACAGCTGGAATCTCAACTCTGCTTTTACTGTCAATCTGTCATGATATCACACTTCGTGTTGCTTCTGGAAAACTCTTCTGCACACTTGTGAGAGATTAAGAGTAGAAAAGACAAATAACATTACAAAAACATCGTTTTGACCTCAAGGACCTCCTGAAAGGGTCTTGGTGCTCTCCCAAGAGTCCCCAGACCACACTTTGAGAACTGCTGCTACCTGTTCTAATTAGAAGGAAAGGATAAATAGAGTGAGGAAAGTAGTGCAGACAGTAAATGCAGAACAGCTCAGTGCAGCTAACTGGGAGAGGACAGGTGATGGGAGGCAGGGAGCAAATTTGCCGGCAATTAACTGGCAGAGCCAGGAGGAGATATTTTTCTCAGGATCAGTTACAAACAGGGTTGGGGATCTTACTTGATATAAGTGATGGGTAGTACCGGCTGGTGAAATTTAAGTCCGCCCTTTCTTCTTTCTCTGCATTTCTGTGGGGAATGATCACCACCTTCTGCTGGTAGAGCTATTCTGTCTGAAAGAGTTCCATTTTACTAGATCACAGCGTATATTCTTAAGGATATGATTTTACTTGTCTCTCTGCTCCAAGCATCACTCTGCCCCTTTGTTCCAGACCATATTGGGAAGACATACTTGTCTTGCATAGTAAAGATGAAAATCAAAACAATAACAAAAAGCAAGCAAACAAGCAAAACATTGACACAAAAGGCCCTTTTATAACCTTGCTTGTGCAGAAGAAAACTCTGGAGTATCATCAGGTTTTATTAATTTCCGTTCAACAAATTTCAACTTGACATCATAATTTTTAATCGCCTTATTGCTCCAGTTGCTGTTTCCTTTTTTGCTATGGAAACAGAAAACGCCTGTTTTAAACCTCTTTAAACCTACCCAAGATAGAAATCAGATGTTTTTCTGGGAGGATGTACTATGAGTGAAGTAAGTCAGAAAGAGAAAAACAAATATCGTATATTAACACATATATGTGGAACCTGGAAAAATGGTACAGATGAACCAGTTTGCAGGGCAGAAATAGAGACACAGATGTAGAGAACAAACATATGGACACCAGGGGGGAAAGTGGCCGGGGGGTGGTGGGATGAATTGGGAGATTGGGATTGACATGTATACACTGATGTGTATCAAATGGATGACTAATAAGAATCTGTTGTGTAAAAAAAACAAATAAAATAAAAATTTTTTTTTAAAAAAAGGATGTACTGTGGTCTTTGTCTCACTCTGATCATTTTCTTTGTAGGTTCCGGTTTCAGGGAAGGCAGTGCCAGTGGGGAGAGGGAGACTTTCCAAATTTGCAGATGAGGGGAGGGCCCCAGTTGTATATTGGGTCAGTGGGTACAGCTCTCTTTCTGTAGCTGCTCAAAAGTCATGGGAAGTATAGGACATGGCCTAGAAAGTCCACTTGCTGGTCCTGTTTTTTCAATAATATATTTAGAATGAGTTTCTCCACTGAAACAATGATTACATAGAGAGTTCTTTTCCTAGTCTTTGTAGAGTGAGGGGCAGTAATTACTTAAAATTTTTTAAATTTAATTATTAAAGTTGTGTGTGTATGTGTGTGTGTGTGTGTGTGTGTGTGTGTGAAAGAGAAAGAAAAGAGAGACAGAGACAGAGAAGTAAAAAGGATGATTTTGTTGCCAGGATTAAGAAGCTATGTCAGAAAAGATGGACTGGACTAACTTACCAAGGCCAGAATATGGTTTGGGCTAAGAGAAGCCAATCTTCTGTTGAACAGCCTAATGTAATAAATTGCATTTGGAGGGCTTTAGATTTCTTTACAAACTTTTCAACCAGATCTAATTGGAAGTGCTACTCACATAGCCAGGGGCATTCTAAAAGCAGAGCGGTGGATTAACACCATTTTTACATGCAGGAAGTATTTTCTCCACCCAAAGGAGAGTTTTCCAGACATTAACATCCACTGCAAAATGTTATAAAGAAAGTCTCCGTCTTTCTCTCTCTCTGTCCCTTGACCTGCTAGTCTTCCCTTCTCTTTCCAACTCATCTCCCTCCATTCTTTCCCCTCCTTCTCTTTCCACTCCCTGCCCAGCCTCCACCCACCCCCAGCCATCAGTGAGAGCTATATTGGAAGCAAGGGTTATATAGTAAATGACCTGTCAATCAGCCGTTGCCTAGATGTTTTTGAAGGAACTGGGGTTTTAAGAACTAAGCTGGTTTCCAGTTAAGTAAAAAAAAAAAAAAAGCTCAAATATGTGTCTGAAGCTTTTGTTAAACTAGATAGTTATAGGTAAGGATTACATACACATGACTGCAAAAAAAATGTTACAGTCTTTTTTCCTAACCTATGAACTTTTCTTATATAGCAACACTTGATTTGCCACTTTATCTGTCTAATCTGAATAAGTAGCAGGGTAGACATAACCACATTCAAAATGATCACCTTAGATAGAGATATTTAAATGGGGGACAGCAAACTTCTCTAAACTCTCATGCTTTTGTCCATCCATCACTACATCCTCCCCAAATCCTGGAGAAGTTCCAACAAGGGAATGAAAATAAGAGCCAGGGATAAGACATCAGCAGTTTCAAGATAGCAAAATAAAGTCAGAGAGTGGGAAGTAATACATAAAAGTGAGAGCTTGTCTTCCAGCATTTTGTATTTTCTCTTCACAACATTTGCATTGTGTGCAGAGGATTTGCAAAACAGAAACCTGAATATTTTGATTAATCATACAAAATATAAGAAATGGCAGAGATTACCAGAGGAAAACTGAATCTATGAAACATTCAAAATGTGTGGCAAAACCCCCAAATATTGATGTATCCTCAATATTCTCAGCACGTCTAGATTTTGAATGAACATTTTATTTTCTTGTCAGTGATTCAGAATTTCCACTGCTCCTGTTGAGCAATGAGGGAAAATCATGCCAAATGGGAGAAAGCTTTATTTTAAGGTTGAAGGCATGAAATAAGCACTAAGAAGACAATTGTACACCTGTTTTCAAAAGTAAAAAAGGCATCTCAAATCTGCTTTGCTTTTGAAAATTTGGCCAAGGAGTGTATTTCAAACACCCAATAGCCCATAACATTATTCCCAGCGCTCTGTGCTCTCTGCCTAATTGGGCTTCTACACATTTGCATAAGCATGATACTTCATGATTAATGCATAAGACCCAGCATGGAGCCTAGTATCAATTCGTCCAGGGAGGCTTTTCCCCCCACTGAAAACAATCACTGTGACTAAGATATAATCCATCACATTTGTAGGTATGATTGCATTGTAGAATATCAGACTACTTAAATGCCATGACAAAACTTTTACAGAACTGTGAACCTCTTCTGTGTAAGAAAGAAGTTTTAAGATGCCCACAGTACTGCTGCCTTGGGACCATAATTGATGCCTGAAAAGGTTTGTTTGCAAAATGAAGTGTCAAGGCCGCAGTTTTTATCCTGTTTGGTTCAGGCACTGAATCTAAAGGGGAGAGTATTAAAATAACCACCTTATGATTACTTTTGGGTTACAAAAGTAATGACAGCTCTCCCCTTGAACCTTCAAACACTAAACAAGGGAGTGAAGACTTCTAGAATGAAAACTCCACAAAGGTGAGGGTAGACTTAGTCAGCAAGGTTGGAAGGTATTGAACTTCGAGAATGAAATCAATTCTAGCTGAGACAGACTGCCGCACAATTAAGGAGTGTGAGCAACTCTCAGTGTGAGTCCTGGTGTTGCAAATGGTGGTGCCCGTACCTTCTCCGCTGGCTGGGTTGCTTAATTAGGCAGGAACCCGCTCCCCATGGGGGGACCTGGGAATCTGGATTTCACCAACAGATCTCAATGTACTGTGGGAATAAATACTGAAGACCCTTTGAGAGAACTCTTTATAAAAGGATCTGAGATGGATTTTTTTAATTATTAAAAATTAACCTATGATGATGGGAAAAAAAACATTTGGAATTCTATGAAATTAAGGGGAACAGTCTGACATCACCATCATTTCCCATGCATCTGCCCAGAGGTGACCTCTTGAATGAGGTGTGTATTCTCCCAGATGTTTTGTTGTCTTATTGGTATGAGTGTGTGTGTGCTTTATAAGTTTTGGGGAAAACAACCTGCCATGCATACTTTCTGTGACTTGATTTTCTGCTTCACAATAGTTGATGAACTTTTCCTGCAAAGTACATTTATACTTATCTCATTCTCTTTAATAATTTCATGGTATCATGTTGTGTGGATTACCAACACACAGAGATTCTCCCAACATCATTTTGTTTTGTTTTGTTTTAAATCACTATAAGCAATGCCACATTTTAGATTGCTGGTACCTTAAAGGCAAAGACTGTCTTGGGCACTACTGTATCCCTGGTATTTAACACAGAGAATGGCACATAGTAAGTGTCCTATACATATGTGTTAAATATATGAATTAAATCTGTAGAGAAAATCCCCAGTCTTTCTTTATGGGACATATGAATTTAAAAACTTGCATGGAAATTGTTTATTTACCTCCAAAAAGATTGTACCATTTTATACGTACAGAAAGTGTATCAGTCACTCTGTTCTATTTTGCCAACAATGAGATTATAGATTTTAATTTTTCTTAATGTGATTAATGAGAGAGTGCATTTCATTATTTTAAATTGCATTTCATTAATTTTAAAGAATGTTGGAAATATTACCAAGGTTATTAGCCATACTATTTGTTCATATCCTTTAAGCATTTTTCTATTGGATTGTTTGTTAATCTTTTTTATATAGACTTTTATGTGCTTTTCTGCATATTTAGGGATTCAATCTTTCTGCTGGATATACATTTTACAAATATTTCTTGCTCAGTGAAAAAATTTGTCTTTTGACTCTCTCTATCTACCTATCTACCTATACGTCCATCCATCCATCCATCTATCCATCCATATCTCTTGCCTAATAGAAAAATTTTAATATATATGTTCAAAATATATCAATTATTTTTTTATGGCTTCTGGGTTTATTCTTAGAAAAGCTTTCTTTACTCCAATAATAAAAACTAATTCACTCGTGTGACTTCAAATGTTTATTATTCCCAAAGATTTGAAATGCCAACTACAGCATGTACCAAATTCCCATAGGTACTTGAGTCTATTTTGGACTTCCTCCTCTGCTTCATTGTCAGCAGGTCTGTTCCTGTATCAGTGCCATACTGTTTTAATTACTGTAACATTCATGGTACATTTTGTTTTTGGATACAGTTAGACTGCCCACATCATTTTTCTTTTTTCTCTCAGTATTCTCCCAAACTTATATTTTAGTATTATTTTGTCAGATTCAAAAAAATGAAAAATAAACCATTTTGATATTTTCATGGGACTATGTGGTTTTAGCAGATTCATTTACAAAGAATTAATATCTTTGCAATGTTGAGCTTTCTAACCAAAGAACAAAATACATCTTTTCATATCTTGGGCTTTTTTTATGCCTTTCATCAGTGGTCATGCAGCTGCACATTTTCAAAGCATTTTTCCAGTTCTATTTTTCTCCTTGATTTGGTGACTAGGATACTTTCTTTCATTTAAGTTATTGTTTTTAAAAGAAAAGCTAGGGCTTCCCTGGTGGCGCAGTGGTTGAGAGTCCGCCTGCCGATGCAGGGGACGCAGGTTTGTGACCCAGTCCGGAAGATCCCACATGCCACAGAGCGGCTGGGCCCATGGGCCATGGTCACTGAGCCTGAGCGTCCGGAGCCTGTGCTCCGCAACGGTAGAAGACACAACAGTGAGAGGCCCGCGTACCGCAAAAAAAAAAAAAAAAAAAAAAAAAAGCTAATTATTTCATACATTAATTTGTAACCACTTCATTAAATATTCATATTGTTTCCAATAGCTCTCAGCTGATTATTTGGGACTATATTAGTACATTACCATAAGAAACAAATTTGTCTCCCTTTTTGGAAAATTTATACCTGTTTATTTCATTCCCTTTTCCTCTTTTGACATATTAATATGATGATTTTGAGATAAGCCCCAGTTAGTCATGACTTATCATTTATAAAATTATCCATTAAATTATGTTTCTACTCTAATATTTTATTTAACATTTTATTCAGAAGTTTTGCATTGACATTCAGTCATCAAACTAGTTTGTCATTTTCTTTTTATGCTGTGTTTGTCAAATTATGTGATCAATTTGAGTGGCTTTATAAAAATAACTTGAAAGCTTACCTTCGTTATCTGTCAGGTTGCAATAAAAAGCACAGAAACCACTCAGGGTATTTCAATCAGAGAGGGAGTTAAAATAGGGTATAGGGTCTCAAAATGTTTGGAAGGGCTGGAAGAGCAAGAGAGAAGTCCATTTCATCCTGAGATCAGGACCTACACCAAGCAGCTGCAGCCCCTGAAGGAGAAGTACCCACGAATTTGCTGTGACCACCACTGCCTCTGGACCCCCCATCACTGCCCCTCATAAGCCTGCCTGTACCAGCTTTGGACCCACCACTGTAACCAGCAGCAGGACTTGGCTTCTCCCCTCCTCTCCCTTCCTAATCTTGCATTAGTGCCTCCAGCTGGCAGAACTAACAGAACACTACTAGCAAAGCCCTCTTCCAGACCCTTGAAATGCAGAGAACACAGATGGTCAGATAAGAGGCTGGATAGCAATAAATACGACTGGCACACCATTAGTAGTCTCTCAGTTTTCTGGGATCATGTAGGTAACATTGAAACTGTCTCTTTCTTCATGGTTTGAAAAAATCAACTGTGAAACCATGTAGACTTGTGTGCTTTTGTGGGAAATTTGACATTCTTCGTTCTTTTCCATGGATAGATTCTTTTTCTGTCTCTTCTCATGTAAAATTTAGTAAATTATATTTTCCTACAAAGTCATCTGTTTCAGTAGGTTTTCACCCTTACTTGCATAGATTTCTGCTTTGTAATTTTTTTAATGTTTTTCTACATCAGTGATTATTTCCCCTTCCTCATTTTATTGTAGTAGGCAGATTAAACCTTTCTTCTTGTGCACCTCCCCTGCCCCCGAAATACCCATGTCCTAATGCCCAGAATTTGTGAATGTTACGTTATATGGCATAGGTACTTTGCAGTTGTGATGAACGCTGCAGACCTTGAAAAGGAGAGATTTTCCTGGATTATCCTGGTAGACACAACCAAAGTACAAGGCCTTTGAAAGCAGAGGACTTTCTCTGACTGGAGCCAGAATGTATGGCAGAAGGAAAGTGGCAGAAGGAGCATGAGACAGATTAGGAGTATGAGAAGGATTTGACACGCCATTGCTGGTTTGAAGATGGAGGGGCTAGTTCACAAGGAATGCAGGACACTTTTAGGAGAACCTTAAGCCTGAGAGAGGTCCCCACTGACAGCAAGCAAGGAAGGAGTAACCTTAACCCTACCACCACAAGCAACTGAATTCTGCCGACACTTAAATGAGCTTGGAAGCAGATGATTCCCCAGCATCCCTGCTTGAGAGCCCAGGTTGTTTGACACCTTGATTTCATCTTTGTGAGTCCTAGAGCAGAGGGACCATATGACCAGCTGAGCCCACCTGTACTTCTGACCTACAGAATTGTAAGATAATAAAATTGTGCTGTTTTAAACTGTTTCATAGTAATTTGTTAGAGCAGCAATAGAAAACATAACATTTTTAATTGCACATATATTTGTGTTTCTTCTGCTGTTTATTGATTACATTAGATGGCTTTGTCTAGTTTATGGCTGGTTGGTTTGTTTTCAAAGATCCAAGTCCTATGTTTATTCATTGATTGTGCCACTATTTTTTCTAGCTCAATAATTTCTGAGAAATCATGTCAAACTTTGCATTTCATACAAATAGAAACATATCCTATGTATCCTGCTATGACTTACTTTGTTTTCCTCAATATTATGTTCCTGAGAGTTTTCCGTGTTTTTGCAATAGATGCAGTTTATTCCTTTATGCAAGTTTCTAGCATTCAGTGGAATGCATCCACAAAGAATTCATTCATTCTATTCCTGAGTGATATTTGGGTTATTTTCAATGCTTGTCCGTTTGCTTTACATTTACAAAATGTGCTGCTACAAACACTCTTATACTAAAACTGATGCTCACATGCATTATTTTTTCTAAGGTGTATCAAGAAAGTGGAGTAGCTGAGATTATTTACAAGGTAATTCAAACTGTTTTCCAACATAGCGATACTGATTTATATTCCCATCCACAATGTGTAAGAGTTCTGATTGCTTTAGAATTTTGCTAACACTTTCTTTAAGGTATCTTTTGATAAACAGACATTCCTAGTTTTACTTGAGTCAATTTTATCCTTTTTTGTTTCCCTTTAGGTTCTTTTTAAAGAACTTTCTTTACCTAAGATATTAAAATTATTTTCTTCTATTTTCTTTTTAAATTTATTAATTTTGTCACTTTATAGTTCTTTCATCCCTTTGAAATTTATTTTTTCATATGGATAAGGCTGGAGTCCAATTTCTTTCTTTTTTCATGTCTAAACAACTATCCTAACACTATGAACTGAAAAGGCCATTATTCCTTATTGATCTAGACCTGTTTTTATGTATGTGTGCATGCATCGTTTTAACTAAATATTATACATTGGGTATGAAATGTGTACAGTGCTAAGATAATATTGTTTGTCATCTTCCCCACTTAGAGTAAAAAGGGAATGCCTTTGTCTAATCCAAGACTGAGCTGACTAGAGAGTGGATTTTGGCCTTAATAAGCCTCCATCTACCTCTGGTATATCTGCTCCCACCATCCCAGAGCACAGCCCTCTAGGGATCCTGACCAGGAGCCTGGGATATTTACTGGGTCCCTCCTCTTGGACATATCTTGTTTTTTTCCTCTCCTTGAGACCATGAGTCTGCCAACAACTCCACATTGTTTTTCAGCACTTTTTTGCTTAGCTTCTTAAGTTCTAACCCTGAGCAGCTTAAAATTTTAGCATGTTCCTAACAGGGAAAAACACTAAGGTCAGGCCTACTTCCTTGTTCTCTCCAGGAACTTGGATCCTCAAGTCCTGGATGCTTTAACAGCTCTGAAATCCAAGTTTATCTCGCCAGCCCCACGTGGTTGCCAAAGCTTTGCCAGCTCCTTTTGTCTCTTGGTAAGAACTCTCCCCAGATTCTTAACCGCACACCTAGCACCGAGAATCAGCTGGTTTCCAGGAGGGATAAGCAAAGTATATGATACTGGTTCCCTTGTCTCTGTAATCACAGCCTCTCAAATCCTGGCTGCCTCTCTCTCTTATGCCTTCAAACTGTTGTTTATTATATTTTATCTGATTTTCTCATTATTCTCAGTGAGAATGTTTGTTTGATGTCAGCTTCTCTCTCACAGTTGGAAGGGTAAGTCTCAAGTCTGAACTTCTCAGAACTTCCCACTTTTTTGCCTCATTTATTTCCCCAACCTTATCTCCCACTTCTCTTAGTTCCTAGTGGCATATCTAAAAATGGTAGAACACATAATCATATAATTTTAGGACTAAAAGAAAAAGAAGATTATCTGACTCAGGTAATTCCTTTTTCAGATGAGGAAAATGAGGCCCCAAAAGATGAAGTGGCTTATCTCAGACCACACAGCAGAATTGATACTAGAGTTCACGTACACTTATTCCTTACATGGGCTAGCGGACCAAGGTAAAGAGCAGAGCAGAAGAATCAAGAAATGGCACACTTATCTTCATGTTTTATATCAAGAGGAAATATTTCCATTTCTTCTCCCAGTGAATAAGATCTGTTGCTTTCTAGCACTCCTCTACTGACACCACACTTGTCTCCTAGCATAAACTATGAATTTCTTTCCCCAGTTATTAATTACAGCTGTCATTTCTGAGCCCAGAGCCGGAGGTAATGATCATGCTGAAAACCAAGCTGCTTCTTTTACCAAGAATCAGGAAACCTGGGAAAACATCTATAAACCACCCTCCAGCCTGCTTTAGTCAAAAAGAAACCTGTATATCCCATATTTAATAGTCAAGCCTGTAGAGCTATCAGCAGAATGGTCAGGTGATTTATTATCTAAAAGCGATATGTTTTGAGAGTGATAGAGGATGCTGTTAATAATTATACCAGGACAACAGGCATAAACCAATACCGGGCTAGGCACCCTAGTCAGCAGATAATTTATCTCTGAACTGCAAAAACAGTTCTTTTCTAATACTTCCTTAAGGATTCCAATCACTTTCATATGTGAAAAAAAGTATTCCTTGCCAGAGAATGCATTCTTTTAAGTTAACAGAATTTTTTTGTTTTAATAGGATCTCTATTTTTTAGAGCAGTTTCAGGTTTACAGAAAAAATGAGCAGAAAGTACAGAGAGTTCCCATATACCCCCTGATTCCCCTCTCCCTCGCCACCAGTTTCTTTTCTCCTATTATTAACATCTTGCATTAGTGTGGTGCATTTGTTATCATTGATGAGCCAATATTAATATATATTTAATTAACCAACAATCATAGTTTACATTAGGATTCATTCTTTGTGTTTATATATTCTATGAGTTTTGACAAATGTATATTGTCATGTATCTACCATTACCATATCATGCAGAATAGTTTCACTGCCCTAAAAATCCCCTGTGATCCATTTATGCATCCCTCCTTCTCCCTTGTTAAGCCCCTGGTAACCAATGATGTTTTTAATATCTCCATAGTTTTGCCTTTCCCAGAATGTCCTGTGGTTAGAATCATACAGTAGGTAGCCTGTTCCAAATGGCTTCTTTCCTATCATTTGCTTTTAAATTTTAAATCCTGGTGTTAAGTGGGATCTCATCATCGTGAAGAAAGTAGAGGGCATTTCAAATGAGATAATAAGATTTAAAGATTCCTGTGCGAGAATTTAGAGAGAGAGGAAAGATTTTCTAAACAAACTATGAAAAGTAGTGTTCATAGAAGAAAAGATTGATAAATATTACTTTTAAATTAAAACTAGTTGTAAGACAAAATAAATAAAAAGAACAGTCACAAATTAAAAGATATTTATAATATTTGCATCTAAAAACAGATTATAAAACAGCATATATAAAAGTTTCTATGAATCAATAAGAAAAAGACATGTAATTCAATAGAAAATATGGGCAAAGCTATAAAAGGAAACACAAGAAAATAAACATAACTTGCTGATAAAATATTTTAAAATTCTCAGCTTCACTAATAATCAAGAATGTACAAATTAAACAATGAAACAATATTCCATATTCATTAAGTTGGCAAAAATGTATAGCCTGTTAGAACCAGAAAAATAAGGACATTGGAATATGGAAATTCTGGTGAGAGTATAAACTGGTATCACCATTTTGGTGAACAATTTGGAATTGCCTGGTAAAGTTGATGATACACCTACTTTAAGATCCAGCAATTACTCTTCTTAGATACCTACTTTAAAAGTCTGTTAAATGTGTGAAAAAGGAGACATATAAAGAACACTTACTGTAGCAATGTTTGTGACAGAAAAAAAGCATAAACACCCAAGTTGCCCTCAATTAGGCAATGCAATGTAGCTTATTCATGCAAAGGAATACTGAACAGGAGTGTAAATGAATGAATTAAATCCTCACATCATGTCATTGAATTGAAAAAAGCAAGTTGCCAATTAAAATATATGGCATAATGCCACAAACGTACAGAGAAATACACACATATGTTTTTAAAATACCTGAATAATTGTTTTATATAAAAGGCATGAAAAGGTATAAAAACATATGGGAATAATATATTACAACTGCTGGATAACTCTGGGATAGGGAGGGAAATGGAATGAGACAGAGAGCCTTAGATATAAACATTATAAGTATTAATTTATATATTTAAACATAGAGATGTGAAATAAATTTTGCAAAATATTAACAGCTATTTAAATTGGTTGATATATAGGTGTCTATTATATTATTTTCTGTAGTTATTTTTTTAATTTTGTATGTTTCATGTTTAGAAAAAGTGTTTTGAAGAGTCTAACCTCTTTTCCCCATACTTCCTGCTAGAGCTGCTGATTAAGGAAAAAATTCGTTGCACAATGTTATTGATACACAAAGAGAACATAGAGTATTATTTATGAATAAAAAAAACATACAGTCATGTGGTTTCAAGTCCTAGCTCTTACACTTGGTGGACTTGAAGCCCTTGGGCAAGTCACATTGCCATTAATTTTTTTGTCTATAAAATGGGGTATAAAATTAGTACTACTAATAATATTAATATCTACCACAGAATTTTGGAAGAATCAGATAAATAGATACACGTGAAAACATTTTGTAAACTAAAAGTCACACATAAACATTAATTTCCACTATTGCTATTGTAGCTGCTGAGTAAGATAGACTTGAATTGCTGAGTTGCCTCTCTGGTTCTGGCTGAGATGTTTGTGATTGAAGAAAGGACAAAAATAAACATCAAGATAAAGAAAAATGAAATTTAAAAAAGGATATATAATTCACAAACAATATAACAATATATGTTACACATATTGTACATAATGTATAATGTGGTATATGTAATATAATATGCTTATATATAAGATAAATTGAAGTTATCAGGAATATATTGTAGTTTTAAAATTTTAGACAGGATTTAGTTTCTCTCAGGGTATTCTGCATAAATTGCCAAGTATTTTTAATATGTAATATACAAAAGTGTAGGTTCAGAAGTAACATAATTTTCTAGATCTTTGAAAAATAAATACAAAACATTTTTAAAATGTTTTTTCTGTGTTTAATTAGGTTCTTTATACTTCTAATTTACAATAGTATTACAGGGCTTCCCTGATGGCGCAGTGGTTGAGAGTCTGCCTGCCGATGCAGGGGACACAGGTTCGTGCCCCGGTCCGGTAAGATCCTACATGCCACGGAGCGGCTGGGCCCGTGAGCCGTGGCTGCTGGGCCTGCGCGTCCGGAGCGTGTGCTCCGCAACGGGAGAGGCCACAACAGTGAGAGGCCCGCGTACCGCAAAAAAAATAAATAAATAAAAATAATAATATTACAAAAGTTGTATTTCTGAATTTTTGTCAGCTATGATTAGATATTCATCATTTACACCTCACAATGCATGTCATGATATAACATTTAGAAAGTATTCTTATTACAAACAAGAAAATTAAAATAGCCTGACATTACAATTACACCTTGCAGTGCTTCAGATGTAAGATGTGCATGAAAATAAGAGTTGTAGTAGAAGAAACTGAAAAAATAAATCATTAATTGAACAAGAATCATTAAAAGAATCAGGCTTTAGCACCACATTCCCTTGTTTCTACCTCTTATATTTTTCTTCACATCTCCCCTTCCACTGCTTCCTTCTGGCATCCTCTAGGGCAAGGACCTCAAAAGTAGGCATGTGAACCCTAGGGGCTCCCATGATAATTCACTGGGATGTTTTCTTCCCCTGGGGGAAGAAAAGTATTAGATTGTTCTACATTTTTACCTAAAAGAGAAAAATTGAGCTTTACTTTTATGTAATATACAAATGTATTTGGTACCCTTTCTTGGTCTGCACATCAGATGTTCAAATACCACGTCAGATCAGCAAAGGAATCTCTCAGAAGGAGTGAGAGTTCTGGGACTTCCCTGGTGGTGCAGTGGAATGCAGCCTGGCAATCCAGGAGACACAGGTTTGAACCCTGGTCCAGGAAGATCTCACATGCCACAGAGCAACTAAGCCCGTGTGCCACAGCTACTGAGACTGCACTCTAAAGCCCTTGAGCCACAACTACTGAGCCCACGTGCCACAACTACTGAAGCCTGTGCGCCTAGAGCCTGTGCTCCGCAACAAGAGAAGCCACCGCAGTGAGAAGCCCACACACTGCAACAAGGAGCAGCCCCAGCTCGTCGCAACTAGAGAAAGCCCGCGCACAGCAACGAAGATCCAACACAGACAAAAATAAATAAATAAAATAGATAAATTTATTTTTTAAAAAAAAGTGAGAGTTCTATAACACAGAGGGATTGATGGTGTTTTACCGACACTTTTATTTACTTTCAATTTATCCCAAGCATCACAGTACTTAGCAAGTGGGTTTCTATACCATATTGTCTCATTTAACAAAATCAGCTCTTACCATGTGACATAAGGCTTAAAAAGATTACTGCAAAAAAAAATAACAAATATAAATTAAGATTATCCTAAAGATGCAAACAGAAGCAAACTCAAGCAAATGGAAGCACAAACCATTCTCTATTTCCAGAATAAGCTCTTTGTCAGCTGCATTATGAGGTACCAACAATTAATATTTAATCGTATCTGACAAAAATTCAGAAAGTTTCAAAATTATAAGAACTGAAATAAGGATTTATATCCATATCATTCCAAGTGTATATTATACCTTAAGATCATAGTTAATTACAGTAGAAAATAACATGACAGAAAAAAATTTTTTAACTTTATGGCATTATTTTTTAATTTCTATTTTTGTGTATGTTTTATAATGTATACAGTCTATGAGTACAGTATAGCACATTCAGAAGTCATAAACAGACCAACAAGTCTTGGGAGGGTTGTGGAGTCAAGAGTTCTATTCTGATGTGCTATGATTTAAAGTTTTTCAAGACAATTACACTCAAGGTTTCTGCCTTACATTCTTCCAATGCATCTTCCACACTGTCAAGAGGGTACTTTTCCAAATCAGAATAAGTGAATTGTTCGTTGAGTGCCCATCATATGCCAGACCCTGTATTGATGGGCACCCAACAGACATTAGTTCTATAGACAAAAGACTGAATATGGAGGAATAGATGAATGGGGCAGTGAGGGAGTATGAGAGGAGAGGAGGTGAGTTTTGGAGTCCTGGTAATTTACATATTGGTTCTAACAATAAGCAGAAATGAGTCACAAGGACATGAGCACAGTGAAAATTAAATAAATGTTTATTTTTAATCCATTTTAAATTGGGGCCATATTTGAGTTAGGATTGCTAGTTTTGGAGTGAGAGAGGAATCAGTAAATCAGTCAATAAACATTTATTGGGAGCCAATTATACAGAAGTAAACTCAAAGCATAAGAGGAATAAAGTTTTAAAACAGATTTCAAAGAATGCACTTTTCTTTCTACATGCCCTTTTCTTTTCTTCCCATGCACCAAATAAAATTGCTGATCTGACTCTTATAACAATAATGCAGTATTTCCTATTTACTATCTAATTCACTGTTGTTTTCTCCTGTTTTTGCCTGACAATTCATTTATTCAATAGCGGTTTAAGAAAAAAGGAAACAAACATATCCCTCCTTTTACTGAACTTAAAATCCTGTGGTTTAGATGCTAGTCACTAAAGATAATAAAATTAATACCCAGGGTTGTAACTGTCTTGATCATGAAAGGGTATCTTCCTTAAGTATTCAGAATCATGCCAATGGAAACTTTCATTCAGCAGTTATATATTAACCTTTAATCTGTTGATGTTCACTTAGCCATTGACTCAACAAATATTGATTGAGTACCTCTTATGTGCCTAAATTGCTTTGACTCTGGAGAGACAGCAATGAACAGAACAAAGCCTCCTCCTCATGGACTCTACCTTCTGGCGGGGAAGACGGACTAAGCTTTGCCAGAGACATCTGGAGAAAGATTGGGAAGTGAGCACTCTTGCCATTCCTTTGTTTATTTTCCCCTATGTTTTTAATTGGTATATCCTCTAACCATATTCTGCTTTATGTTTTCCCTATTTTCTGCCAATGAACTATTAAAAATTAGCTGATAAGAGTTCTAACTATTCCTAATATATATTTGCTTTTTAATAAAGGCTCTTAAGTAATGAAAACTACAAAAGGTAGAATTTTCTGGCACTAATCTCTGGCCCCAGGAATACTTTACTTTAAGGTATTTGGTTTTATAAGAGTTGTTTCCCCAGAGCCCTTCAGTTCATAGAATGCTGGTAGCAGGCTGGCCAGTTATTTCTAAAACAATAACCCACTGCTTGATAGAGTTTGGGTTCCTTGGTCAACAGCTCGTGAACTTTGGCAGGTTACCAAGGAATCTTTAAAATATGGGTGACTATACATTTACCTGGGTCTCAATTTTTAAAATTTTAACCAATTATGAGGAAACTCACTCAGACATTCTGTGCCCTAATCCATCTGAAAATACAGCATATACTTTTGTCTATTTATTTCTCTTTCAAGTGACACTTTTAGGATATTACATCAGGCCTAACACTTCAACACATCCATTATATTTAACATAGAGGAAGAAAACTGAAGATAAGAGAGTTTCTACATCTGCTCTGAAAAGGTTTATTTATCATCAGAGAAGCCATTAGAGTCATAGTATCACAATATATCTAAAATATGGAAAACACCATTCTGCCTAACCTTCATAATGCCTGGGTTGAAATCCCAGCCTGATCACTTACTAGCCACAAGACTTGAGCAAGTCAGTTTCCTCATTTGCAACAGGAGGAAAATAAGAGTATCCACCAATAAGTACTGAGCTAACCAATGCATGTAAAGTGGCTGCTATGCAGTTAGTGCTATGTGTTATCTAGTTGACCAGCACATTAGGATATATTTATCCAATATGTGGAGAATTTATCCAATATGTGAAATGAGGTTCTGTGCTAGTGAGGATTCCCAAGGAGAAAGGAAAACAGAGCAGAAAGGAAAGCGTGGAGGCTAAAGGGAATCATTGAATTTCTCTCCTCCCCAGTTCTCTCAGAATAACAATAAAATACACGCTTTGGGACACTGGGAAGCAAGAAGACCAGGAGAAGAGATGCATGGTGAGCCTATGGCTATTCTTGCCAAGAGTCCAAAATAAGCATTGGCAATGACCTAAGCCAGAGAAGAGCCAGCACATGGAGTGAGAAGGTGAGCTGAAAGGACACCAGGTGCCTGCCAGGTAGGAAGTGCGTCAAGAAAGACTTGATGGCAGGAACGCCCTGAGGAAACCATAATGAAAGTCTTCAATATTTGGTGCTGTCTCACCTTCCCTTTGAACACCAGGATTCTCCGCCCACCAGTATCCAGGTTCCCCAGCATCTGACTAGGGTTCTTTCCTTTGGTGTACTCAAGACCCTCTTTTTTTTCTGCTACTCTGCACAATGAAAATCCACCTGCCCTGCAACTTACTGGAATTTTCCTCATCTTTCTGCCCCACTCAGAGAATCTGACAAATCATCCAGGATAAAACACCTGAGTGATGACAAGGTTTTGATTACAAAGGCCTCAATCACTGTTGAGTTGGCTTGTACTCGTGATGAAAGGCTGGGGGTGAGTGTTGAACACATGGGTGGCCCCTATGTTACGGCGGTCCTTCTAGGCTCTCAAATCACACTGCATTGGCAATAATTCAGGCCTCTTAGAGCAGACCAGCCTGCATCTGGGATGTGATCAAATCATGAAAAAAAGAGGAAAATGAGACAGCTGTGAGAATACAACCTAGAAAACTGTTCGGATGAAGCCTGCTGGAGAGCAGAGAGTACCACACACATGCTTAAAGTGGACCTATCAGAAATACAGTGCATCATCTGAGACAGTTTATCCTCCTATGAAAAAAAAAGGGGGCAAAATGAACTCCTATGTCAATTTCCTGGACAAAATATACATGGAAACTGGTGATTATGAGTTAGCTCTCTTCGTTGTATTTGTATTCATGAGAGAAAATACAGTTAAATTGGTTGCTGCAACGCTTAATCTTAAAAGCAAATATTGTTGCTGAGATGCTCACATGACTTCATTCCCATAGGCCAGAAGGGATGAGGCACATTTGCCTGGAAACAGGAACACTGTCTGCCTAAGACAAGATTCTTGCTCAAAGACCATCAGGCCCAGCAGATAAGGGGATCACAACCACATATTAGAAAGGTCACACTCAGTTGAGACCATTTCCAATCCTCACAAGAACCCTGTGAAGTATTATAATCTCCCCTTTTCAGGAGAAGAAACGGTGGCTCCAAAAATTATCTTACTATTGATATTACAATCTACTAGCTCCGTGTGCAGTCACACAGCTCTATGAGGTAGCATCAAGACATCTCTCCTCCCTAACTCAGATGATGTGAGGTTAAAGCAAGATAACACAGGGAAAAATACTCAGAAAATTAAACTGCCTTATACCCACAAGAAGCATTACTACGTACAAACTTTTCTTGGACGGGAATAGACATTAAAATCTTGGCCATGTGCAAAATTGTTCTTAATTTAGGAAGTTGTTCAACCCTGTTTGTAGCCCCAGGATTCTATGCTTCTATGTATGAAGAGGAAAATGAAATAGAGTCATGCAAGAGGCGATTTCTTTAATTTTCTGGATTGTCACATTCATTCAGCATGAAATTTTCTACAGAAAGTCAATTTTGGAAAGTTCCAAACTTAATTAGATCTTGCAGTTTTGTGATCTTCATTATAATTATCAAATACTGAAGAAGCTAATAAAGGATCAACCTCTGGGCTGCAGAATAACCTAATCTTTTCATACCTCAGTGACGTCCTGAATTAGAACTGGGGGCTGATGAACTTCGATGCACCAGCCAACCAACCATAGTCAGCAAATTGCAATGCACAACTGAAACTTGATCAGACCAAGATGAATACATGATATGTAAAGTAATCCAATAAAGTTTATCAATAATACGTGGGCAATTCAGATGAGACTTACACTGGTGTAGCAAGCCTAATTAAGAGTATTTCTGTGATAAAATGAAGCCCTATCTCCTGCTATCAGGTAATTATTCATTTGAGTCTATTGTTACTAGAACAATGAGCAGTGAGTATCTCCTTATTAGTGATCCTTCTTCCTGATACTTGCAATTTAACCAAATAATACATCTTACCCTTTTAATATTCCAAAGGATGTTTCAATACCCAGACGTTTTCCTTAATGTAGCTCTGCTGGAGACAGAGCAATGAATTCCAGTTCATTTGTTTTGGTTTTTTGTTTTATGTTGTCTCGGGTTTTGTTTTTGTTTTTTTTAAGATTGCTGCAGATACTTTGTTTTTTTTTAAGATTGCTGCAGATACTAAAAACCTTATTAACTCCTTCATGTCCTTAGCAACCTTGGTTTAGTATCACCTTTGCAATTATCTCTCAGACTCTTAATGTTTAAGAGCCAAAGGGGTAACCCAAATACTACACAGGGAAAACTTCCTATTTAATTAAATGCATTGATGTATATTAGTGGAAACTTAGATTCTAATTTGGGGGGGGGAAACTTTGAAGGTCGAGGCTGGGAAAAAACCCACAGTCATTTAACATTTTACCTTTTTTCTTTAGAAGTATAAACTTTAGGTTTGGAACAACTATTTGAGTCCCTTGAATAAGCCTTTGAGTTATGCACATACGAAATGTTTCTCTAACTGTAAAACAAGTAAACTGAGTTATCTTGAATAAAGGTGTACTGAAAAAGTCAAGGTGGGACCAGTTTCTTAATATTGTATTCATTTGAGGGGTGGGCAAGAGGAAAAGGTTAGAAATTCTTGGGAGAAATGGTCATGGCACAGTCTCTGTATATGGGAAGAGAAAGTACTATGTCTGAACTGTTTGATTCTATGAAACGCGTATGGTTTGTTTTGTGTTGCTTGCATTTGTCTGTCTGTTTGTTTGTTGGAAGGATTCCTTTTTGTTTGGAAGAATCATTGGAGTTGCTTGCAGGAGCAAAAGAGGGGAGGGAATAATGTAAGGGCTTTGTGAGAAACTTTTTCAAATGCTGAGCAGAAGCAGTATTGCTTTGGGGTCCAAGTAACACAGTGTGCCTCCCATCTTCACACAAAATCCAACTGTATGTACCACCTTGAGGAGTAGCGGCTTTGAAACGGAGGAATAAAGCATCCTTGGCACGGACACTGGTGATCTCATGAAATCTCTATCAGAAATGGCAAAAATAAAGCTGCTTCTGCTAGCTTTGAGAGAAGATGACTTTGGTCAAGGGCAGATTTAGTAGGAGAGGAAGAACATAGCAGAACCCTAAGGTGACAGTCAGGCGTATTTGCTTGTGAGAAAACGTGGAGGACCAATATGGGAACTCACCTACATGAATAGGGAAAATTTTATAGGTAGGAGGTGCTGAAATCAGACAATACATCTACTTGGGTCTTGAAGTGATTGCAAATAGGCACTAAAAGTTAGTTGTAATCTTAGTGTATAATCAAAGGCTGGCTTCATCAATGATTCCAAACCAGATTTTCTAGCCAGTCTTTCTGTGTTTTACTTGAGTAAAACTATTAAGCTGAAACACTTTTTTATCGAGCATCAATTTCTCCCTAAGCATGGCTTATAAGATATAGTTTAAATACTTCTCAGAGAATGTGCCTTCCATGAATTTAAAGGTGTTTCTCTCTTCTTATGAATAGGTCACGAAAACAATTATTTTATTGTATTCAGCCAAACCGATCTGCTTGCAATTTCTTGAACTGAACTTATATTTTTCACTCTTGCTGGAAAGGACGTTATTCCTTTTCTTGTCTATATATCCAAACGTATTTTGTTGAAGACCTCACTTTAAAATTCCACCTCTTCAGTGAAAGCCCCCAGGACCAACTGAAGATAAATTCCCTCTCTCTCTCCCCTGAGCTCATTCACTTATTTTTTCAATATGTATTTACTGAGAAGGACAAGGTGTCAGGCATCCACCAGACACTCATGCTTTTGGACTGTCAGGTATCTGGCTCTGTGTCTGATTTGTCTTCTTCAATTAGATTGTAAACTAGCAGAAAAGGGGCAGCATGTTACATGTCTGTCTTTGCTCACTGCCTTAGTGCTTAATTTCTTAAACATAGGAGGCATTCGACAAATATGTGATGGGGTTGACTCAGATTTCAGTCTTTAAATAAAAGAAAATGAAACCGAATTATACGCCTTTAACAAGGGCTAGAAGATAATACTTACTACTGATTGAGTGCTTCCCATGTGTCCAGGTCTTTTTATAAATGATCTGTAATCTTTATGACAGTCTACTAAGACAAAATTTTGGTAGCCCCCAATGTGTCTATGAGGAAAGAGGTGCTGTGAGAAAAGACATTACCCTGGGCTTCTCTGCTGATAAGTTGCAGAACTGGCTCTGAAATGGGGCCTGTATGATTCTTAAAAACCAAGAGGATTTTCAACTAGGGAGAGATTCTACCCCTGCAGTTTTCACAATGACAGTTTCATTTATAGATGAGCCAAGGGAAATACATCTTAATATCATTCTGAAAATGTCATATTTGTCCAGCTCTGTCTGTTCTTTTGCCTTTTTATGTGTCTTAGCTAAAATTCCAATGAGGTGTATCCTTTTTAGAAAATTGAAAGCCACCAAACAATAAGTATAACTCTCAGGCTATAAAAAAACAAAAACAAACTGTTAAATACAAGAAAAAGATTAATTTTTAAAAAAAGAAGAAGAAAAAAACTTTCTTTAATGAGTGAAGACATACTAAATAATGCAGTGTTTTCTATATTGCTTTGGTGTAAAATTTATTCAAGACTACCCATATGTATCAAAATATTGTATTTAAGTTACAATGATAGGATTTCTTATAACTGTTTTGAAACTGTGAAAACGTAGGAAAGCATTTTATATAATCAAGTGGTATACACTGAAATGAAGTGAGATGCTAAATTGATTTTCAAAGTAGCTGCTGTTCTTATATGATAATATGGTAATAAGTGGGAGATTAAGGATAGTAAGAATTTTACCAATTCACAATAATCCTTCATTACTGAATGATACCTGTAGTGCAGCATTTGTAATTACAGATCTTTTTTTTTTTTTTTTTTTTTTTTGCGATATGCGGGCCTCTCACTGTTGTGGCCTCTCCCGTTGCGGAGCACAGGCTCCGGACGCACAGGCGCAGCGGCCATGGCTCACGGGCCCAGCCGCTCCGCGGCATGTGGGATCTTCCCGGACTGGGGCACGAACCCACGTGTCCTGCATCGGCAGGCGGACTCTCAACCACTGCGCCACCAGGGAAGCCCCAGATCATTATTTTTAATGTATTTCTTTATAAATGGAGAACTTTTGAATGATTTCTTTAGCTGTTGCCAGCATTTGCTGAAGTTTGGCCATTAGACCTTTGATGCCTCAAAGGATCCAAGAAAAGAAGGTCTATATCAGGAATAAAGTTGGTGAGAGGAAAAGGGAAATGATCTGCATTCCCAATCACAGCCTCTAGGGAGACACAGAGAACTCTGCTCTGTTTGAATAGGTGTGGCCACTCAAGGACTCTGACTCAGTGGGTAAAACTAGGAAATAAGTACCTCAAGATCAGTGATCCTTAAGTGAGGGAAAAAGAAGATGGTATGTTAGAATTACCTGGGGACTTGGGGGGCATTTTGCCTGGCTATTCTTAGTTCTCCATAGATTCTGGTACACCCACCTCCCTGCCAGTAGCTAGCTGTTCATTGGTAGCTATTTATTGTCATAGTGATTCATTATGTGTTCTTAACCCTCTGGTATGTTAGAGATGAGAAAGAAAAATGAAGCTGATAATTACTAGTCTAGTCACTTGGGAAGTGTATAGCCAGATGAGAGGTATGGGTAGTAACATTCAGGCTGCAGAAAATGATTCTGATTTGAAACAGGCCTATATCCTTAGTCTATCCCCTAAGAAGGAAGAATTAGAAAAGATTAACAGGATACCAGGTCCAGAACAAGACAGCTCAGGCAAGGATCAGTTCTGAGCAGTTTGTTTCTCAGGAAGCAAAAGGTTTTAGAAAAAAGATTGAGAATCAGAGGCTTTCACCACAGATTCAGGACAACATTTAATTTCCAATTCACTAAATGTTGGAAAGGGGCTCTATTATATATTTCTGGACTTAATTGTAGAGATTTAGATATAACCAATTCTGCCAATTAAAGACAGCTGAGAAGGGCTGAGAGAGACAGAAACTTAGAGATAGACAATATTAAAAACTTGATTATGAATCATTACTGTGACAACATAAAATCTCTGGGCAGTAAAATATTATTGTAAAAATGTACTATAGGCAAGAAATTAATGCCTATTGTCACTGCTTTATGCAAAACTTTCCTGGTGGTCCCAGTCAATGCAAAAAGATAAGAGAAAATGGAAATAATTATCAGGGTTCAAATGGAAAAACAAAATTATTCTTTACAGACAATATGATTTTCTATATAGGAAAACAGAAAGACTCTAGAGATAAATGATTAATACTAATAAGAGAATTCAATGGCACTAAATACAAGATAAATACACAAAGAACAACTGTCTTCCTGAATGCTAGCAACAACCAAATAGATAACAAGAAATATTCCATTCATAAGAGAAACAAAAACCGTTAGGTATATAGGGAAAAAATGTAACAACAACAACAAAAAAAAAACGTGAAAAATATGTATGGGGAAAATTGGAAACATATAAAAGGTCAAGAAAATAGACCTAAATGAAGGGAGCTATTTACATACACTGTCATAAACATGCCAGTTCTTCCCAAATTAATCTCAAAATTCAACCGAAAATTCCAAAAAGGAATTCCATTGTTCCTGAAGGGCACAGAAAAGCCAAGAAAAGTTTGAAGATGAACAAGATTAGAGACAGTTGAGAACTCATTCTACCATATGTAAAGACTTACCATAAAGCCACAGTAATTGAATAAGGTCGTTTGGGCACAGATGTAGACAAATAGGCCAACAGCATAGAAAGAAACTGTCCCAAAACAAATGTTTTGCACTCAATTGAACACTGTCCCCCAAAATTCATGTCTATGAAGAACCTCAGAATGTAAACTTATCTGGAAATAGTTAGCAGATGTAAATAGTTAAGATGAGGTCATACTGTATTAGGCTGGACCCAAATCCGATGACTGGTGTCCTTAACAGAAGATCATGTGAGGACAGGAGACATTCAGGGAAAAATGCCATGTGATGATGCAGAGGTTGCAGGGATACATCTACAAAACAAGGAACACCAAGATTGTTGGCAACCGACAGAAGCTAGGAAGAGACAAGGAAGTATCTTCCTCCAGAGCCTTCAGAGAGAGCATGGCCTTGCCAACACTTTATTTTGCTTTTTTTTGGTTTTTTTTTAAATTTTATTTTATTAATTTTTTATACAGCAGGTTCTTATTAGTCATCAATTTTATACGCATCAGTGTATACATGTCAATCAGAATCTCCCCATTCATCACACCCCCACCCCCACCCACCCCCACCACTTTCCCCCCTTGGTGTCCATACGTTTGTTCTCTACATCTGTGTCTCTATTTCTGCCCTGCAAACCGATTCATCTGTACCATTTTTCTAGGCTCCACGTATAAGCGTTAATATACGATATTTGTTTTTCTCTTTCTGACTTACTTCACTCTGTATGACAGTCTCTAGATCCATCCACGTCTCTACAAATGACCCAATTTCGTTCCTTTTTATGGCCAACACTTTGATTTAGGACTTCTTGCCTCCAGGATCTGAGATAATACATTTCTGTTGTTTTAAGCCATGCAGTTGCAGTTCATGGTAATTTGTTTTGGCAGTCTTAGGAAACGAATACACAAACAAACATGTATACTGGAGATTTATACAGGACTGCCACATTGCATAGCTCCAGAGAACATCATTTACATTATCTTCTGTGTGCTCCAGGACTCTGTCATTTGCATAGAATAGGATGTGAATGGTGCCCCCTGGAATTCTGCAGAGCAGTACCCCTCCTTATGTAGGAGAGAGGAGGCAGTACAAATCAATGTGAAAAAGGCTAACTTTTCAATTAGGTGTGTTGGAACTGAGCTTGTCATTGGAAAAAGATAAACCTGATCTCACTCTATAAAAAAAATAATAATTCTAGATGTATTGACAGCCTAGATAAGGAAAGAAAAAAATTTAAATTCTAAAAGAAAATATTTAAATAGTTTTATAACATTGGAGTTGAAACTTATTTCTTAAGCAACCCACACACACAAAAATAAACCCCAAAACACTATTTTGATAAGTGACTATATTGAAATTAAAAATTTCTGTATGACAAACGACATCATGAATAAAGTAAAAATACAAGCAACAGAAGACATTTGCATTATGTATTCCCTATGGAAGAATGATATCCAGACTATTCAAAGAACTCCTATAAATCAATAAGAAAAAGATAAATAATCCAAGAGAAAAAAAATCAGCACAATATATGAACAGGTAAGTCACATAGGAGGAAAGACACCATATCTATGAAAAGATGTTAAATTTTATGTTAAAAAAACCCACATATTTTAATATGTGAAATTCTATTTCATACTCTGAAGTTAGGAACAATTAAGAAGTCAGGTAATACTAATGATTTGCTAGAATATGAGCACATGCAAGTTCTCATACATTGCTAGTGTGCGCTATTTACATCCATACAGTACTTTTAAAGGACATTGGCAATATCTGATGCTAAAGATGTGCAGCCCTATGATCCAGAAGGTCCACTTTTAGCTGTTTATCCTGGAGGAACATGAACATGGGCATAAGGAATCATGTAAAAGTTTTCATTGTGTAACATTTGTAATAGGGAAGTGCTGTAAACTATGTAACTGGCCATCAACAGTGAATATATAGCTGCATATTTATATAATTAAATATTTGTGTGTTGTATACTTATATAATAGTTGTATATTTATAAATAAACTAGAACTACCTTTACATGGAAAAATCTCTAAATAATAATATTAATTTTTTAAAGGATGGTGTAAAAGATTCATGCTGTGTAGCATCACCATGTAAATTTTAAATCTCATAAAACAATATTAACCACTGCAAAAATATATATTGTTACTGGATAGGTCCATATGTTTCAATGATATAAAAATTGACTGGAAGGATGCATATTAACTTCAGGATAATGTTCACTTATTAGGAAGATGGGCTAGGAATGAGATTAGGTGTCTTTAATCAAATATATAATATCTTGGTTATTTTTTAAAATCTAAAGGAAATATGGCAAAATATTAATATTTATAAACTTTGGTTTGGGGCAGTACATAGATACTTGATATATCACTTTTTAATGTGCTTGAAATATTTAGTAAACAAAATTGAGACAAAGAAGGAAAGGAAAGGGGGGAAGATACCGGAGGCAAGAAGAAGGAAAGGGAGGAAGATGGACATGGTCTTTGGAGATAGACAGCCCTGCATTCTAACTGTGACAGGTAGAGTGGTTTAGTAGAAGGACCTTGGTTGTGGGCTCACGTAGACTTAATTCTAGCTTCTTTCAACTTGGACAATTTAACTATTCTAGGACTCTGTTTACCTATCTATAAAATGGATAGATTAAAATTTAACTGAAAGTGTTCTGTGAAGACTAAGTGGGGGAGGTATGTAAAACACCCAGTGCAGTGCCCACCAGGTACACATCTAGTGCTCCAAGAATAACACAGCCCTCTCTCTTCCTTCAAGCAGCAGGAAACAATAAAGCCTGTGCAGAAAGGCTACCACCTTAACTCACTGGATGGAATTGAATTGCTCTTTCTGATGCAGTCTTTTTTTTTTTTTTTCGTCTCAGTAAAAGTAATTTTGAAAAGAGATTAAATGCCTTTGGCATGAACAAAGATGCAGACTATAGAGAAAATTGTAGGGCTTCAGTTTCCACCGAGGTATCCTTAAAAGGTAGGTGAGGAATTTCCCATGGTTTTGCATTTAAAACTCAAGCCACTTATTTAAGGAGATCACGGCACAGGCCCTTCACCCTTGGTGGTTAATGACCTTACTTTGACGTCCTGAATGGAACATGCAGTAGGGTCAATTGCAGACTCAATGACAAGAATTAAAGTGCAAAGCTCCCTAATGAGATCTGTGCTTATTCCTTGTGGTTCAAGGAACACCGTGGTGAATGGTTTACAGCCTGCCGGGTCAATCCCTTTGCAGAAGCAGAGTTAACTTAGCCGTTCCCTGGGCTGTATAAACAACACTGTCTGTAGTAGGAAGCTTGACCCTCCTTTTATCATGCCAGGAAATTCTTAGAATGCAGCTATAGCCTAATATTTACGGTTCCATAAGCATTTGACTCTGAAAAGTCCCTAATTCTGGAAAATGGCCACTGGTCAGCTGTTAATGCACAAGTGATAGGAAAAACGTCACCCTTTAGAAGGAGAGAATGGTTAAGGAGAAATGCTTATGAGGCTAAAAGTGTGGCAAGTGTGATATCTACCTTTGGAGTAATCATATACGCATGTTTAATACATACATATCAAACCCTTATATATTATTTCCACACACAGAAGTTAAAATGGTAAACCATATGCTTAAAATTTTTTTAATGTACATTTTTCTCTGTATAAAAAAATAGTGGCGGGCTTCCCTGGTGGCGCAGTGGTTGAGAGTCCGCCTGCCGATGCAGGGGACATGGGTTCGTGCCCCGGTCCGGGAGGATCCCACATGACGCGGAGCGGCTGGGCCCGTGAGCCATGGCCGCTGAGCCTGCGCGTCCGGAGCCTGTGCTCCGCGGCGGAGGGCCGCAGCGGTGAGAGGCCCGCGTGCCGCAAGGAAAAAAAAAAAAAAGAAAAAAAAAAAAGTGGCATATAATATTTCTCAAAACAGTGGAATAAAAGAGTTTAAATTCATATAGGCTTCTGTTCCACTATAAATTCACTTTCTTGGGCTCTTTCAGCAGAAAGGAACTTTGAGAGGTTCTTTCACCCATTCCTCTCTTCTCTACTATAAAATGGATCTTCAGGGCAACCCAGGGAATTGTTTACCTTATTATTTAAAAAATGGGAAAAAAATGATTTTTAAACTTCTTTGAAGAAACCTAACTCTATGTCTAAAAAAAAAAAAAAATCCTCCGTTTTGCAACCATTACTTCCCTTTCTAAAGGATATTTAAATTAAGCATAGAGAATCACCTATATCTAATAACTGAATCAGAGGTAGTGGTTTCATACATTTTCCAAACGTCCTGTCTCCAAGGTAACCTGTTTTCTTCCTGACAGGCTGGAGGGGCTGGAGAGAAGTGAGAAGATGGAAACATGATGAAGTCTCATCCAAGGATGAGGTGTCCACTGACTGATGAATAGATTCTGACAAGAATAAAACAATTCATAGAAATCAATGTCACCAACAGGCAGGTGCATCTCAGAATTGCTGCCGCAGTGGAGATGAGTTGCCGAGACTGCACTGTTTCTCTCAGTAACGCCAGCATCCAATAGTCAGATTAGAAACTACCTATTAAACTTGAACTCCATAATAAAAAGTCACCCAGAGACCTTTAGCAGTTAGCCTGGTCTACAAAGTTTAGGCAGGTGATGGAGAAATCAAGGGCACCTTGGTGGAAATAACTGATATCTTGCTAGGACTTTCTAATATGATTCTAGGAAGTGATGGAATCTCCTTTCCAGGAATATTTGAAAATATCCAACGTCCCTGCACAGAGATGCTCTCCCCCAGGAAGTAGCTCCAGCTTGAACAGAGTTGACTGGTTATTACAGGCTTATTCAAGGTGAAAACAACCCCAAACCTGGCCAAACTTCATGCATTCTGCACTTACGATGGGTTAAAAGACCCCAGGCAGGGCATCTGACTGCCCAAAGTTTGGAATAGAGTGAAACTCAGTTCTCAGTCCAATGGAACTCAGCAAATAATGAATGTATACATGTTGGTACTTTCCTGCTTCGAATCAGCCTTCACTACAACGCCTGTATCTCCTTCCTAACGGAACACCTTACTACTACCACCAGCGACATGAAGACAGAGCTTCTCCCTCATCTGAGAGGGCTGGGCCATCCTGAAAAGAACAAGCCTGCAGAGTCACT
Organism: Leucopleurus acutus; assembly: GCF_964270905.1. Taxonomy (NCBI): domain Eukaryota; kingdom Metazoa; phylum Chordata; class Mammalia; order Artiodactyla; family Delphinidae; genus Leucopleurus; species Leucopleurus acutus. The sequence continues at coordinate 71,281,895 of NC_139142.1, read as the reverse complement.
ACATGCAGGGCACTAGGTCACATGTCAACACTTAGGTATCACAAGATTCTAATGCGGGAATATTATCATTATTTCCATTTTAAAGAGAAGGAAACTGAGGTTTAGAGAAGTAAATTTGTTCAAGGATAGGTGGTGAATAAGGGGTAGAGCTGGGAATCCAACCTTGGGAGTATTACCTCCAAGTTCATGCTCTCAATACCATATTTTACTGCCTAAATATAACAAGACTTTGCCATTAGCTAGATGTGGAAACTTGGGTCAAAGTCTCTCTGAATCTCAACGTTCTCATGGATAAAATAGAATAATTATTATCTTTTCTTCTTTTTCCAAAAAATTTTACTTAGACTGTGTGAAGGGCTGGGCTACTTACTCTGATAGTAGATGAACAAATGAGGGAGGGAAAGGCAGAGACTTAAGAATGAGTGATAAGAGCGTGGAGAGTCATAAAGGTGTCTTTTTTTATGTTAATGAGATGACTTTTGAAATACCCCTAGATCACCTAGGCTGGTCACCAGAGAAGCCAACCATGTGATTAGAGGGTTGGAACTTTCAGTCCTGTCCCCCTGGACTCCTGGGAGAGGAGAGGGGCTGGAGATTAAGTTCAACCACTAACAGGCAATGAGTTAATCAATCATGCCTATGTAATGAAGCCTCCATAAAACCCCAGAAGGATGGGATTTGGAGAGCTTCCAGGTTGGTGAACACATAGAGGTGCTGGGAGGTTGGTGCTCCTGGAGAGAGCACCTTCCTTCTCTTTGTCCTTCTCTCTGTCTTTCATTTGGAGTCAGTCTTGTATTGTGATCTGACAACTCTCCTAGGCCCTCCTGGCTCCTTTTCACCCCCTCTTGCAGGAGTCTTATCTTGAATATTGTCTTCACGTCTGCTTCTCAGACTAACACAGAAAATATGTAATATACGTAATGTTATAAGAAAATCTCTAAGATATATTAAGTAAAAAAAAATTTAAGGTTCAGAACAGTGTGTAAAACATGCTACCTGTGGTGTTACAAGGAAGGGAAAATAAGAATGTGGATGTGTCTTTGTTTTTACATACAAATATAGTGTTATTTATGGGGGTGGGTTACAACAGGACCTGGAAGATAGATGGAAAGGAGAGGGAGACATTTTAAAATTCTATATGTTTTTATATATTTTGGGTTTTTAACTGAGTAAAGATATTACATGTACAATTTTCTTTTTTGAATAAAAGATTCAATTTCTTAAGAAACGAATACAGATTTTCTAGGTTCTGGTTGCTCTGGAACGTGTGACACAGATTCTTAATAAGGCAGTTTAAGAGTTGGAAAAGCTTTTTCGTAAGTTATAGGAAGACATCAATTACTCAACTCAGTTGCATGCTAGAGCCCCAAAGCGGCAACACTCCTTATGAAGCTGAGAAAACTATTTAACACCCTTCTAACAGGATTCTGCCACTCAGTACACAGAGCCACATCCACAGAGCCTCTATTCAGAATCTGAAGCTAACATCTTCTGAATTGATTCCTGCCTAAGTTTAAATATATGGCCACACAACCACCAATTCTAATCTACAAATTCTAAAGATGGCAGATTTAGATAGTCCCATGAGGCCCTGGATTAATTTGCACTCAAGGAGGTGGCTGTTCAATAAGAAGCAATGCCATTTCCCCTGCTGGGCATGTTGATATATAGGGAGCTATCAGATGGGCTTTCTCATCTACCTCGTGCCAATTTGCAAGACTATGATGCTTGTAAGAATGGGAGTCAAATTATTAAAAGCAATGCTTTATTAATAGGCTTGGTAAAAGTTTTATTAAGGTTTGATAAATGAAATATATTTCAGCTATAGTTTGAGGGGAAAGGTATTATGTTCTTGTGTGCCATTTTGCATTAGGATTGACAAGAAAAATTATTTGATCATGATGGGGGGAATAACTTATATTGTCAAGCTTAAATCTTTCAAAATTTCAAAAATTTCAGAAATTCATCTAATATATTTGGGAGAAGAGACTGCAGATGGTTTTGAGTAATGGTGTAGGAAATTTAGACTACACAATTATTCTTTTTTTCCATGCCTCCAAAAATTATCTGTCACGTCTCCAAATACAAATCCTGTGTAATACAGAGTAACTGTGTTCTATAAAGAAAATTTTATCATCTGGAACTCGTTTCCCTATTAACTTTGTTGAGAACTTAAGAGATTTTCTTGGGGATAAGCATTGGGAATAGGGCTACTCTTTATTGAGCTCCTACTATGTTCTAGGTCCTTTATTAGGTACTTCACATGTATTATCTCCAAATTTTAAAACTACTCTATGAGCTAGGTATTATTTTCCCCTTTTTTGATAGGTGAAGTTCTGAAATCAAATAACCCAGATGGGGAAGCACGAGAATTCAGCCTCAGGGCAGTCTGGCTGGAAAGCCCAAGATCTTTCCCCTGTGGGAATTGCCTTACAGCACAGACAAGGGATATGCACCCCTTACAGCATCTGCCACAAAGCACAGGACAGGCAATTGTTAGTTTCCTCAGTACTTGTGCTTTATTCTATAGGCACAGAATTGACACATCTGTCCTGAAGTTGTATTTTTGTCCCCCCACCTGGATTGTGGTGAAACTAGGAGAGACAAGCAGGTGAATGTGCTCTTTCCGTGTCCTTCAGGTCACACTTTCCAGCCAGATTGGAACTAGTACTGGCGATTTTCACTCTTTAAGGGGAGGACCCACATTATAGGGAGGACAGCTCACCTGGTAGTCCTTTTCAGGCTCTGACAGCCAGAATCAGAAGTTACCCTGCAGGGAGATGTTCTCCACCAGCACCAGAAAACAAACGCACCAGGGGCAAGGCTGATTCAGCACCCCAAGGGGGCATCACCACAGCCCAGCTCTGGTTAACAAATTCACCAGGATTTCCAAAGAAAACTGTGTTTATGTGATTTTAATAAGAGCTCCAGGGAATTAAAAACATAGGAATAAAATACCTTGAAATTCTTTGAGTGGGTACCATTATGTTATTTTATTTAAATGTTTATTTTACTACATAACGTATTGCTATGTCACAATAAAAAACACAAAACAGAAGATGTGTTCAAAATGAAAAATAAAACCATTATTAATTATTTTTATATATCCTTCTATCTTAAAATTTTCAATCATACATAAAGAATCATATACTTCATACTCTATTTATTATTCGGCATCTTTTCTTTTCACTAAATCTATCTTTGAGATTTTGCTATAGGAGAACATAAAGATTGCACCAAGTCAAGGTTGCCAGTTGTAGGCAACAGAATTCTGCCCTATTGAAGGAGAACAACATTTATGAAAAGTAAAATGGGTGCTTTCAGAATTGAGATGGCCTGAAAACCATGCCTCAAGACCCTGCATCAGGGAATTATTCCAAAACCTCATTGCCCAGCTTCTCTGCTAAAGCCTGGGTTCAACCACTGCTGCTTCCTCAGTGGACATGACAGTCGCCGCCCCGATGCTGCTGCCAGAAATACTGCCTCTGCTGCCCCTGCAGGAAAAGCAGACTTCACCTCTGTCACCCCTCTCATCAGAATGGACTCTGTGCAGCCCTGCTTCTTTACATCACAAGCTTCCACTTCAAAGTCTGAGGCAGTTCATTCTGAATGGAAGAGTCTAAGACCTATGCCCAGGCCAAGTGAAGGGAAGCTTGAAAAGTGAGTTTCCAACATTTTCTCCTTCTATGGTCAATAGGAGCCTCATTTTGAAGGCTGGGGATCCCCAAATATAGTCAGATGTGGAGCAGTCAAAGAAAAATATGTACAACCATCCAGTAAAGAGATGCCCCCTTTCTTTTAAATTGGCATACGTTATATAGCTCTATCAAAATAAACTTCACCCATCCCTAATTGTGACTCTAATAGTACTTCTATAGACATCCTTGTACATGAGTTTGCAATTGTCTCCATAAGGTAAGTTCATAGTAGTGACATTTCTGAGTCAAGTGCATTTTCTAATTTTCATCATTATTACCAACATGACTTCCAAAATGTTGTTCCAGTGTACACTCAGCGTACCCATCCTGGTCATCAGTGGATCAAGTATGCTCACGTTTGCCAATCTGACACATGAAAAGTGGTACCCTGTTGCTCCAAATTCAACTTCTTGGAGTATAGAGTGAGATTGAGCACCTTTTTTAAATCATATGCCCACTTCCTTTTCTATTAATTCCTTTGCTGTATTTTAATGTAAGACTGCATTGTCTACTCCTAAAGAAAATGTTGGCTCATTAGACTTAATCTCTATCCTGAAACCTGCTCCCTTATTGGAAAGTTGCTAAGTTGCTACCACAAAAGGCCAGAGCTCCTTGCTGGTGAGGATCTTTCCCCTAAATAATTATTTTAAGTCAGTGTCACCAAGAACATATGGATTTAGAGTCAGGAACCAGGGCTTCCCTGGTGGTGCAGTGGTTGACAGTCCGCCTGCCGATGCAGGGGACACGGGTTCGTGCCCCCGTCCGGGAAGATCCCACATGCCGCAGAGTGGCTGGGCCCGTGAGCCATGGCCGCTGAGCCTGCGCGTCCGGACCCTGTGCCCCGCAATGAGAGAGGCCACAACAGTGAGAGGCCCGCGTACAGCAAAAAAAATAAAAAATAAAGTCAGGAACCACTTGGATATGTTAAAGGTCAGGTTTCTGGAGAATAGTTGGAGAAAGAAGGAAAATGATCTTCTTCTGCGGAGTCTAATATTTGGCCCTACAAGGACAATAGTACTGCATGAAAGTGTCTCCTGTGTAAAACCCTTCCAACAAATATCACAATTATACCTCCTTGCAGCCTTCTCTTGAAGTGGGGAGATGAGGAATTCCGAGTCCTGGCGGCTCAACAGCTATATCTGTAATTTGGCATTTCTCATCATGTACTTTGGCATCAACAAAACATGTAAAGTCGGGCACATAGAGAGAGGCACCTTGCTTGTTTAAGGTGCAATGTGTTTGTAACACACATGAAAACATCCAGACTGGTGGGGGCAGATCACGGATCAGTGTGCTAAAAGTGGGGTCCTCAGACCAACAGCACGAACATCACCTGGCCACTTCATAAAACTGTAAATTCTTGGGGCCCACCTTAGACCTATGGAATCAGTAGCTCAGGGAGTTGGGGTAGGGGGTCCCAACAATCTACTTTAAGGAGACTTCGAGGTAATTCTAATGCAGCTTAGAGTTTGAGAACTGCGTTGTAGTCTTCACCCTTCACCTGGCAGTCTCTGTGGACACATCTCCTCTCAGAAGGCAGTAGAGGAGGACTCACTGCTCCCAAAAGCAGTCACAGTAATCAGAGGTCCCTTGGAAAACCTTGTCCTACCCAGGAGTCAGGGTAAACGGCCAAAGCAAATACCTGAAGCAAATTTTACTTTCACCCGAGCTCTTTCAAATTTTGCTGTGACTTCAACTCTGACACACACATTTCAGAAAGGAGTGTTCAAGCATGTATATGTACACATCCACATACACAACTGTGTCCATCAGTAAGACCACCTGCAGAGCGTAGCTGTCCAAGGGAAGTGAAAGATTTGCCTCCATTAAGTTTGCTTACTGTGTTGCAACTATATTTTTGGACTTCCCTTAACACAGCGTGACGTCCATTTGCACACCGCATTTTTCCAGTGACTGAAAAGGGATCACCACAGCTTGGCAGCCTGCACTGCAGCACAATCATTTATTTCTCACAGCGCTCCATCCTGGACGTTCCCATTGAGCACAGAGCCTTTGAAGTCCATGGCGCATGTAATTCAGTTGCCAGTGGATTGGATTGGAGTCCATCTAAATAAAGGCCAAGCCTGAGCAGGCATCAGAATATCTCCTCCATAATTGGCAAGCACTATTATTCTACTGAGCTATTAAAAAAAAAAAAGTAATTTTCTTGGCTACATATTTTATTGACTTTCACTGTAATGAATTTCTCTTTACTTTTAAAGGTGTTTTTTTTTTTATGTCTCAAAATTTCTTCCCTTCTAACAAACTCTCAAACTTCGCCTCAGTTTATATTTACCCATTTGTCCACTAAGAAAACAGGTGAATATCTTAAAGAATTTTTGACCTAGGCTTTTTGACCTATGAGGAGCGCTTTGGTTTCCCTTGAGCTTTTCCATCTAATTTGTGTAAATCCTTTTTAAATCGGGGTTCATTTACTTAATGTTCGACATCTGCAATGACTTCCTAAAGCTAATTTCGGAAGACAGGGGTGGTTCCATGGATCTTATGGATCTATAAGAAAGAGAAAGGACGGGAGAGGAATTTGGAAACACAGAGACCAAGGATGCTAATTTATTGAAGTCATAATGTGGCAAACGCTAAAATAGTTACAATAACAGCCCTTAGCTTTCTATTTCTTCCCCTCACAGGACCCTAAGTTAGGATTTGAATCATGCTGCCTATGTTAGTATGTTTAACTCTGTGCTGCAATATAAGTAAAATAGCCTAAGAAACACCTGGGGTAATTTAAAAATAAAGCAGGACACAGAGGATGCTAACAGTTGATACCAGGACATAAAAACACAGAGAATAGGGCTTCCCTGGTGGCGCAGTGGTTGACAGTCCGCCTGCCGATGCAGGGGACACGGGTTCGTGCCCCGGTCCGGGAAGATCCCACATGCCGTGGAGCGGCTGGGCCCGTAAGCCATGGCTGCTGAGCCTGCGCGTCCGACAACAGTGAGAGGCCCGCGTACCGCGAAAAAAAAAAAAAAAACACAGAGAATATAAAATGTAATAGCAATTGCAAAATGTAATACAATTGCATGAAAATGCAATTAAATCAGGCTGGATAAATAGCTTCCAGGATGTAATAGCAAGAAGAGAGAGCTCATTTCAATGAAGTGAAAATGGCAAAAAACTGAATAAATAATTTAAAGCTGGAAATGAAAAAAAAGTTTTGTGTGGAGTTTAGAAGACAGTTGAGCTCGTCTGACCTTGTGCAAGTCGGTTAACCTCCTGGGGCTTCACTTTCCTTATTAGGAGAAGGAGGGGACAGGAGGGAGGGTGAGACTACGTGATCTCAAAGGTCTATTCAAGTTCTAAACTCCCCTCCTGGGCATGGGAAGGAATGGAAATGTAGGGCATCAACACAACATTAGTGGCTGTGGGAAAAAAAAAAAAAGCACTTACACAAACTGTGAATTTGGGTTTCATATGAAGCATTGATTCTATCTGCTGGGAACCTTTGTTATTCTTTATAAAAATAAAAGATAAGAACAAATGCCTACAATGGTTGGGTTTCCCTGCTTTCATCTTTTTCTGGCTACAACGGTTCCCTTATCTGGGGTCACACAAAAGGCAGTCTGCATACAGATAAAACAGCCCGTGTGGATAACGCTATTCTGCAGTTTCAGGCTCAGTCACTCTCTTCACTTTCTGCCCATCAGCTGCTTTTCATTCACCTGATCCTCTAGGGCAGTGAAGTTAGCTGGGTGCTAATCAGTGAATAGGGAAAGGGGAAGCAAGTGTTAGTGCAAGCCGGATGGATCATGCATCATGGGTCAATCAAGCAAGGACTGTAGTGAGAGCTGTTAGAGATTTAATTCATTTAACCATGAAGACATGATGAAGGAAAGCAATGCCCTCATGCAACGTATAGACACCAGTCAATCACAGAGACCAAGGCAGAATGTTGTGTTTATAATGCTTATTCATAAACCCATGGGATCTGGAGAAAAAAACAAATAGGTGTTTTTAAGCTCAATTTTTTTTTTTTTTTTGCCTACAATATACTTTAACAAAACAAAAAAAGTAATTAATCCTGCTTTCTTCAGTCAGTTGAGGATATATATTCTACCCTTCTCTACTCCCAAGTAGCTAATCAGCAAACATGAAATTTAACTCCAATTTTTGTAAATGCAAGGCTACTGACTGTGTCCAATGGTTTAATGCTCAAATTCCTGATTGGAAATTCATCTGTTTGCCAGCTATGTGATGATTCTAACTGTTGATGACTGTTGAATGGCGTTAATCATTTCTCCTTAGTAGGAGGAAGACAGGGCATGTACTGCTGATATAAATCCTTGAAACACTAAAGCGAAGAGATTAGATGATAGACCCAGAAGTCAGAGTACCTGGGTTTGAATCTGGGTCCACTGTTTCCCAGCTATGAGACGGAGGCAACGCAGCTGGGTATTAGTGCCCTCAAATGTAAAGATGGTAATGTTGACAATAGCACCTTTCTCATAAGTTTATTGTGGTGATTAAAAGAGGTAATGTAGGTCAGATGTTTAGAATGGTGCCTGGAGCATAGTGAGTACTCTGTGTGAGCAGTTATCGTGAGGAGGCGGCTTTTGGAGGAACCAACAATAGCAATAAGAAGGGTCCCATAACTTAATTTCAAAACTCAGTCCTGAATTATGTGCAAAAGTCACATTGCAGATCTATCTAGTATCTTGTATTCCTAGATAAATCTTTCCCACCCCTAGTTGTGTTATAGATTATTTGAAAAGGAACACTGTGGGCATATATAATGAGCTCTAGTTGGTATTTGCTTTTGGAAGCAAGACTGAGGAAATGAGAGTATGTCCCCCACAGAGGAAACTCGAACTTTCTCGCTTCCTCCAGGACACAATAACATGCCCAGGTTACCCAAGATAATAGGAGTTAATCTTACAGGAATATGAAATGTAGCTCAGGAACTGTCTAGCCTTAGAAAACCGAGCTTATGAAGACCTGAATCATCATTCAGAATAGAACAACCATCTAGAAGTGTTCTATTCTCTAGCTCCAGTGTCTATCTTCCTACTTCTTTCCTCTACCGCTTGAACCTACCCCCGTCCCCAAACTGGTTAATTCAGTTAGACCTTGTTTTTATTTGTGTGCTTTGTTTTTGTAGGAAATGATGCATCTATTGGACAGAGTTCCCAATCCAAAGCCTCCATAGGGTCCCCATCTAACCTACCCACAGTCTTAAACTCAGGCACCCATCCCTGGTCTAATCAGTTGCGCTCAATTTAAGAGTCTTGCAGTATAAAGCACAACAAATCATACCCAAGAAATGGCTCCTTGGTTGTATTGTTTGGAAGCCAGAGGCTGTGGGTGTGACAGACATTCATAACGTCATAAAACTTCTTTCTAGAGTGAGACACACAGAGTTTTGTGAGTTTGGATTTAGATTATGCACTACATCTTGCCTGACTGATCATAATAGGCTAAAAGACAAATATCACTGTTCTAGAAATTATCTTTAATTCCCACTTTTTATTGATTTCTAGAAGGCTACAACCAACTGCAATGTGTTCTTGGCTCTAAAACTAACAATGAAAAAACTCCTAATAGCTGCAGCAGGAAAGCTTTGATGCAGACGAGTTAACAAAGGATTTTATAAAATGTGTAAACCAAAATCAGCTGAGTTACTAAATAAAAACCAGCTAAATTACTCCTGGGTTCAAATAAATATTATGAAAGGGGTTCTTTCCAAAGGAAAGACCTCTGCCCCTTAAGCATGTTGAAACTTTTAAGTATAGAAAAAGTGGAAATATAAATAAATACATATATACATACATGTGCAGACTGTGGGCAGCTCCATATTGCTAACAGGACCTTACCCTTCAGAGCTTTTAGTTGTGCTCATCTCAAGACCAAGAGTCACAGGGATTCAAAATAAGCATAACCCATGATATTTGCCTCCCTTGGAAAAGCAGAAATTTACACACATGAAGATCTTGAGTATTAGCACACATATTATGAATACATACCTACACAAACGATAGCATTTATGAATTCTCTAGAACAGTGGTTCTCAGTCTTGACTCTACCTTAGAATCACCTGAGGAGCTTTTAAACGTGATGGTGGCAGGGAATATCTGATTTAATTGAGGCGAGGCAGTTCCAGGCATTGGTATTTTCATTAAATGGAAACTTTGATAGAAAGGATTCTAATATGCAATCCACACTCCCTGAAGCAGAGGGGATTAATGAGAGCCAGAAGAGCCTGAGAAGACTTTGGGAAAAGGTAGGTTTTAGAACTGACCTTTAAAGGATTCGATGGATGTAAAAGAGGGCAAAGATTATTCTACGACAAGGAAAGTTTGAGCAAAATTGAGAATCCTGTTGTGATATGTGATTCGTTTTGTGACTGTGTGAGGGAGTTACAGCACAGCAGGAATATGGAGAAATGCAGTAGTGCCTCCTTATCCTTGGTTTTGTCTTCTGTGGTTTCAGTCACCTGTGGTCAATGGTGCTCCAAAAATATTAAATGGAAATTTCCAGAAATAAACGATTCATAAGTTTTAAATTGTGTGCTGTCCTGAGTAGCGTGATAAAATCGCATGCAGTCCGGCTCCATCCCTCCCAGGACGTGAATCATTCCTTTGTCCAGCATATCCCACCCGTTGGTCACTTAGTAGCCACCTTGCTTATCAGCTCAACTGTCTCAGCGTCACAGTGCTTGTGTTCAAGTAACCCTTATTTTTTAGTTAATAATGGCCCCAAAGCACAAGAGTAACGATGCTGCCAATTTGCATATGACAAAGAGAAGCAAAAAAGTGCTTCCTTTGAGTGAAAAGATGAAAGTTCTCAACTTAATAAGGAAAGAAGAAATATATATCGTATGCTGAGGTTGCTAAGATCTATGGTAAGAACGAATCTTCTAGTCATGAAATCGTGAAGAAGGAAAAACAAATTCATGCTAGTTTTGCTGTCGCACCCCAAACTGCAAAAGTTATGGCCACAGGGTGTGAAGAGTGCTTAGTTATGATGGAAAAGGCATTCAATTTGTACAAGATATTTCGAGAGAGACCACATCCACATAACATTTTTTTACAGTATATTGTTATAATTGTTCTAGTTTACTATTAGCTATTGTTTTTAACCTCTTACTGTGCCTAATTTATACATTAAACTTTATCATAGGTGTGTATGTATGGGAAAAAACATAGTGTATATATGGTTCAGTACTATCTGTGGTTTCAGACCTCTGTTGGGGGTCTTAGAACGTATCCGCTGAGGATAAGGGGTACTACTGTATAAACAATAAACTGAGGATTTCGAATTTAATAAACAAGCCATTGGAAAAGAAAGGAGAGATAGCAGAGACCTTTGAAGGAGAAACCAACAGGACTCTGGATCTGAATTGCTGTAGTGGCTGAAGGACTGGGACACCATCAACACACTATTGCTTCGAAGGTTATGAATTTTTTTTTTATTCGAGAGATTCCATGATTTCACTCAAAGTTCAAAAGATATAGTAATCTAATATTTGTCTGTATACCTTGAGTATCTAGTTAATACTTAGCCACAATACCACCCTTGACCAGTAGATCCTACTATCTGAAGTAGAGTATATCTACTCTATGAAGTCTTTAATATTGAGGAGTCAGGAAATAAAAAAAAAATTATAGTTCTTATCTTTCATCTAAAATGAGTAATATCTGTACTATACATCACGTACAAGGACATAGTCTTTCTTGAAGCTTTCTGTGTCGTTTATAATTGAACTTCTGTTTGGGTGGCTTTTGGTCTTGGTGCAGTATCAGAAGACAGGAATCTTATCTTTATGAAAACCTTGAAACTGTGTGATATAGGGGAAGTAGCAATGGATTTAAATCAAGTTTTTCCATCAAATAACTGTCTGGTTTCTGAGCAAGTCAGTTAACCTTTTAAGACTTCAATTTCCTCATCTGTGAAATCAAGAAAGTGACCTGGATGATGTCTAACATTCTTTCTAGCTCTAAAATTCTATGATCCACTTGTTCTCCTAAATTCTCTTTCACTGAATGACTAGTGGTTTTGAAAATAAATATTATTTGGCTTATGTATTTCTCTTAACATTTTTTTAATCTCTCAGGATTTCTGTTTCCTTTATATTTAACATATATAAAAGGAAATATTGTGTGAGTTTACTCGATGTACCCAATGCACTGGGTACAATAAGGGTCAATCTCAAAGCTTACCAAGTAAATTGTCAATTGTGTTGTCTCTGCCATCATTCCAGTCTCATCAATATCGCCTTTCCTGGTATTGTCAGGATGTAAGAGTAGATGTCCCAGAAATGCCATCTCCTCTCATTTTCCATTAAGGGTTTCTCTATGCATCCTTCCCCTGCCAAGTATTTTCAGGGTTCCTTAAAGCAAAAGAAGTGCCCTCATTCAAATAGAAGAATTTCTTGATATTGGTTACCTGGATTGCCATAATGAAAAGGATAAAAGGCAGAGACTGGAGTTAGCAGGAAAGAGTGCAGAGATCATTCAGAAATATTTACCACGACCATACTACAGAAGAGCTGTAGCATTCCCACTGTATAACTGCCAAGGTGACTTCAGGCCATTGAAGGTATAATAGTATGATATTGTGATTTATAATAAGAAATATATTTGGTCTTTGTCCCCATTTCTGGCACAGGGCTCCTGAAACCCTTGGAATTTCCTAAGTGATGAGAGTGATAAAAGGTGCTTTGTGTTACTGCTAATGAGACTTTTGGACTGCACCTAGGGATGGGGGCTGGTTGCCGGGAGAACCAACCATGTGATTAGAGGGTTAGAGCTTTCAGCCCCATGCCCTCACCCCTACTCCTGACCACTGGGGAGGGGAGGAGAGAGGAGCTGGAGATGAGTTCAACCACCAATGACCAATGATCTAATTGACTATGCCTATCTGGTGAAGCCTCCATAAAAACCCAAAAGGGCAAGGTTTGGAGAGATTTCAGGTTGGTGAACATGTGGAGATTTGGGGAGAGTGGTGCTCTGGAGACGGAATAGAAGATCCTAGCCCTTCCCACATACCTCACCCTAGGCATCTCTTCATCTGGTCACTGATTTATATCCTTTAGTAATCCTTTGTAATAAATAGATAATCTAGTAAGCAAAATGTTTCTGAGTTCTGTGAGCCACTCTAGCAAATTAATTGAACCCAAAGGGGGCAGAGTGGTTCATGTGAAACTCCAAGTATAGGTGATAACCTGGACTTGTGACTAGCCTCTGAAGTAGAGGGCAGTCTTGTGGGACTGAGCCCTTACCCTGAGGAATCTGACAGTATCTCCTGGTAGATAGTGTCAGAATTAAGTTGAATTGTAGGACACCCAGCTAGTGTCTAGAGAACTGCTGGATGTTTGGGAAATTCCCCCTTCACACACACACACACACACACACACACACACGTTGGAATTGGTGATCAGAACCATTATAGGTGGTAATGACAGATTAGGTCATACTGAGTTAACAAGCAAACCCGCAGTCAACAACAAAGTTTTATTTCTTGCTCAAGATACATAGATTCTCAATATCATTATCATTTGAAACCCTAGGTTAACAGAGCAGCTTCCATTCCAACATTACTGAGCACAGTGCCAGAGAACAGAGCAAGACCTGGAGGACTTCATGCAAATAAATGCTCAGCTCCAAAGTGACTCATATCACTTCCCCTTACAATGCATCATCCAGAACTAGTCACATGGCCCCTACATCCACAAGGGGGGCAGGAAGTGCAACCCTACTGTGTGTTTAGGAGGCCAAGAGCTGGAAATAATCAGAAAGCAACACCACTTACCAATTACCATTCTACAATGTTACCTTAGAGACAATATTTAGATACTACTCTCCTGGAGGTATTTCCAATTTTGAGTCGCTGGAAGTCCTATCCTTATGCCTACGAGAGTCTTTCTATGTAACATAAATGAATGTTAACAGACCGAGGTCCTAGGCTCTTTTTCTTTAAGAATCACTTCTGTTTATCATTATGCTATCAGGTCCCTGGATAAGAAGCCATCTTTAACTCCAGAAATTCGGGTTACTTGAATACAACAGAGTGAGGCCAGACAGTGAAGGATTGACTTCAACCAACATCACCTATAGAAAGATGGCCAGTTCTTGATACACACTGCAAATGTATTATCCAGTTAGCACTTCCGCATACAATGATCAACACACTTGAATCACTTTTAGAATAAATCCATGCAAAAACTCATTAGGAGAAAAAGGTACTACCTTAGTAGGCATCATTACTTTGATATTCCACACATCCTATGACCCAGAGTTTGTATTTTGTAGAATGGAAAAGAAAATGTAAAACCTCATATTCTGAGCTAGTCTCAAATATAAGAAAATACAGAAAATCACTTATCTTCTGCATTTAACCCACAATTCAGGAGTACCCAGGTATCTGTAGTTTGATTTCGTTTTGAAATAGTAAAAGTTGAAGGGTAAGCATGAAAGTGATTCAATCAATATGATTAATACGGATATTCATACTATTTCAAAAACTTTAGATCCACATTGTAATCTCAATTTATTTGGACTAATTTTCTTCATTGATTATCTGTAGATTAATTGCCCCTTCTTTTTTTCATTGTGTTTGGTCTTAGAAGTATGAATCTGGTTAAAGTACAAATCCCTCTTCTCCATGAGGAAATGGCCTAGGCTACAAGTGAACCACATTTATGGTTGGCTCCAGTGCTGTCTCTCTAGAGTTCCCCATATTTTATCTGGTCTGTTGCTCTTCCTGTCCTCTTTTTCCTAGCGTTCTGATGGGGCCCTTGGGATTCCAACTGGCTTCAGAGAAAGGTGGTTTCTGACAATTGGACTGAGCTCCAGACCCTTTCTAGTCATCTTCAGTTGAACATGCAAAGACAGAAATCCAGGTTCAGACATTTGAATATTTCACAAGCCTATAAAGATTTCTAGATTTAAAACTCCCTGGTCATCATGACAACTCAGGGACTGAGATCCTTAGTCCCTTCTAGAAACTATCTGCATTTCCTTATCTTCTTCCCCTCTTCCCCTCCCCTATTCACTTTATTCTTTCTCTTTGTAAAAATATTTTGTTATAATTGATACATGCACATAATATATGCAATGTAAATATGTAATTAAGTAACATAATGAAATAAATATTCATGAGCCCAACACCATAATTAAAACTAAAATGTTATCAATCTCACTATTACTACCTGTGAGCTCCTCCCCCCCACAATCCCATTTTCTGCTACTCACCACTGTGACATATTTTGTGTTTATTGTTCTATTGCTTATATTTATAGCTTTACCACATACATAAGTATCCCTAAATCAATAGTCTTTCCATTCAGGTTATGGCCATGTAATCAAATTAATAGATCATGATCAGAATTTGGTTCTAATGAAATAGAATACAAGGGAATGGAAAACATCAGAGTACGCTGGACATGATAAGGGTAGGTAATGTTGCACGAAAATTTGTTTCATTCTGTGTGTGTATTATAGTATGTGTGTGAAATCATTTCTTACAGTGGTCCATGTATCTCAGTGTAAGATGTATTTCTTCCTTTGGCCAATAGTCAAAAAGTTTTTAAAGCACTGCTCTAAACAATATATTAGCAATTTTGTTTTGTTCTGAGCTTTATAAAAATTGTAAAACACTGTGTGTATTTTGTACTGAGTTATTCTTATGGTCTAAGGTCCTTCCAACTGTGTTGCTTTATTTTCACTGCTGCATAATATTCTATTGTAGGATCATAATGCAATTTATTTATACATTCTCCTGTCAATTGTCATTTGGGTAGTTTCTAATATTTTGTTTTAACAAGAAGTGCTGCTGTGAATATTCTTCTGGCCTCCTGATGCACTTTTGTAAGAGTTTCTATAGAGAATACATCTAGAAGTGGAATTGTTAGATTTCAGCGTGTGTGCATGTTGTTACATATGATAAGGCCAAAATAGTTTCTAAAGTGATTTCTTCCTTTGTATACCTTCTCCTCTCCTACTCCCATGGGCAGCCAGAAATCATCATGTTCTAGAATTCTCAGCACTGCACTTGTACTTTGAAGCTGCACTGATTCTAAAAGTTCTTTCCTAATGCCTTCTCTACTGCACATGAAAGGCATTTTTCCACCTGGGCTATGAAGCACTCTCTTTGAGATCAGTTCCTTTGTATTCTGATGGAGGCCTCAGCAGCTCTGAGCCCCTGAGAAGTCTTTCCTTTACCTGTGATCTGTTTGATTCTCAGGAATGGTATCATACAACTAACTGTCATTAAGTCAAGCCCTGCCCCTATACTGAACTTGATTTTCCTAGTATTTGTCAAGAACTGTGAAGGTCTGAGATTTTACGTGACTCGCAAACTAAGATACTACACTCCAGTTTCACGGATGCTGGCAAAAGACATGAAAACCCTGGGTTAGAAACAAAAATCTTTATTGCTCACAGAAATAGAAGTAGCCAGCATTTCAGCATTTTCTTGTACTGATCCCCAAGCCCCAATTCCCAGAGGGCAACGTGAAGAGGGCCAGGTAACACCTGCACATACAATGGATTGCAATACAGAAGGGGAACTGTGAAATTAGGGAACATAATCTCATATACTGGATGTGGCATGAGCATGTCTGTCCACTGTTCCAGAGTGACACACTATCTTCCAAGGCTGAAAGTTACCCTGCCCTTTGCTCCAAAAAGGGACACTATTTCTATTTTCCAAGGATGTTCACTGAGCAAATATCCTTGAAAAGACAGTACAAAACAAGGAAGTCAGTTCTTTGCTCATAAGACATGCAGACATGTGAGAGGTCCATGGAGAACTGTCTCTCAGCAGTACTCTATAGAAGAATTCAGGTTTAAATGTCCTTGGAGAAGGATGACATCACTTATCTGCATCAAATTACTGTCATCCAGTTTTAAAAAGGACATTTCTATTTCTTTGTTTTATTTCTAAATCATTTCTCTATTAAGATAGTCTTGATTATGATGCGATAACACACACCCCCTCCAAAATCTCAGAGGTTTGATACCACACACTTTATTTCTCATATTAGTCTGCACAGTGCTCTGTTCCATACTGTCACCCAAACTGATAGAACTCTCCCTTCTTGTAAATGCAACATGTACAGCATCATCTCATCTATTGCCCTGGCATCATAGAGAGAAAGGCTCAAGCATGGGCTTTTCACTGCCTTATCCTGGAAGTGACACAGGTCACATTTCATTAGCCAGGACTGGGCAGGGTACATGGCCCTGTCTAACAGCAAAGGGTGCTGGGAAAGGTAGGAAAGTTGATGGAAGGCTGGGTGAGCATTCCTCCCTCAGCCACACTATGTTTGGGCCTCCAAACATTTTCCTATTTTCTGTTTTACGGGCAATTCTAACCCACTTCTTAGGTTAGATTACCAGATCTGCTTTCTCCAAGTTCCTCAGAAATCTTTTGGATGATATATCCACTCAGTCCTCCAGAATATGAAATCAGAATTCTATCCCAACGCATTTTTATTTAAATGGGCTTTATGTTGTCATTCTTTACAACAGGCAAACTATACTTTCCATTATAAGAAAAGGAAGTTTATCCCCCTCAGAATCTTAAGTTTCTTCTTAGTTTTATCCCCTATTGTGTGCCAGGTATTAGGCTAGACTTCAGGAATAAAAAGATTAAAAAAGAAAAGTGAAAACCAGCACTCAGAGAGTCCGTAGTGCAGCGGAGAGAGAGACACATGAGGGCTGATACTGTGAAACAACAGTGTGTGATAGTTGCTGTGACAGGTGTGCACAGGGTACTTTGGGAACTCAAAACTGGAGGCATCTAGCTCAGATCAGGGAATTCTGAGAAGATCTTCTGATTTGAATCTCTGGGAAATAACTGAACTGAATCTTGAAAGGCAAGTCAGTTAATCCTAAAATAAAAATAAAAATTAAAAAAAGGCAAGGTAGTTGGAAAGTCATTCTAGAAATAGAGAACAATTGGCCCAAGGGCAGAGGCATGAAAGAACATGACTGTTTTTATTTTTTATTTTATTTACTTTTGGCTGAGGTGGGTCTTCGTAGCTGCGTGCAGGTTTCCTCTAGTTGCGGCAAAGGGGGGCTACTCTTCACTGCAGTGCACGGGCTTCTCATTGCGGTGGCTTCTATTGTTGCGGAGCACAGGCTCTAGGCACGCGGGCTTCAGTAGTTGTGGCACGTGGACTCTAGAGCTCAGGCTCAGTAGTTGTAGCGCACGGGCTTATTTGCTCCGAGGCATGTGGGATCTTCCTGGACCAGGACTCAAACCCACGTCCCCTGCGTTGGCAGGCAGATTCTTAACCACTGTGCCCCCCAGGGAAGCCCAACATGACTGATTTTAAAATGCAAGTACTTTGGTATGACTGGGAGCGTAATGTGAGTATTAGGAAGTTACAAGAGATGAAAATGGACAGAAGAGTCAGAACAGATTCTGCATGAAAACAATGGGGAACGATTGAAGGATTTTAAGCATGATGAGATTTTTGTATTAGAAAGATTACTCTGACAGCAGCTAGAGGGGTTGGAAGTAAGTGCGACTGAGTCAGTAGAAGTGTCAGGAAGCTTCTACAATATCCCCAACATTAATGGCAGCATGCATAGAGAGGACAGAATGGATATCTGTGATGGTTAGTAGATAGAGTATCACAACGTGGTAATTAAATGGACCTTGGGGATGTGAAAGAGAGATTTAAGTGTAATTAGAAAACTCCAAAGTTAGGAAGAAGAAATAAAAATATTATTTTGAAAAAAAAAAAGGTTTACTCTTTGGTTGTCAGCTATGGAACATCATGCTGTATATTCTCATCTGAGCTCAGCTGAAGCCATGAATGTATATTAAAGCTCCCCGAGGGAAAGGCAGATGAAAAGAGAAGAGAGGATAGGGATCCGGGAAGTGACGACATCCTAACTAAGGAGAACCACACTGAAAGTGTGTCTATTGGTGTTACATACAAGCTTCTTGTGCACCTATGAGTTCGACAATATAAAATTAAATTTAAAAAAAAGTATCACCAAAATAATGTTGAGATACTTGGCCTCACCAACTTTCGCCTCCTGAGCCCATTCAGCGTGAATTCCATGTTGAAGAAAATCACAAATTTAAAGTAAGTGGAAAATCAAAAGCACTGTTAGTCATCAGCAAACACTAAATATATATATATTTTTTGTTTTGTTTGTTTTTTTGTTTATTTATTTATTTTATTTTTGGCTGTGTTGGGTCTTCATTTCTGTGCGAGGGCTTTCTCTAGTTGTGGCAAGAGGGGGGCCACTCTTCATCGCAGTGCGCGGGCCTCTCACTAGCGCGGCTTCTCTTGTTGCAGAGCACAGGCTCCAGATGCGCAGGCTCAGTAGTTGTGGCTCACGGGCCCAGCCGCTCCGCGGCATGTGGGAACTTCCTAGACCAGGGCTCGAACCCATGTCCCCTGCATTAGCAGGCAGATTCTCAACCACTGCGCCACCAGGGAAGCCCACTAAATATATTTTATACTTCCAAAGCTCTTGTCTTCTCTGGTGCACTGCTGGAATAATCACGATAAACCTCACAAAAGTCCCAGGAGGTAGGAAATGAGCATGACAGTACTCTGTAGCATCCTTGTAAATAAGAACAGATGCTCATCCACCCACAACACCATTCTGTGCCAGACTGCCTTAGGTCATAGAGTGGTTGACAAAGGAAATCCCAGTTTTCTACCTGTCCCAGCTCAAAGACATGGGCATTGGGTGTAACTGCTGTTGAACGGACTGGAGTCAGGAAATCTTACACAGAGAGTAACACCTTGGGATGTTAAAACCTGGCCAAGGAGCTCAAAGCACATCTGAGCCACTGACTCACTAACACCAGGAAGTCCTTGTGGGAGAGGAAATGGCTTCGTACACAATTTTAAAAGATCTGAAGCCTTAAACTCAGCAAATTAGTGGCCAAGCCTGAATCCCAGTCAAGTAAGTCCTCTCTTTACTGAACCCAAATACTTGGCAATATCAGAGGAGTACCTAGAGGGACCTTGGAGGATACATGCCTTAGAAACTCCCCTGATGAGCTCAGCTGCATCCCCAATTTGCTTGGTGCAGAACCATTTGACTCACCACCTAAAAGCTCTTGGAGAGGTGGCCTGATTTCCACTCCACTCCCCCTTCATTCATCCTCTCCTGAATTGATGCTGTTCCTTTCAGCCCAGTTTCAAGCCAGAGACCCTGCTGTTTTGACTGGAGGAAGAAAATGAGTAAGGAAGAGGGATAATTCCCATCGACATGTACTCTGGGATGTTCCCTTGTTGCTTTGGTGTGGCACCTCGTGACATTTTGAGCTTCTACTTCACTACAATGGGGATTAAGATCACGCTGTCCTGCTTCCCGGGCATATTATATGGTTCTTTAAAAACTAATCTAAAAGCATTTAAGCTCAATGGCCTCACAGCATTTACAACTTTTGATAGAACAGAACATTCTCAAAAATATGCCTTTCAAAATAAAAAGAAACCGCTTCTCCTTTAAAAACAGGAGAGTGGAAATCATAGCAGTCATCATCTGTTTCTACTTAGGGCTGAATTGTTCTTGTGAGAATCTTTTCCATTGTGCTTTTAAATATTGTATTATGCGACATCAAATCCTGTTTTAATGCAACATATTGATTCTCTTATAGGCTAGGGTATTATCATCTTAAAGAGATTCAAAGTAAATGATTAAACATAGCTTATGCCATTGCAGTCACCAGCAATTTAGCATTCTCTTCTGATCGGTGTGTGTAATGGCTGGCTGTTCAAGTGACGAGGGATAGAACATCTTGCATTCATGGCTATAAAACGAAAGCAAGAGACATCCCAAAGCCTCTCGCCATCCTCCCAACCTTCCACAAAATAGCTAACATATATTAATTTTTAAAAATACAATAGGCTTATTTCCTTTAGGATAGACGGTTTATGTGCTCACTATTGACATAGCTGAGAAAGTAAAAACACTCTTTATTTATTCAATGAAAGTTTTTGGCAATGACTAGGGTTATGCTGATGTCCAGCAACCTTCAACATGCTTTCAGTCAAAGCACACCTTTTCTATGGTTTTAGAAAGCACAGCTTGAGGGAAAGCATTATGGTAAGAATAGAATTTCCTGAGCAGTGGCAACGTATACAATAGGGCTGGTGTTTGTATCATAGAAAACACTGACTGGAGAAGATCTGGGATGAAGGAGCGCCGCTCACTTCATCATTTGGAAAGAATGATCTGAATCAGCCCTGACATGAGTGGCACCCTTGCCTGTCTCATGAAGGATATGAATCCAAAATGAGGTCCCTGTGGATATGGGATGATTGGAGACTCCTTGCCTAGGATGGGTCCCTGAGAACCAGCTATGCAATTCAGCCAGATTTGCTGGTCACTCCCGGGGCACTAACGTCTGTCAGATTTGCAAGGAGTTACAGTAATGGAGAACGGAGTAGGGTCAATGGCATATGGCTGACGAAAGTTGAAAATGAGAAGACTTCACGACATGGAAGGCAAAGAGCACATTGGAAAGAGATTTTTCATTCAGGGCAGGAGTGTGTATCTTTTTGACGTATTTGGAATTATCCAAAAGAGGTTATCCCAGGAGGGGCTGCTTCCTAAGGGTGCACCGTGTCCCTTCCAAGGATGCTCACCTAACTCAGTTTCTCAGTTTGCACTTAGAAACATAAGGTTTTGATTAGTTGTGACATGGCCAGACTCACTCTGTTGGTCCTTTGTAGAGCTGGGGCCAAGTTCCAAGCTGACTTTCCAGCAAACTTCCTTTTTCATCCTGACATTTCCATCTCAGCCCTTTGGTCTTTGGCTGAAGGCCGGTCTCTGTTTCTCAAAATCTGAAGTCGATTTTAGATATTTCAAAACAAACGGAAGCACGAAATCAGAATGGTGAAGTGAAGAAGAGAAAAATTAGTTCCAAAAGGGTCATTCTCAAGTTAGCAGGGAATTTAAGAGTATGTGTGTCAGGTCAACCATTTCTAAGAAAAGAGATACTCCCTTGGGTAGGCAGAGTGGGCTGAGGTGACCAGTATTTTTAAGAGTGAAATGTTCAAAGAGATAACAAATAAGGACCCACTGTACAGCACAGGGAATTCTACTCAGTGCTCTGTAATGACCTATATGGGAAAGAATCTAAAAAAGAAGGGATATATGTGTATGTATAACTGATTCACTCTGCTGCACAGCAGAAACTAACGCAACATTGTAAAGCAACTATACTCCAATAAAATCGTTTTCTTAAAAAGAGTGAAATATGCCCCTTGTGGGCAGAATGGGGTCTGTGACAGAACAAGGAGAACAGCTAAGAATAAGTTGGCATGTGGCAACCCAGCACAACAAGTTTTCCGATGAAATCCGTTTTCCCTACTATAAGATGAGTGTGTTGTTCAATGAGCATTTGGGATGAGAGCTCCAAGGAAAAAGGAAAAAGTGATAATCGCCTGGAATAACCATTCTGGAGAAGCATGAGGGCTATCTGTATTAACATTTATGTTTGCTGTCATTCAGGTTTGGTGAGGTCAACAGATCAGGAGTCTATTGCCATTGAAAAGGTGGCTGTTATTCACAGTTCCCATGAGGAGGGGCCGTGCCGTGCCTGCCGTGCACGGTCACACCAGGATGCACCACGGTTGATCAGGAAGAATGGAGAGCAAGGGGAAAGCATGGACGTGAGCTTTTATTGTCGTTTCCTGAGGGAAGGAATGGGGCAAGGCAGGGTAAGCAGGTTTAGGATTGGATAGTTTGAATAATTCCAGTGGGCTCTGGGGTATAAGACTGTGTCTAGTTGTCTGGTACTAGGGCAGGGGTTGCGGGTGGGGACAGTGGCCTGGATGGAGTGTAAGAACCTAATAGAGAGGGGCTGGGGGAGGGTGTGGACTCCGGATTGGTTAGTGTGCATGTGAAAGGCCCTCTAGCAGGTGAGTTGTTTGCTATTTTAGGGATTGGCTACAGTGTCAGCAAAGCCCCAACTGTCAAAGCATCGGAAACACAGAAAATAAAGAAGCACAATTAATACATCATCTAAGGGTGATGTGCCTAACTTAAGGACTTCTGGTGACATACCAGTAAGTGGTGTCCCTGGGATCTAATTAGACATATCTTGAGGGGTGATAGAATCCAAGGATTTGCGCAGGCAGTCCTGAGAAGGAGAGAGGTCGTCCTGGTCACCTGCAGGGGAGTGTCTCACAAAGGGAATGGCACGGATATCCTGCTGAGGGTGGTAATCACACAAGGAAATGGACCCGCAATAGGAAATGACAACCTGTAT
This sequence comes from Leucopleurus acutus, assembly GCF_964270905.1. Classification (NCBI taxonomy): domain Eukaryota; kingdom Metazoa; phylum Chordata; class Mammalia; order Artiodactyla; family Delphinidae; genus Leucopleurus; species Leucopleurus acutus. Next base: position 71,258,985 of record NC_139142.1, on the reverse strand, counting down.
ATGAAATTGTAGCTGTCTCAAATGGAAAGTGACCACCCGATACAAAGGGCATCTTAGGTTGGTGGCCTGAGACAGGCGCATCACCACTACAATTTTTCCTGGTGTTACAACCAGAGAAACAGAGACTCTGAAGGCAGCCCTGTTGGTTGCGGAAGATGGCATCTGCGCAGAGCCACACAGCAGGGCAGCTTTCAGCTCAGCTTGTACTGTTGGGTTTACAGCAATAGCCTCTGGGCCCTGTTCGAGGCATTTTACTTGTACAATGTTGACCTGTTAAGGAAAATTGATTTTTCTATTTATTATTTAATGAAATCATGAGAAGAAGCTCAGGGAGAAGGGAGCGTGTGAAAAGAAACAAGACTTAACAAAAAATTATTCTCTCTGCTCCTCCCCTCCAAAGCTCTTAGCAAACAGGCACTTCCTCTGGGAGAGTTTTTAGCACCCGGACCCCTCTGGATTCAAATCTAGATGTGAACACTTGAAACGAAGGGTGTAGTAATTGGGAAAGTGGCTTTAAACCACCTGGTGAATGAGAAGTGAGAGGCAGGGAAACACAACCATGAGTCTACTCCCAGATCAAGAAAACTGTTGACTTTTTCATTTATTATTTTAGTGGCTTGGGGAAAGTAAAAACTACAAAGTGATTTGCAGTCAAATTTCCACTGTATCTGTCGAAGTTACAATGGTGTAAAGTGGAGACGAATTTCAGACTGTGGTGATCTGTGTAGGCGGGTTTTAAGGTGGATTGGTGAGGCAGGCGGGGGTAAGGAGAGAAACTGGGGAATGAACTGATGGACTTGGAGTTCTGGTCCATTCAATTCAATTCCACAGCTAGAACACCCCTTCCTCCACTAGAAAAATCCTCACTGGAAAAGGGTTATGGCTACACTTAGAGATAACGCAGCGACCGGATACTAAGAACCACTAGGTGGCATTTGTGATTTATTACTTTCCAAGCTGAGATTTTTTTTTTTAATGTCTCTGCTGATCCTTTGCTTAGACTGAACAAGACATTTAACATTCTAACGGATTTCGTTCAAGAAATGCATAGTTGATTCTCTTTATCAAGCTCCGAGGGGGTTGGCAGAGGGGGCCAGGGTGACTGGTTTGAGAAGTTGAGTTTCAGATCATCTACATTCTTCTGCAGGTCCTCTCCCACCCCACACCATCCGTTTACACAAGTAATTACTTGTCTACAATTAAGCTGTAAATAATGCAATCACTCCATTCTTGTCCCGTCACTCCAGTCCCCACCACAACAAATAGTGCTAATCACATACTTATTCAAGTGTGTAATTATTCACAGTTAAACTTCTGTCACTTTCACCCTGTTTGGAAACAGCAGAACACAACCTGTAATTAGCAAATGTGGCTCCAGGCACTTTTGCTTGGGAGTACGCCAGGGATTCAGCACCTAGGCGCTCCTTTGATCTGGAAGCTGGCAAGGCCCCTCACCCTGAGGCCAGAGTGCTATCAGCGCTCTGCAAGTCTCTGAGATCAATGAATATGTCAAAGGCATCTATCCCAAATCACATATTACTTCCCTCTCTCACTGTGGTTTCTTCCTTTAGTATATATTTCACAGACTTTCCTTTTCTTTTTGAACCCTTTGACTTCAGTTTAAAGGGTTACCAATAAGGTCTGCAAACCCCCGTGTCTGCAAACCCCCCGTGTTTTCAACTCAGGTTAAAAATGAAAGTCCCAGAAGTCCCTCTTGATAATCCCTGTTCCTTCTTAACTTTGCAGTTTCCTTGAACACAAGCACAACGGAGGAGGTATGACCTTTGCTGCCTCGCAATGACTGCAAGGACTGCAAGGGAGAGGAAACCAAAGAGTTTTGTCCAATCCCTGTGTGTACGACTCTCCAAACATCAGCTAAGCCACCCAGCGGGCAGGTCCCCTGGTTGCAAGGGAGACGAGGTAAACCTCAGATGTTTCAGAGCAAATCCATTGTATTTTATCAGGGGAATAATTCAGCAGCACAGACCCTTCCCGGGGAGGGGTAAGAGGGTCCTCCTAGGTGGAAAACTGCCCTTGGTAGCCAACTTCCTTCTCTATAAGGTCACTGTATGCCTTGACATATGAGGTAGGGCTCTGCACAAAAGTATATTGGGCCCACAGAAAGGAATAGTGAGGCATAAAGACACAGTAGACGCATCCACGAATTAGACTTTTGCTTGCATGCTGTATTAAGGGTGATCGTTTGCTTGTTGGAGGAAAGGTTATTTTACCTTCTCTAAGACTCCAATGGCAATTACCTAATGAAAACAAGTTTACAGATCTAGCCTGGTTTAATATCTTCCTTTCCTGACATACCCAATTAAGACAGAGTTTTCTCACTTCAACCGAAATGAATCCTCTTCACAGTAGAAAGGTAAACAGAATTGCAGTAAGTCCTTTGTATATAAACAGTAGTCAGCCTTTGGTCCTAACCATAAAAAATCCAGGTTTAAAAATACGATTTAGAGGTGTCGAAGGGAAGAAGAGCCCTGCAAGCTTCTCTATCAGAGAAGCTTGTCCTCAGAAGGAAAAGCTTCTGAGAGTGGAAGACAAAGTATGACCACTGTGGAGCTGCGGCCCTGGCCAACTAACTTCACCAAATGAGCCAAATTAGCCCTGGCCAACAGCACGGTGACAGATGTGGGAGCCAGATTGCCATGATGTTTTTATTTCACAATTTTTTTTTTAAGATGAAATACTCTGACTGTCTATGTGAGCAAAGTGGAACAGTACTGAGTAGTTATCTAGTGATTTTGATTAATACAGACTGACAAGCAATCTGGAGGATTAGTTTAAAACCCAACCAAAAAAGACTCTTATTTTCTCCAACAGCAGGGGTCTTTAACGGAGCTTCACTGATAGTAATACCAATGACTTAAAAGCGCCCCTCTTTAGCCCATGTGGACACAAACAAGACTCTTTTTTTTTTTTTTTTTTTTCCGGTACGCGGGCCTCTCACTGTTGTGGCCTCTCCCGTTGCGGAGCACAGGCTCCGGACGCGCAGGCTCAGCGGCCATGGCTCACGGGCCCAGCCACTCCGCGGCATGTGGGATCTTCCCAGACCGGGGCACGAACCCGTGTCCCCTGCATCGGCAGGCGGACTCTCAACCACTGCGCCACCAGGGAAGCCCCACAAACAAGACTCTTAACGGTTATTTTTGTTAACTAATTTTTAGAAGATCTTAATATACAGCCCACTAACATAGTAATAGGATGACAAAAAACACCAGCACTGCTGGTTTGGAAGGTGAGAACAAGGAAGCCTCACCTCCACTGCCCCGATCTCCCTCCCAGGAGGACTGAAAAACATTTTACAAACTCATTTCCCTCCTGACTTCAGGGCATCGTTATGACATTTAGTTATGAGTCTGCTTTTTGCTTTCATATATGTATGTATGTGTACATATCTAGAACCAGAACAGGCATGTTCAGCCTCCAACCACAGCTCATCGGCAAGCAATCCACTTCCCTCCATTCCTACTGTCACTACCTTAATCCAGGCCACTGTCGTCTCTCACCCAGGCTCTACAACCGGTCTCTCCTTTTGGACTTGCAGCACTCTGTCGAGTGCATGCCCACCATAACAGGGACACTGATTTTAAAACATAAATCTAATCATGTCACGCTCTAATTAGAACTCTCGCTTTCCCACTGCACTTAGAATACCCCTTACCATGAATTATAAAGCCCCACTCATCCTGCTCCTGTCTGGCTCTCCATCTTCATTTTGAATTCCTCTCCCCGGCCAGCCCCACCGGCCTTTCAGCTGTTTGCCTGTGCCCAGAGTCACGCACAACTTGTACCTTCCATTGGATTGCTCTTCTTGACTCTCCAAATAGCCCCAGCTTACATGGCTGGCTCTTTGTGTCCATCCTACATAAGATGGGTTGTCCTGCAGCCCCTTCAGTCTCAGCCCTGTGATTGATTCCTTTATAACAGATCACCACTTGTAATTAGTCTATTTATTTGCTCATTATATATTGGTCTCCACCAGAACGTAAGCTCCGTGGGGCAGAGTCTATTACTATATCATTCGCTACTGGCTCTCCAGTGCCTATCCCAGTGCCCACCGTAGAGCAGAACACCCATCCCCAAACTGTTTGTCGATTAAATGAACACGTAGAATTTAACCAATCTAAACACCAAAGCATGTAATGTGCCTTTTGAAAGTTCTTTAAAGTAATGGCAAGTAAACAGAAACAGTAAGTAATACCTTTTCCCCCTACATTTTATTTTGAAAATTTTCAAACAGACAGGTGAAAGAATTTTCTAGTGAACACCCTCCAGATTCTACCATTAACACTTCCTTGTGTTTAGTTTATCACATATTCTGTTGGTGTATCCATTGCTCTACCTACACTTATATCCATCTGATTCTTTCCCCCTTTCAAAGGAAATTGCAGACAGCCATATACTTCCTCCTAAACACTTCAGTGTGCATATGGTTAACCAAAATTCAAGGTTTAACGTTTTTCTTTTGATATAAAATTTGTATACCAGGAAATGTACAACTCAAGGGTATTTTCACTAACTTTTAACAAACACACACGTCTATGTAACCCAAATGTCTATCCAGATAATGGTATCCATGCCTCTAGAGATCAGTCCCCATCTCCAATGACTGTTACACAGTTTTCCACCATAGGTTAGTATTTCCTATTCTGGAATTTCATGTGAATGGAATCATATGGTATATTTTCTTTTGTATATGGCTTCTTCCACTCAAATATAATGTTTTTGAGATTACTGATGTTGTTGCATATGTCAGTTAATTCTTTTTACTGCTGAGTATTAGTCCATTGTGTGAATATACTATAATTAGTTTATTCATTATCTTGTGGATAGACCCCCAGGTTATTTCCAGTTTGGGGCTATTATGAATAAAGCATCCATGAACATTCCTGTACAAATGTTTTTGTGAACATAGTTTTCATTTCTCTTGGGTGAGTACCTAGAAGTGGAATCATGGGTTATAGGACATATGTTTAGTGTTACAAGAAACTTACAGAACTTCTACTAAAGTGACTCACAATTTTCCCACAAACAATGTATGAGTTCCTTTATAATCTTGCCAACACTTGCTGTCATCAGTCCTTTCCATTTTAGCCATTTTCATGGATGTTTTGAGGTATGTCATTGTGGCTTTAATTTGCATTTTCCTGATGACTAATGATGTTGAGCACCTTTTAATGTGTGTATTGACCATTTGTATGTCTTCTTTTGCAAAATTTTCAAATATTTTGTTCATTTTTAATTGAGTGGTTGGTGTTTTTTATTATTGAGCTGTATGATTTCTTTATATACCCGGGCTATGGAGTCCTCCGTCAGATACGTTTTGCAAACATTTTCTTCCAGTCTGTGGCTTACCTTTTATTTTCTTAACTGAGTTTTTTAAATAAGCAGTTTTTAATTCAGATGTAGCCAAATATACCAGTTTTTTTTTATGGTATTGTTTTCTGTGACCTAAGAAATCTTTCTCTATCCCCAATTCATGAAGATACCCACCTATGTTATCCTCTAAAAGTTCTTACCTATAGAAATGCTCCATCTTGAATTAATTTTTGTGTACAGAATAGGGTAGGATGCGGGTTTGTGGGTCTTGTTTTTGTTTTCCATATGGATATCCATTCATTCCAGCAACATTTGTTACAAAGACTTTTCCTTCCCAACTAGCTTGCTTTGGCATCTTTGTCAAAAATCAAATGACTATCTAAGCATGGGTCGATTCCTGGGCTCTCTGTTCTGTTCCAATGATCTGTATGTTGATCCTGATGCCAGTACTACTCTTGATTACTGTAGCTTTATAGTAAGTCTTGAAATCAGACAATTTAAGTCCCATTTTGCTATTTTTTTCCAAGACTGCTTTGATTATTCTAGGTCATTTGCATTTCCATATAATTTTAAAGTCAGCTTGTCAATTTCTACAAAAATTCTGCAGAAGTTTTGATTCAGATTATATTGCATTGTGGGTAGCACTTCCTTGAGGCAATTTGAAGAGCCCTGAAAGGCATCCCCTTGACTGGCCCTCTCTTGCACTTTGGAGGGTCCTGTCAGTTCTCCATTAAAGTTTATTTATTTGGATCAAGATGTTGTGTCCAATGTTGTTTCCTCTGCTACAAATAATAACCAGTATTTTAAAGTGGATTTAAGAGTTTTATATTCATAATCTTAAGTCCACACACACCAAGAAACCCTTAAGTGAGAAATTATTTTCTGCAAATTACAACTGAGCTGCCTGAGGCCCAAGGATTTCACATAATTTGTCCAAGTTCAGACAGCTAGTAAGGGAGGATTCGAATTCAGATGCCTCTTATTCTGAAGCTTCAATGTTCCAGGAAACTGAATTTTATCATCCTTTATTGCCTATTATTGTATGAGTGTGGGGAGTTTGTATCAGCTGGAATCCAAATACTAAATGATAGGGAGATTGAGCAAGGTCATTTTGTGATGCTGAAAGAAGCAGAGCCCTTCAGGAAAGAGACTGTGGCTTTGTCTTGGGATGTTGGGTCAGAGGATACCATTAAGGGCTGGGAAGGTAGAGCGAGCAGGACCTCCAGGAGACTGAAGGCAGACAGCCTCTCTCCCAAATTGGCTAGGGGAGGCCCAGCCTAGAGGTGACCATCTAAAAACAGCCTGTTCTAATGCCTTTAGCTGCCTGGGAATATTTATATCTTGAGAAACTCACATGTGATACACTTGGCAATAGCTGCAGGGCACTGGTTCCTCCTCCGCCCCTCTGCTGTGCTCAGGGCAGCAGAGAGAACATAGAGATTCACAAATGAGCTTTCTTTGTAGGGCACTGGCTGCTTTGAAATTCTTCATTAAATCTTTTTCACAAATAAATTGCCCAATGTCCATGGGGAATATTTCCATCTTTTAATCATATGCAGTTTGAATTGACTCAAGAGTTTCAGTGTGCAGGGGCTGGTGTGGAAGGCCCTAGCAAGAGGGAGGTGGGGAGGCCATGGGAAACCCAGTCCAGCCTGTGCAATCTCTTTTGAATGTAAGTAACAAAAGGAGGCCCCAAAGGGAACATTTGGGGGTGAGCTTAAATTCTGTGATGTGTTTAGCACCTATCCGGACTATGGTTTTTTGAAACAATGAAAGTTAATTATGCAACTAACCTATTGGTTCAGTATTGGTTCCAGAAGTGAAATCGTGTGGTTTGACTTTCCTCTCATAGGCGGGTGAGCAATTCTAGATTAATAGTTTAAATAAAATGTCAAGTATCTGATTGCCATGGAAACATTAATGCAAAATGGACCCTGTAGCACTGCGTGCTGTAGAATTACAATGATATGAATTACCTTCGTTTCGAGACACCTTCTGAAATGGCCAGAACGGCATCCCTGAAAAATGAGTCATTCATGCAGAAAGCAAGAAATGGTGTGAAATGCTCCCTCTCAGTCATGTCACCAGCACATAGATATGCGTTGGACAAACGTCAGTTTCTTTCAAGGGACAGGAACAGGTAATGCAGGCAGACTTTATTGTGGGGTGGTCCTCACTTATTGTGGAGGGACCAGTGAGGAGAGGGTGCCAGCTCTAGGGGTCTTCAACTCTGGGGAGGGAGGGTGTCTGAGGGGTGCTAGTCACCGGGCAGGGGTCAAGATCAAGAACTTGCAGCAGGCAGGTTGGGGCTTGCGCTCCAGGACCTCTCCCTGGAGCACGTGTTCCAACTGCCTCCCCAGCCTGATTGTCAGAGCGCTGCTGATTATGTTATGCAAATCATGGGAGATGGATTTCACATTTCCCCCAGCCAGGCTTTGCACAGCTTTGCATTTATTATCCCCCTTTAAAAATACAGAGTCCTCAGAGAAGGGGAATGGCTCGTTTTTATTTGTTCACCAGCAGAGTTGGCACAGACCTGTCAAGCAATCATCCTGGGCTGTGATCTGCAAAGCTGCCCTTTGTCGTTTGATTCCCCAACCCCCCGGATTGTTTACAAGACACACACAGACATCTGCACGCCTTAAAACAAGTTATTTCGTGATTCGGCAAAACTTGTCGGCCTGGGTGATGAAAGTGTTACAGCGTTTGCTGACAAGCCATCAGATAAACCTGGAGTTATGTCCCCAGCACCTTGTCCTCATTCCCATGGCCGAGTGGTAAACACTTAGCAGGTCCTGGTTCTAGATGATTGTGCAATCAACCATCTGCCCCTTAACACTTCTGATACTGCTTTCCACTCATTGGTGTGGGTCCATCACCGGGAAAACAGTGACTACAGTTCCTCCTTTTGGTGTAGAAGGACTAAGCTTGTGTTTACTATATTACCAATAAGATCTAGAAATCAAGGTTGAGTCTCTGATATTAGACTACATGTCTTTAGTCTCCATAGCGGAAATGTCTGAACCACACATCTATCATGGTAAGAGGTTTCCTTCTGTTCTTACTGTAGCTGTGAAAACCTAGAAAACATAGTGTAGCTTTCCATTCACCTCTTCTCCCTCCCACCCTCTCCCTCATTCTGCCCCTGGGCTCCCACCCCAGGGAGGAACTAATATAATTTGTGTAAAATGAGCAACTGGAAATTAATGGGGCCGAGATCAGCTGACATATCCAATTCTTCCAGAAGAATTTGTATGATGATTTCCCCTGATTTACAAGATACAGCCCAGCAACAGTATGAGCTCATCAAAGTGGGGAAAAATGGCCTCTTGTCACAAGTTGGTCAAAGCTCTACAGATCTTTGTCAAATGGGAATAAAACTCTGTAGCTCTAGAAAGGTTTATTAAATCAGAGATTTATAATCCAGCTTTGCAAATAGCTACTCGTCACCTACCTCTTGTGAATTATGACTCATTTCAGACACGTGGCATAGAAACATATATATATGAGCATTCATGCACACACACACAGATGTACATCTGTGTGTGTGTTTTGAACAAGCTTCACTGACAATTGTATTGAGTGCCTGTAACTGTGTAAAGCACTAGGACTTGGAGATTAATCTAAATTGATAGCTAATGATAACAGCAACTAACATTGGCTGAGCCCCCTGATGAGCCAGGATATTTATAAATGTCTCTTAGTGTTATATAAACTCAGTAAGTAGATGTCATCTCCATTTTTCAGATGGGAAAACCAGGACAGACTCTGAGGTTATTTGACTGTTCAGGTTGTAATGTGATGCAGTCAGGATTCAAATACAGCTCTATGCTAACCCATAGTTCAATAAGAAACCTTGTAGTTTTCAGTGGCAGGAAACCCAATGCAAGATGGCTTAAACCATAATGGGAATTTACTGTCTCACATACAAAAAAGCCAGAGGTTGGCTTCAGTGGAAGCTTGCTCTTGCAGTTTAAATGATATCACCAAGGGCATAATTTCTTGCAGTCAATCCACTCTTGTCCTTCATAAAGGGGGTTCTGTTGGGCACAGCAGCTCTAACTCTCTACCAAAATACATCTCCAGTGGTTCTGGATGGAACATCTTCGACATACCAACCAGAAAAGAAAGACTGATTCTTAAGTCTCAGAGAAGAGAGAAGCTCCTTTTCCCTAGAATCCCAACAAATATCTTCTATTAAATTGTTGAATCTGATAGGATTGTATCCCCATCCTTGAACGAATCTCTCGGCCAGGGGAAAAGGCTCGGTCATGGCCCACATCTAGTATTGGGGGTGGATCAATCCCACCCAACCACCCGGGTAAGAATGGAGAGGAGAGATGTTGACCCCAAAGATATTGTTCAAAGCAATAAACAACAGCAACTAGAACTTTCCTGCTTGTACTTCCACTAAGGAATATGTGATACAGATAAAGAAGCAAAAAAACACACTTATGCAGTGGCTTTAAGAGCACACACAAAGCAACATTCAAACAGAGATAGCAGACAAGAGCTGAGAAAGAGAACTTACAGAATTATTTGTCCGATAAGAAATAAACAAGGGCAGGGTCCCAGGACAGAAAGCTTGAGCAGTTTTATTGTTCTTGCTGTTGGTTTGTTTCCTTTGTTTTTTAGTAGGAAATAGCTAAGAGTTGGAAAAGAAAAGCTGATGTATAAAAGTGGAGAAATCGATCATCTGGAACCATGTGCACATTCTTTTGGGTATAGCAGTAATAGGAATTATTTTGATGACACTAAGCGATAGATGGCAAAAGTGAAAAACCTAGGCTCTCTAATAATATGAAATATCAAACTGCTGCAAATGTTTGAACTGAAAATTAGCCTGGCAAAAATGCTACTTAAATTTTTTTTAAATTCTCTTCTGTATCCCATGGGTTAGAGAGGAGAGGTGACTAATGTAAGAAGCAGACGAGCAGAAAGTGCGGTAATCGTCTCACAAAACGTGTGAAGCATGGACTAGACCATGTGTCAGGCACAAAACTGGGAGAGAGGACACAAAGATGAGTTGGGGACTGCGAGAACCTGTTCTCAAGGAGCTCACAGTCTTAAAGCACAGGTAATATGAGATATCATCCCAGTCCAACATGACAGACTATGGAGATAAGAGAGAAATACCACGGGTGCACAAGAACAACTGACTCATCCTAGAGAAATATGAGGAGTCCATATCTGAGCTGGTTCTTACAGAGGCAACAATAGCCTAAACTAGTAGGTGGGCTTGGAATGTGAATGGTGTGTCCTAGCTAAGTTATGATGTAGGGAAGGCAAATTGATTTTAAAAAATTTTTTTAAAAAAGGAGAAGAAATGAAAGAATGAAGGAAGGAGGAAGGGGGGAAAAAAAGAAGGAAGAAAGGGAAAAAGAAGGAAAGAGGTAGGGAGGGAGGGAAGAAGGGAGGAAGGAAAGAAGAAGTGAAGGAAATAGTTTGTTTCTTGTCTGGTTGCACTTGTTTGTCCTGTGGTTTCATTGTTCAAGCCTTTCCTTTTTCTGGTTTTAAACTTTTCAGTAGGTCTGGCCTTAAAATATCGCCAACAGTAGCCAAAAATGGGAAGGAATGAACTAACATTTCCAATTAAAGTTAGTGAGAGAATGTGATTGGTTCAGAGTATTGTTGTAATAGAATTTACTTTGTGCACGTTTCATATCTTCCCACTCTCAATCTGTGCTAGATGGTAATTCCTGATATAATTTCTGGTATTACCTAGAGAAAAGGGACACTTTTTAAAAACTGAAACATCTATTTGGCACTAGGGACGGAAGGCACATATCAATTAATGATATTGTTTTTCCACTAACTGACACTCTGCCAGACACTAATGTATGCATATTAGACAGAGAAAGGGAGGACGACAAACTGTTGTTTTGACCTTGTAAAAGAAAGAATTATAAAAAAACAATTTCAGACCTCAGTCTCTTCAACTGAGAATTTTTCTCTGCTGTGATTGAGAAATGTCACTCTGTCAGAAATTCTGGAAAGTGGATCAGAGGTGAGGAGTAGAGAGCCAGTACCAATTTTGCCTGAACCTGAGATGTGTCATTCCCTGGCTCTGGAGTTTCTTATATCCCTACAAATATTCATGCACTATAAGGTATTACTAAGAGGCACATATACTGTGTTTATAGCCTACTGAACTCGTCACTCATTAATACAGCATTAAAGCAGTGCTTTAGAGCTTCCCTGGTGGTGCGGTGGTTGAGAGTCCGCCTGCCGATGCAGGTGACGCGGGTTTGTGCCCCGGTCTGGGAAGATCCCACGTGCCGCGGAGCGGCTGGGCCCGTGAGCCATGGCCGCTGAGCCTGTGCGTCCGGAGCCTGTGCTCTGCAACGGGAGAGGCCACAGCAGTGAGAGGCCCGCGTACCGCAAAACAAAAACAAAAACAAAAACAAACCAATGCTTTAATGCTATATTAATAGTGTTTCATCTTGCATTTTCTGGTTGGCATTGCAAAATTTCTGTTGCCCTCCTCTACAACTCATTTTTGCTCAATTATTCATTCATATACGCTTCCCTGAAATTTGGGAGAAATTAAATGCTATATCCACATTCATACCAAATTAATTAATCATGATTAATGTTCCTACAATGAATACAAAAGGAATTAATCATAATTAGAAACATATTGAAATGTGCAGCTCAGAATTTGAAGTTTCCCCTGCTCAGTATGTACCGTAGAAGGCTTGAAAGGGTATCTATAGGTTTCTGCTCCTTTGTCCTTTCTTCTGTTATTTTAGCTGTTCTAAGTTATTGCCCAAGGCTTGGGGACAATGTGTTAATAAATAAAATGGGTGGTGAGTGTTCTCCTCCTGTGATTCAGGAGTAACTAACTCTTTTATAAGGATGACAGGCTTTCCCCTGGCCTTTAAAGTGGGGACTGGCACACAATGGCTCGTGAGCCAGATCTGGTCCTCAGCTGTCTTTGTTTTCACTTATATAATGTCTGTGGCTACTTAGGTGCTATTATGGCAAAGTAGAATAGTTGTGACAGAGAGACAACATATGGTCCACAAAGCTGAAAATATTTACTGTCTGGTCCTTTATAGAAAAACGAAAAAAATTGCAAACTCCTTCTTTAGATGGGCATAAAGGTATAGATAGATTTCTCACTTATGGTTTTTTGATTATTTCAGCTATTTGAGGGTAAGGACATTTAAGAAATTCTAATTGGAACTTCCTTGAAGACAGTAGCTCTGAATTTGCCTTCCATACCAACCAAATATACAGGGCAATATAGTGCTTGGCACATAACAGACCCTCACTATGTTGTGGTTGAGTGAGTAAATGAATGAATGAATGCTTTATCCTACAGATCTTCAGCAAGGACTTCATCCTATTTTAATGCCTAACTTTCATAACTATGAAAAAGGGAGAGGTCTTTTTTGTGTTTTTTATTTATAACATGTTTTGAGATTACATACAATTATATAAGATGCTATACAGTTCAACAGCACTTACTTTTGCATTTCAGTTAGTTATTTAGTAAACCCATGTAGTGCCAGCCATGTGCTAAGCATATGTGCTTTGCAAACACTAAGTCATTTAATCCTCATGCAACCCTTGACTATAGAGTTTTAGATGAGAAAAGTTAAGTACAGAGATGGAAAGTGACTTCATCAAAGTCACACATGTACTAATGGCAGAACCAAATTTGGACCCAACCAGTGTAGCTTCAGAACCTAGCTTTTCTCCACTGTGCAATGTTGCCCTGCATTTTGTGTAAGAAGAGGCATTACTTTGTAATGACTGGGTCCTCTGCTTTGAGTAATGAAGCAGATGCTTTGATCTCATCTGGTTTCCTTTGTCTTTTCTCATTGGAAAAGGCTCTACTGAGGATGATATGTTAGTACTTGGTATCCTCAAATCTCCAAAAGTATATATGGATGCAACAGCTCTTTTTCATACCACAGCCAATTCTGGTCAAAAGAAATTCTCTGAAAATTTTTAATCCTTGAGGAAGTTTATTACATCCTATTAATCCCTGATGTGAACATTTCAAAATTAGGTAGTAGAATTTTAGATGTTCATTCAACTTATCTATTTGATTCACTTAAAATTTGTTTGAAGAGTTAAATTAAATGAAGAAAACATACAAGTATGGAATTCCCTCTGTCAGCCAATTCTTGACTGCAAGTATCAGAAGGCAACAAAATTAAGTAGGGAAAAAATTTCCTGGAAGGACAATAGGTGGTTCACAGACTTGATACCTGTGAAAAACAGGCTCTGATAATGGAACTAAGGGTGTCTGAGCATCAGGGGATGAGCTAATTTCGGAATATCATAACTATCTGGGTAGGAAACACCATTCAGGCTCCTGGCCACTTCCCATTACCCTGATGGACTCATAAGAATATTGCTGCCATTTGTGGTAAATATTTTATCAATTATCCATGTGTTTTTGTTTCACTGTCTCAAGCTTTTAAGACCCAGAGGGGTAGAAGGTGCATATCTTAGCTGCCAGAAGTGAGGATAGAGGGTAACTGGTTTCCTGTCACCAAGTTTCACTGGGAATGCCTCAAAAATCAGAGGAGTTCTCAAAAGCTGGATAGCCAGCACACACACTCATATACATTTATATGCACATATATATTCACATACATATCCACGACAATCCCACCCTTACCACCTAGTGCTCTATATTTTTCTTATTAATACAAAAATCATTTTCGAAAGAATGTTCCTTGCTATAGTTCTCTTGTAGGTAACCAAATAGCCATTTTTTTTCTCATGGTAGTTGCAGTTCCAACAGGTACTTTTTAGTTGATGTGACAATAAGTCAGCAGTTTGGGGTAACTTCAAGCCTCTTTTTTTTTTTTTTTTTTTAAACAGAGAGATTATGTTACTTTACATGGATTAATTATCATGAATCAATGGGAATCAATAATTTTGTCTTAAAATGGTTCTTTATATTCAGAGAAAAGTCCTAAATTCATCAGCTTATTTTACAGAGAACAAACATTTATTCAATATCAAATATCTAAAGGCAAGGAACTAAAGAAGGGAAGTCACAGATATGCTAGAAGTCTAATTCAAACTCTCGATAAAGAATTAAAAAGCTGCTTTTCAAACTTGTATCTGATTTGATTTTTTGTAATTGGATTATATATCATTATTTCTTCTTTCATTCATTCAACAAAAATTTACTGAGCTTCTGCTAAGTGCCAAGTAATGTACAGACAGAGTAGCTGCTAATGGCCACATTTTGGAAACAGAAAGCACTGCTCTTCCAGAAATTATAATCTGTGTAATATTCATAGAGTCTCATCTACCAAGATTTTTAACTTCTTTCTTTCTTTTTTTTTTTTTTTTTGCGGTACTCGGGCCTCTCACTGCTGTGGCCTCTCCCGCTGCAGAGCACAGGCTCCGGACGCACAAGCTCAGCGGCCGGGCCCAGCTGCTCTGCGGCACGTGGGATCCTCCCAGACGAGGGCACGAACCCATGTCCCCTGCATCTGCAGGCGGACTCCCAACCACTGCGCCACCAGGGAAGCCCAACTTATTTCTTGAATGACTACAATGGAAGGTTTTTTTAAACCAAAAAACTTGTTTGATAGAATGTATTTTATTTCAATCAAATAATTCAGAAATGTGGTAGATTGTTAGAATAACAACCCCTAGTGAACCGTGCTCTTTGCAATGTTTGTTGTTGCTCCTCCCATCAAAACATGGAATCTATTTACCCACCTCTTACATCTGGGCCAAATATGCGATTTTTATTGACCTGAAAGTGGCAGAAAACATGGTGTGCAAATTCTAGAGCCCAGACCTTGGCAGGCCTTACTGCTTCTTCTTTCACTATCTTAGAGCCCTGAGACTATACTAGGCTGTGAAGAAGCTTAACGTAGCTTACTGGAGAGTGAGTGTTCACTTGGAGGACAAGTGAGGGGCCCCAGCCAATAGCCAGCGTGTGTGAAGGAGGTTGTCTTGGACCTTCCAGCCCCAGTCGAGCTGTCAGATGACTGTAGCCACACGACTGATCCCCAGTGACAGACAGCAGCAGAAAAACTGCCCACTGAACCCTCAGAATTGTGAAAATAATAAAATAGTGTTGTTACTAAATATATAATGGTTTGTTAAATAGCAATAGATAACTGGAACTGGAAGTATTTAAATACCTATTACCACTATATTTACCATTCTTGGATTCAGAGTCTCTGACCAGATTTGATTTCTTCGTATTTATCTATAATTGGCCATTTCCCCAAATTGGGTAGAATTTCTTTACCTTACCTGATGAAATTTAATATTTCTGATGAAGATGATACTGGAAACTCTTCAGTGTTCTCTTTGTATTTACCACTTTTTCTTGGAAAATAAGAATGGGTTTTTACACAGTCTCTTATAGATGTTTAGAGAAAAAATTACATGTTCATTTTCCCTAATTATCTAGAATCATAATTCCAGGTAAGGAGGGACACAGACAGAAATGGAATTGGACAAAACCTTAGGAATGACATTATTATAACTTCAAATGTTACTTGGAAAGAACACTCTTGAGTCTCTGTGCCAGGTCCTGTTTCTAACAACATGAGAGCTACTTGTATATTTCGTGTTTATACCTTGCCCATAAATCACAAATACCCATAAAGAATAAAAGCCAAAAAGATTTGTTAACAAAGAAGGGGTTTTACGACCTGCTAATGATTTGTGTAACAACCATGCACTTAAAAATACAAAAGAAAAAAATTTTGAGTACAAAATACACAAAAACAAAAAACACTTTTCTACATCCCCTTCCCCACTCGCCAGATAAATATATGTGCTTAGGCTTAGGAAATCCCAGTAACTGTGTCCCTGCTCCAAGACAGCCAAAAAAAGCTGGTTTCTGGGTCAGCAGCTCCAGTCCTTTCCTACGTGAGTTTGTGCCAGAAATGAATCTGTGTATCGGAGGAGCACTTGGTAGAGGGGGTGTGAGCCTCAGAAAGCATGAGAATTACTCCTTTCCAAGCTGAAGCAAAGACTCCTTTGTTTCTTGTAGGGAAAACATTGGAAGCTTCTTTTCTGGGCTGCTGTTTATGTTCTTTTTCATCTTGAAGCAGAACCATTGTTGCCTTTCGCCCTGCCTTGGAAAGGAGAGTAGGACAGCTACACAAACCTGAGCCCTTGTGTCAGTGAGGTATGTGTGGAGTGTGTTCCTTCCTGTCATTTGCATGGGGGAAGCCAAAAATTGCAATTTCTCCCTGTGCTTTCGTCTGACAGGTAAAAGCCTATTAAACAGTGCCTCAAATTGTCTCATGGAAATTAGATTCATTTTTCTAAAACTGAAAAGATCCACCAAATCTTGCCTTATTACACAGCAAATTGATAGGCATATTGAAATCACACTTTTTCTTTTTCAGCAAGGTAAAGACTCAAGGTTCATCACATTTTCAGCTAATGCTTATTAGAAAGCTGCAGACCAATTAAAAACAATTTGAAAAATTACGTTATAAAAAGAGAACATTCCATTTCAAGCACGATCTTTTGGAATTCGAATTGTTGACTTGAATTGCATTTCAGAATTTAATACATCCAGCTCCAAGGTAAACACTGTTAAGCAAGCTTGAACTAAGCTTAACAGAGTTTAACATGCTCAGTTATAATATTTGTTTAAGAAGAATTACTTCTAGCTCTTCTTACAGATACGTATTCGCTATAATCCTTTAGAGCTTTGCTTCTCAGATGCAATCTGTATGTCTGAATAAAGTGTTTATTATTGTATCTGGGGGGAAGTGTGTGTGCTTTTGCCTTTACTATCAGGATAACCGGGCAAATATTCTGTCTCAATAATCTGTGTAAATCATATTCAACAGGTAAGATGAGTTCATCTTCCGAAGTTCAATATAAGGATACACGATAAATCACAGCTCACTGAATCCATCTAAACCAGTAACTTATGGTCACCATGTGTATCAAAGGAACCAGAAGGAAATTTTGAGCTACCTTCCAGTACATAATATGTCATTGTACCAGTAATATTGACCATTCTCCATCATCTCTGAGGACAGAGAAGTATGCACTGGCTTATACTCTTTTTTTTTTTAAGATTTTTTTTAATGTGGACTTTTCTTTTTAAGTCTTTATTGAATTTGTTACAATATTGCTTCTGTTTTATGTTTTGGGTTTTTTTGGCCACGAGGCATGTGGGATCTTAGCTCCCCCTGCATTGGAAGGCAAAGTCTTAACCACTGGACCGCCAGGGAAGTCCCAGCTTATACTCTTTTAATAGAATTCAAGTTAGACTTTCCTCCTGATAATGAGTTGTTGGGTTTTAGAATTAGTTAATAAGGGAAACTATATGATCTCCATCACAGTAAGATTTAAAATTCTACTCTCTCTTACACTCTGTCAGCCTGCCGATTTAATCTTATTGCTCAAATTTATCAAAAATTCTGTCAAGAGAGACTTTATTTAGGAAGGACTGTTTGCAGAATTTGAAGTTCATTATGCAGAATTTCTTCCATATTATGCAGTTTGGGATAAAATACGATCTGGAAGGAGCTGGTACTTGGAGATGTGCAGCTGCCACCCTTTGCCCTTATAGAGTTGTTTTATTAAATTATACTTTGGTGTGGTGCTGTCACACTGCATAAGAGATGGGGCTCACAGCAATGTCTATTGCAAGGGTGCTGTGGAGGTTGTTTTCTGCTCTTTAAGAGTACCCATGAGAGAGATGACTCCCTGCTCTTAGTAACCAGCATAGTTCTATCTTCTGTAGTGATTAGTATTTGTTGAGCAGACACAGTGATTGTGCAACTGCAAAGTTTCCCATTTTATGGTGACAACCAGAAAACCTAGACCCAATTTTGTGGTACACCCGTGTGCAGACATTGTAAATATATTTCAGCAAATTTCCCAGCTTATTTTTGTATCTCCATCTTTATTATTCTTTATTTTTTACCCCTGCTTTTAAATCGCACCATTTTGTTATTGCTAAATATAATAATATTTATAACAATAATAACAGCTTCCATTTATTGTGTGTTTACTACCTGCAAGGGTATATATTAAGAGCTCAATACATAGCACTAATTTAATTCTTACAAAATACTAGTAATAATTATCTCCTTTTATTATATATGAGGAAACAAAAGGTCAGCACACTTTAGTATTTCCTCTAGCTGTTAGGGGAGGAATTGAGATTTTTTTTAAAGGGAAGCTTTCAATAGTAAGAACAAGCATGTGGAGGGCGGAGTCTAGGTCCAAACACTGCAGTAAGTGTCTTCTATGGGTTATCTTTTTTTTTTTTTTTGTACGCAGGCCTCTCGCTGCTATGGCCTCTCCCGTTGCGGAGCACAGGCTCCGGACGCGCAGGCTCAGCGGCCATGGCTCACGGGCCCAGCTGCTCCGCGGTATGCGGGATCCTCCCGGACTGGGGCACGAACCCGTGTCCCCTGCATCGGCAGGCGGACTCTCAACCACTGCGCCACCAGGGAAGCCCCTATGGGTTATCTTAATTAAAATCAGGAAAACTCTATGTCATAGCTACTATAATAACTGCTATTATCAGTACTAGTTATTAATAATAAGGACTATTACTATCTTCATTAGAGTGATGAGAAAACTGATGCAGAGAGAGGTTCAGTGACTTTCCAAACTCCCAGGTCAGAGTAGAGCTGGGATGTGAACCCACGTAGTTTAACTGCAGACTCCAGAAGGATAAATATGACATCATCCTGCTAGTATTTTATATATCCTTGTGAGCCACTTACATTTATTCTGGAAGAGGTGAGGGGTATTCATATCTAAGTACCTACATACATATGTTTGCGCACACACACATCCGCCGTTTTCATCTTTCCTGTGTGGAAGTGATCTTCCTCAGTGCTAAGGTAAAAAGAAGATTCTCTAAATAACAGAGTAGGTAGTTCTGTCTGCAGTCTGGGGAAAAGGCTAGGTGACTTAAAAATTCCTTTCTGTCTGCAGACTGGGGAAAAGGCTAGGTGACTCCTAAAAATTCCACCAGGGCTTCCCTGGTGGCGCAGTGGTTGAGAGTCCGCCTGCTGATTCAGGAGACACGGGTTCGTGCCCCGTTCCGGGAAGATCCCACATGCCGCGGAGCGGCTGGGCCCGTGAGCCATGGCCGCTGGCCCTGCGCATCCGGAGCCTGTGCTCCGCAGCGGGAGAGGCCACAACAGTGAGAGGCCCGCGCACCGCAAAAAAAAAAAAAAAAGGAGTTAAAAAAAATTCCTTTCTGCCCCAATTCAACTGGGTGAAATGCTTCTTGAGGGCAGAGACGATGCAAATGTACTCAGAGCAGTTGTAAGTCTAAACTGTTCTTCCCAGATTTGTTAGTGCCCCTTGGCTTTTCATGAGCCCCAGAGCTGGACAACTTTCATGTTCCTGATGTGCCTCTTCATTAAACAAGAAGGAATTCATTTCTCTTGTAATGAACTCTGCTCTGCTTTTAGACCACACCCACTGGCGTCTTCATTGTGTGGATGGCTGCCTATTAACAGCTCTGTTTTCACGTGCTGAACTTCCACCCTATGGATGAAGCTCTTGGCCCAAGAAGGCACTGGGGCACCTTGTTCTTGTAGACCTGCTGAAGAAAGGTGTGTGTAGGATTCTCTGCTTGCAAATCTGGGCCAGGTCAATAGAATGATGTAAGTTCATAAGGTCTGAATGAATTAGTAATTTTGATTGCAAGTAAATCCCAACCAGCTTAAGACAAAAATGGAATATATAGTAAATCCATCAAAAGCATAGAATACCCAACATGAGTGAATTTGAGTTTTTGGTGATTCCATCCCAGGGGTCTTCTGCCTTTCTTTTAAACTGAACCAGATAGATCCTCAGCAAACCACAATGGACAAGAGTCACATACCAAAAGAGGGTTTTGCTTTGTGTTTTCTTTGTTTGTTTACTAGTTTGTATGAGAAGTACAAAATGGAAGTGAATGTATCAAGCCAATAGCAGTACTTTTAGGATGCAGGTATTGGGCTAGAATAGAAATGGATTCTTTAGGGGTAAGCAATTATGATTTGATCCTGGTTCTGTGGAATCTGCCACATCACAAGTAAATGAGATGTTCAACTTGCCTTTGGTGGATATTTTCTATCCTCTGCAGGGAGTGCAGTCAAGAAGTGTATTTGAAAGGGTCAATATTTCTCATCACTGGAGAAGGAGTTAGATCTCCTGGAAAATCAACAATTCTCCTCAAGCACCGGCTTCTCCATCACAGAGAAAAGTCAAGGATTGTGTGTTCTGCCAGCACCTAGGCTTCATCTCCCCGAGGGGACTGATACACTGACCAGGAGCCATGTGTTTTACAATAGTAAGGACAAAGATTGTACCTTCCCACCCTGCCGTCTGTGAAATAATTGATAATGCCTGTCTGTACCACCATGTAAGAGCTTACAAGATCATATGGGGATGACTGTTTACTGTGAAGGGCAGCGTAGTATAAATAGTACACTGGTTGAGAGCTGGGATATGGACACAGACTGCCTGGGCTCTTTTCTTAGCTCTTTTGCTAACGACTTGTGTAATCTTGGCAAGTTTCTTAAGCCCTCTGCACCTCTATTTCCTAACGGTATTCACCTCATAGGGATGAGAGAATTAAATCTTGTAATGTGCATAAAATACTTAGAAGTGCAGGAAGTGCCACTTTTGTGTCGGCTGTTACCATCATCAGTAAGTCTTCATACCAACATCCTTTGAATGCTGACCCCATTTCCATTCTCCCTGCTTTTACCTTCTTCAGATGCTCAGCACCTCGGCATCCGCCTAGGATAATTGACTCCAAACTGGTCTCTCCAGTCCTCCTCCTTCTGAATCAATTTTCCATGCAGATTCCTTGTTAATCTTTCTAAAAATGCCACTTTCTACTTCTCTCAGTCAAAAATTACTTTCTCTAGGGTAAAGTTTACTTTTCTTTTGCTTGACACAAGACCCTCTTCACTTTTCCCCCGCCTCATTGTCAAGTTACGTTGGCAATGATTTCTTCTTTTCACTGCACCATAGTGTGTCTTTTGTGGTGGAGGTAGAGTGGAGAGAGAAGGGAACAACCTGAAAGGAAGAGGTACAAAATGGATAGTCCTAATTCCTAATTAATAAATCAGAGCGTCTGAGGTTGGTGCTAAGCAATGCCTGGATACATTAATGTTGAAGCCTGAGACCCGGCCACTCCTGTGGAACTGAGGAAATCTCTGTGGATGTCGGGACCACAGTCACTGTGTGACCCTTACACTGTGCTCCTGAACCACCCTGGGTCATGAAAAGCTGGGCTGAATAGCATGTGATGGGTCAGCAGCTCTACTGAATGCTTTCTTGCACAGTCAGAGGTAACCACATTAGCTGCCATTATAACTTGGCCTATACATTGCATTAACATAATATAATTGTATAGCTTTAAGAAACATCATACAAGAATGAAGGCAAGCACCACATTCATAATGGATTTACAACCTCTTTTCCTTACCCCTCCTTCACTCTGGCTATTCAAAGCCAAAATTATTTTCTCTTTTTGGTGAAACAGGGTGTATTCATTTCCAACCTGCGCTCTCCTATAGTTTCTGATGACATCTGTGCATTGGGAGAGGGAAAAATTATATTTATCCCATTTCTCATCTGCAGAATGTGGATGTGAGTGCTGTGTGTGTTTTAGTTACGTTTTAGAAATTCTCCTAGTTGGCAGGGGCTCCTCTCTACGCTTCTCGCTTGTCTTATTCGGCTCCCCATGAAACTGATCAGGTTGCCACGTTCTTACTGACATCAAAGCAGGCGCTGGGCTCAGATCATCTCTGTGGGATGCAGAGGAAGAGGAGAAATAGCTCTTGCCCAGAGAACATTTCTCTGACCGAGCTCTAAGTAAATTCTGGGGCTTATCTGACAGTTTTTTCACTGGCCAGGCTCCTAGTGAAGTCAAATATTACAGCTGACGTCAATTGGCTTGTGGCCAGGTGCGGAACTCTACTGAGCAAAGTCTCAGGGCAGCAGATCCATCCTCCTTGGATCTTGATTTTTATAGATCCATTCTGCATGAGGTTCTTTCAAGTAGCAATAAAAACAGTAAATAGGTTACAAAGCACAAGCCACCCAAGTGTACACTCCTTTCTTCTGAATCCAATCAAATCCAATGCCAATTCTAACAAAGGTTAATTAATAGCACAACAGAAACTCTGATTAAAAAAAAATCCTTCTCACAGCCTGCAGAACTAGGTGCTTGACAGTCCTGTGTTCCTTAGCCACATATTTCTTAGCACGTATTCTTCACATCTGTCCAAAGACTCTCGATTCTGTTCATATCTTCGATACAGAAATAGATGCAAGTCTGACACTGGTGAAACTGTGAAGGGGGTGACCTTAATTTCTGCGTCCAGGATGTCCCCAGGTTTGGGTACATTCCTATGTGTTTTGGATTTCTCCCTTATTTTACTCAGGACCCCACTGGTTTGTGCTGTCCTCTGGTTTTCGAGGCTCACCATGAAAATCAACAAAGCCATGCGCTACCAAACACATTTTTCACAGTCACCAACATATGTACTACTTCTCATCTCCATGGATCCTTACCGATCGATGAGTTTGTGTTTAAGGAGAGCTACTTAGGAAAACTTCTGTATACGAGGCAGTTTGTGGACTGAAGAGATATTTCTGGTTCCTAGTTTTGAGCAGGGGACACAGTGAAACACAGATACACAGGAAGGCCACCTTTGGGCCTAACATAACCCATATGCAAAACACACAGTGGGCAGGATAACCTAGACCCTCGAAGGATTTGGATTTCCTGAGAGAGCAGTCAGGCCTTTATCTGAAGTCTAGGCATGACCTTGGTGTGTTTCTAATTTCAAGTGGAAGCAGGGACCTTGCCACCCCTGTAAACTCTGCTTAGAATCTTTCCATCATGAGTGTTCTCCTTGGCTACACTGTGGAGATGAAAAAATAGAAACTTTTTCCTTGTTTACTCAGCAAACCCTCTGGGTCTGGTTTTAGAATGAAAGCCCATCAATAATGTTTTAAAATAGTAGAAAACACCTTAAGTGGTATCATCTCATGGTTTTAGATTTTTATAGTATCTCAGGGAACACCTATTCAACCCGTTTTTCTACAGCTTAGTGAAATACGAGTTAGTGGAAAAGCCGAGCCTAGAACCAGGATTTGTTCACTCTCTGCACCACACTCACTTGCTTTAGGAAAATCATTTAATGTAACCTATTCTCATGAGAATTTTCATCATCTCCCCCCTAGATTATTTTTAACCCTATGATAAGAGAGTTCTGCGCAATTTAATGTTGCATAAGTCACTAATTGATTTCTCTTAAATGTTTGTGAGACACTTTGGAAAATAGTGTGAGTAAAATAAAGCAAAGCAATGGAGCCAATTACTGCAGCTGACAACAAAAACGCAATCATGCCCTTTATGGATTCATCGTTAATGCTTTATCTTTGGTTTTTCAAATGTGCCATGGCTGTCATATGCATAAAAGTGAAAAATTGCCTTAAGCTTTCCAACATGAACTGAATGTTAAAAACTAACTAGATACTAGGCAATGCAACTCAACTTTTATGTGCGAAATAATGTGCATAATTACGTTAGTCCTAAAAACTGTAGATGTTCTTATTTGCTACCTTTTTGTTCTCCCCTGTCCCCAAACTAATTCTATTCCAATCAGGCTACTCTTCTCACTGTCCTAAATTCACTTCTGGTGCTAAGATGAGGGTTATGTAGGTTCTTTTTTTTAACTGTGTTTCTTTTCCTGAACCTAAGTCTTAAGTATCTTCAAATTCAAGCTAACATTCTACCTTTTTTCCATTAATTCTTCTCTCTAGAAGTTATGCTTTTCTTTCCTTTAATTTAAGCCCTTATGAACATACAATTTATGCCACAAAATCCCATGCTTACTTATATCCAATTTGATGTAACTTGCTGATTTATCTTCATCTAGCTAAATCTTGCCCTTAGATTGTGAAAATTTTCATGCAAAAATTATATGTCCTCTCTTTTCCTGCAACACCCAGCACAATAAAGCAGAACTAGATGTCCAGTAAGTGTTTGCTTTTTTTTTTTTTTTGGCGGTACGCGGGCCTCTCACTGTTGTGGCCTCTCCCGTTGCGGAGCACAGGCTCCGGACGTGCAGGCTCAGCGGCCACGGCTCGCGGGCCCAGCCGCTCCGCAGCATGTGGGATCCTCCCGGACCGGGGCACGAACCCGTGTCCCCTGAATCGGCAGGCAGACTCTTAACCACTGCGCCACCAGGGAAGCCCAAGTGTTTGCTTTTGATTAGCCTATGACTGATTAAGGGCTTATGTGACATGAAGCACAGACCTTTCTACTCAAAGTGTGGTTCATGGACCAGCAACATCAACATTCCCTTTGGGCTTGTTGGAAATTAAGAATATTAGACCCCATTCCAGACCTGCTGCTTTTAAGAATTTAGTGATTTTTAAAGTTTGAGAAGAAATAGCTTAGGAGAGAGGGGCTTCCCACTGAGTTCTGACCAACATGATGCAGTTGCTTAGCTCTTCTGGCCCAATGGTGCTACCTGTTCACAGAGGGAAGTCATTCTTCAAACTTGTGATCATCAGCTCCTTAGAGAATCGAGTGAAAGCTTCAGACCTTCTTTCAAGAAAATGAACATAGATACACACACATAATATTTACATGTAATTTATGAGCTTAAACGATGCATTAAGTTTATAAAGAGACCCCTTTTGGTCCTACTGATACTGTGTGAAAAGTCCCTTTTGAGGAATGTAAGTTTATGAAGAATAAGGCTCATTTGTCTGTCTGCTGAAGAACCTGGTTGTGTGTTGTATATTGACTGATGAGAAACAAGGGAGGTCTAATTGGTCTTCCTCTAAGGGGGTAGTCTTTGGTATTTGCACTGTTTGGATAGACAATAATCACGTGAAATGCTGTTCCTGCAGGTGGGGTGATCAATATGAGTGTGTAAAAGCTAATTTAGCCATGAAAGAGGACTTCATGTAATAGATTTCATTCACCTCATAACACGGTAAGCTTTGACTTAAGCTGTTGAGATCGTCTTTCTACCTAATTGTACTTAATTTTTTTTTAATTCTCTTTTTCTCTCTCTTTCTCTTTCTTTTAATCCAAGCAAAGAGCCATATGCTTTTCATGTATTTTTAAAAAATCTTTTGGGGTGATGATCGGAATTGCTTTTAATTCTCAATTAAATTTTCTCCAAGTAGATTGTTAAAAGTTTAGACAAGCCCAATTAGTGAGAACCTCGCTCTAATAGCGAGAGTGAAGTTGGTTATTTTGTCTTCTTTATTATACAAAAAGAAAGGATCAGATAGCTCAGATAAATGTTAAGTGGGGGTTATGGAAATGAATGCTAAAAATAAAAGGCATAAATTAACAAGGTATGACCAGGGAAGTCAAAGTAGTGGCCTCTCTTTTGGGTATTGAGTCTTTCCAGACTTTAATAATATTAGTTTGAAAATATTATGTCCCCGTTTATGCTAAAAGTAGTGACAAACTAATGGCTATATTTATATTTTAAAACTGTATTATTCTATAGTCTTTACTAGTGCTCTTTTCTTGGGGGAAATACT
Organism: Leucopleurus acutus; assembly: GCF_964270905.1. NCBI lineage: Eukaryota > Metazoa > Chordata > Mammalia > Artiodactyla > Delphinidae > Leucopleurus > Leucopleurus acutus. The sequence goes on along the minus strand of NC_139142.1, from coordinate 71,233,143 downwards.
ATCCTAACCTCTATTAAAGGAAATTTGTATTTGCTAATCAGTACATTTGAAATTGGGGTTATGCTATTCTGACTCTTTGGACAGGGTATCTGTGAGCACACTCAGAAGATGAACAACCTGATGTTCTTCTATCAGTGAAATCCTAAAAGCATAGTCCAAGAAAACTTGGTGAACTGTAAAGTATTCGGAACTTCTCAGAGTAGATTATCCCTCGGGGAAAATCAATAGTTTAATAAACAAGAGAGCCCTCACTAGCCGTCGGAGAAATTTTGTAGTTGGTACCAAGGGCTGGCTAGTAATAACAAAGTATACCAGATTATCTCTTTCATTATTAATCTCCAAAGCAAGCTTAGAGTCTTTCACATTCTTCATATTGAGATACTGAGTGAAAATCAGGGCTGAAAAGAAAACCAAAAACTGAATTCCATTTAATTTGATTCAATTGTATACATTGAATCAAGAGCACTTAGTATATGCCAGGTACACTTCTTGGTCAGCGGAGGAAAGGAGAGTTAGAAAGAAAGGGGTCAGGGGTTGGTACAATTAATAAGACATGTTCTCTATGCTTAAGAATTTTGCCTGTCTACATCTGTCCCCTTCACCAAGGGTTCACAGATGCTCTACCAGCAACTTTTACTAGTATCTACTGGCCAGAACTGGGTCACATTTCCACCTTAGCTGCAAAGAGTCTGGGGAAATAGTATTATTAACTAATGTACTACTTCCCCAAGGGGGTGGGGGTTGGAAATTAAGCTCTATTTTAAGGAGAAAGGCTGTGGGGAGAAAACTAGAAAAATACCCATCACAAGTGTTTATTTTATGTTAGAGTGTCTATCAGAATATGTCTGTATGTATTAATTTGGTTGTTTGTGTGAGCCTAATGTGTGAGTTAATTCAACAGAATTGGTTATAAATTCATTCAATAAATATTTGTTTCTTGGTCAAAAAAATGCCTGTCTAGTTAGGGAAACAAACATATACACTAAGGATGAGCTAACTGATGACATCTGGGGTTGTTAACCCCTGGGAGACTAGGGAGAGTGAAGAAAGGAGGCCTAATTATTGTTCCCTTTCAATCCTTTATGACTTTTATTTCTTTGTTTCACCTTATTTCACTGGCTGGGTGACTGTGTTTTCATAAAGATAAAAAATCTTATTAAAGAAGTGGAGCTCTATACAATATCACCCATACATCAGCCGGGGCTAAAATATCATTTGGAACAGCTGGTTTTCCTGGAGCTCCTGAAATCTTGTCACTCAGGCAGTCACAACTCCTTGGTAAAATGACTGAGACTGGAAGTCAGATCAGCAGCTTGGGGTGTGAATTCAAAAGATGGCTTTTGAGACGGTTTTGGAAATATTCAACCAAGACCGGCCTTGACGAACTTCTGAATCAGATGAAGTTTAAATTTGGTGTGTTCCCCATTCTAAAATATGGCTAGTACAGTTGGAAAGGAGAGGGAGAGAATGAGATGTGTCAATAACCTTCTTTTCATTCTTTTTCTTAACTTGCACTTAGATGAAACCTAATACAGAGCAATCTCCTTTCTTACTGCACTTTCCTTAGTAGAAAGAGAACAGTTGTATAGTCTCAGGTTCAGATACTTAAGAAAACATCTGGGGTTCAGTCTTAAGAGTGGGATAATGTGGCCTGACTTGTTTGAGATGGGTCATTTTTCTACATTTGCATCATAGCAGCTCAAAGGCAGTCATATGCAAAATCCAAAAGCAAATGATCATTTGATTTCCTACTCAGTTTTCAGCAGACAGTTGGTTCCCAAGAAGGGAATTATGTTGCCAAGAGAAAAGCCCTGGCTTTTGCCTAATATGCATAATATCTTTTTAGACATCGTAGGAAAAAAGCAGGATGTGCAGAGATTAATGGCAAAGATGATGACAGTGAAGATAATATCTATGATGAAAATAATGTTTACTACTGGGAAGTCAATATCAATTAAACAGAATTCCAACAGCTATGGGCTCCATCATAGGAATCCTAAATTCTTATGTCTCTGGGACATGTTATTACCGAAAGCTATTACTGAAAGCAACAACAAACATGCTATTAGGGCAAGTTTAATAAAAATTTACTAGTAAGGAATTCAATATATTCCAGCTGCTTTTTACTTTCCTTTGGGAAACTAGGCTTGGAATCCAGGAAGCAGGGAAAATTTAAGGGTAGAGTGAATAAACGATAGGTCACTTCATCGAAGACGAAAAAGCCAGAAAGAGAGATGTGAATGGCTCAATGGTGAGTTTGGACTACTTCGTCTGATTCTGATGAATTAATGACAAATTTACATGATGGCATCTAGAATGAAGAGAAAAGACTAATCACTTTTGTTGACTATTTGTGAATCTGTAGGTAAGTATTCTGGCCTTTTAATTAATTTCTGTAACTAAAACAAAATACTGTCTAGAGACGGAAAGGCATCTTAGAAATCATTTGAACTCTCTCATTTTACAGAGACCAGGCTTTAAAGCTCAGAGAAGTTAAATAGCTTGATGACCGTCATATGCTCACTGGCAGAGTTGGGACAGGAATATAAGCATCGTAATTCCCCTCTGACAGCTTTGAGAGGAAAGTGGATTTTCACAGAGGCTTCAACTCTGTGAATAGATTAAGTGGAATGTGACAGATGGACTGTGTTTATTGCTACTCCCACCAACATGTGCAATTATTGAGATGTTATATGGTGTAAGGTTTAACATTTACTTGTTGACGTCTCCTCTTTTTCACTCATTGTTTATTGTGCTGCTTGGAGAATGCTAAACATTTTATAAATGATACCATTTATTTTCCTGAAAGGTTATAGAATCAAGCCAAACCACTAACTGGAGTTGAAAACTGCAGTTAAACTTTATTTTCAGAGCAAATTATTTTCTCTCTTTTTGTGACTTGCTTTCTGCCAGCCACATATAAGGATGGAAAAAAGTCTATTGGTCCCCTTGCAGTTTTTTGTTTGAGTCACATTACTCCAGCACGAATTTTAAAACCCGGACCTGTTTCCTCACCCACAGTGGAAGATTCTCATATAGTCAGTGTGAATTTGAATATGTTAATTTCTCTTTTGAAATGACACAATTAGTTTAAATGCCTTTAAGTGGTTTTTGTTTCTAGGTTTGTGTCTCTTTTCTAAACATACTTGTTCTTTTTCTTTTATCCTCCATGCTCTTGGCCTCAGAACAAAATAACTGTCACTGTTGTCAGACCAATTATCCATCTGGCTAGAGTCTGTAAAATTCTTTTATTATTATTTTTTTAACCTCAGGAAATATGGTTCATTCATTCATTCACTCATTTATTTGATTGTTTATTACTAATTTAAGCATCAGCTCTATGTAAGGACCAGTGTTATCTCTGGGGCTGTGAGGACAATAGGACAGGAGTTTCAAAAGTCAGTAGCACAAAAGGTCATTTCAATGGAGGGTGTAAATATTCTCCATACGATTTACTTCCTAAGGTCTGACATAAATGACAAGTACATTATACTTATAATGATTAAGTATCCCTCAGTCATTAGGATTTAACAATCATGATTTTCTTGTGGACTTCTTAACCTATTTTTATTTCTAACCTGTAGCCTCAGAATAGAGGCTCTTTCACTAGTTTGCTACTTAGCCTTAGAAAAATATATCTATGCTTCCTCAAGAAAGAAGCCCAAGGTCCACAGAGCATTGGTCCAGGTCACCCATGCATGAGAAGAAAATGTGTGATACTGATTTGATTACACTATGAAGGTCTCATTTGGTGAGACTTCCCTTAACTCCATTTTGCTGTGGTGTTAATGTATCCATGATGTATTCTGGATAAGAAATTCATTTTGTCGAGAAAAAGGATTTAAAAAAATAAGTTTTCTTATACATTTTATTCTTTATAATAGATCCCAACCAGACAAAACTGAGGGGACCGAGGGTAGGGAGAAGTTCAAAATAACTCACAGTAACGGCTGCTGTTCTGTGAGGGTTTACTTCCTGTCTGAGATGTGCTGTCCTGACAATGTATATGTAATGAGAAGAGAGAGTTTTCCATTGATTGAAATAGAGTGGCAACATAAGATTTTCCAGCAGACAACCAACTGGATAAAGCCGTTGTTATCTACAATGAGATTTGAATTTCCTTTCAGCATTCATGAAAGGACAGAAAAAAGAAAGACAATTCCTACAACATGTGGTCACTTACTTAAGAAGGAGATTTCTTAATAATTAAATTCTGTATCGAAAGGATTAAAACATATGAAGAAAAAGAAAAAAATATTAAGGGCAATCTAGGAAGGTTTAATAATAATTCATATTCTAAATAAGACTAAGGAGACACAGGAATTAGGATGTTGAGAGAAGAAACTCATTATCAAGGGTTTATAATTTCAAGGAGGCAGGGGGTAAAATGAGAGACATGTATTTCTTTATGTAAAATGTGTCTTGAAATCCAACAACTATGAAAGGAGTTTAAACCTATAATTTTTATGTATGATTCCCCAGAAAGCAAGTCTTCACAATAAATATATATATATACTAATTCTGCACCAAAAGTTGGATCCTGCACTGTGTACCGTGAATTCTAGACAAGTCAGTATGATTGAAGAGATAATGAACTGTAATACCAAGGAATGGAATCTCTCTTGCAAAGCAAAAATGCATCAGGAGACCTCTTAGTTTCATGTGTTAGCAAAGTAAAGCCTATAAATGGACTTTGGCAGGAATTTACATAAGCTAATGAATAAGGAAAATGAGAGCTTATACTTCATTAGGCTGACAAGAAATCAATCACATCTGATGAGCCTGCGAGTTAAATTTAAATGCCAGGCAGTTCCCTATGAGCACCCAAATCTGATCCACTTTTGTGCGTAGGTCAGACAAGTACCTGTAGTGACTACTCACAACAGCAGTGCCTTGGAGTTCATTGAAAAACACATTCAGAAGCAGCCTATTCGCTCTTCTGAAAATCTGTGAGTGCACATCTTGGCTGTTCTTGAATTGTTTGTAGTAGCAGCTCAATTTCTGCCTGGCTTCTTGGGCTCTATTACTATCAGTTGCAAGAAAATGTTATCATCCTAAACACCATGTAAAGGGAAATGTAGTGTTATGGAAGGCAAACATGACACTGACAAACATATACAACATTGGATTGGCTATTGTTTCGTTTCCTTGGCCTCCTTACAACTAGCACAGATTAAATATTTCTAATTCTACCTCATTTATTTTAGCAATCTCTGAAAGTTAGCTAGAGTGTGTATATTATCACTCATTTTAAGATAAATCAAAATTTCGGTGACTTCTCCCAGTAACATATAAGGGGCTGTCCTGAAGTTTTTTCCTAGTTCTAAGACCCAAGTCACATCATAGAAATTGAAAATCAAGTTTGGATAAAGTAGAATGGTCGAAAGAACTACCAGACTATGTATCAGCCCCTATACTAGAGGAAATACGCTTTTTTTCTACTTCTAGAACAAGCTGTGTCACCTTGGGCAAATTATATTACCTCAATTTGCTATCAGTTTCCTCACCAGCAAGTCATTCATTTCTTCAACGTCTGTTCTTCTAAAGATGTTTTAAAATGTTCTTTTCTAACTCTCAAGTTACATGGACCTATATTATCACGGAACTTTTCTAGTTAAAAAATTATTTAATTAAATAATGGCAATTTAGGGACCAAGAAAACCTTGATGGGACAGAGTGAGAGTATACTTATCAGCAATAGTAGAATAGTGAGTCTGAAATTCTCCTGTGGTGTTTGCCAAGAATCTTAAGATTATATAATTAGAACATTAAAAAAAACTCTTTTAACTCTGACTTCTGTAGGAAATCACAGTCATTCATTATTTTAGGATTATTTGTGCTTTAAGTAGAGGATTTGTTGTGAATACAAATGAATTATTATAATATAAGGTGTAAGCCAGCAAGAAATGTCAACTGTAGAAAATCCTCACATGTATAAACTTAATCCAAGATTATAAATACACAATGGATTCTAATCTCTCCTAGGATGAATATCTTTTTTTCTCTTTCCTAGGTATATCTTCACATTTCTCAGTACTTTACTTATCAAATATTAGCAGAATACTCATGTACAAGGTTCAGAGACATGGATGCTATCTTTAAGGATAATTATTGCTATATTATGTGTTTATTAGAGCATATTTGCTTACGATTGGAAACCATTCATTAGAAGAAAACTTGTTTGGAAGTGATTTCTTCAGATACTTTAAATTTTTAAATTTTGTGTTAAATTCAGTAAGATGAGACTGAAAAATTATCAGAGTGTGAGAAGATCTGCTTGAGAATAAAATTTTAAAAGCCACTACAGCATTTCACTACCATAGAAAGTCTGTCCTCTTGGTAATTCAGAAATGAATGAAGAAAATATGACTACTCTGTTCTTAAAATGTTCCAAGAGAAGCCATTTATGGTAAAATATTATAGTTTTGTATATTTCAGGCAACAAATTACTTCCTTCGACCAGAAAACTTCTCTTTAAAATTTAAGGTTCTTCCAACTTGTTCCAGTCTAGTAGAAATTACATACAATTGTTTAGTAACTTACCCACCATGGCCTTCTAAATTTAGTTATTGTTAGTCATGTCTTATCCAAGCTGAGTCTCTTTACTTTTTGTAACTAGGATTTTGGTTGTGAATTATTAACCAGTTCTGATGAAAAAGTTCTTTGGAACTTTTCTATATCACACTGCAATGCTGATGAGGTTTTTTTTTAATATGTCATTTAAAGACAACATAAATAAAGGTGGGTGCTGTAGTAGGACAGAGAAAGAAAGGCAATTCATTCACAAGGTATTCCAGAGGCAAGTGCTAGAAAAGAGACTGGGTGCATCACTGGAAATGGCTGGACTGAGGTAGTTCAGGAGGCAGCTGGAGCCACTGGGCCCACATGTGTTGGAAATTTGTCTAAGCTCCAGAGGCTGTGTGCAAGCTCATTGGGATGAGTAAATTCCTTATTGTGTATCAACATCACACTCATGACAGTAACTCAGTGGGGATATATTTTTACATAGGGTTCCCTCATCAACTGTTCCAAAGACAACAGGAATGCAGTAAAATGGAACACTGTAGAATTCCAACCCAATTTCCTTTTATTCCCAAATTTGAATCTTCACTGCAGCCTAAGACAAATGGATGCTGGAAGAGAGTTCCTTATTTTAGGACTTACCTATCAAAATAATAAACATTATTTTTAAAACCCAGAACTTGACGGTTATTACATTTGGGGATGTTCTTATGAAGTAGATATATTTCATACCAGTGTTTTCAAGGTTTATTTGTCCAAATCCTTATACTGTTATTAAATACTGTATTCAGAAAGGCAACCTGGTGTCACCACAATGAAGAAAAAGCAGGCATCTTCCCTCAGTTCTTTTACTTGACTTCAGGGGTCTGTTTTATATTCTCAGGCCTTCACGTAAGTGACTAGAGGAATTGTCTATATTGTCACTGCGAGTGTGGTTCAAAGCTACTGACTAGTGTGACGAGATGTTCCGGTTTGCTGGGAAAATCCTGGCCGTGTGTTTTGCAGCACTGTTAATTACTCATAGCCCACCCTTTGACTTGTGAAGGTGGACTGGTTTGCACAATAAAATATACAGTCATTGATTAACATGGTCTCTTTCCTCCTCTGCAGTGTGATGGCCTCCTGTGGAGGCCAGATCTATGACTGAAGGCGGAAGGGAAGGTTCATTATAGGTAGTCTGATTCTTTGGGTAGGTTCTGGCAACCAGCCTTCCTCTCCTCTTTGCCTGTCATCAGGATAAACTGCCTCCTGATACAGGACACACGCTTGGGATTGGTTCTCTACTCTGTCTGTGTTCTTAATTGAAGAGAGTGGAAAGAGATAAAGTTAGAACACAAACTTGGTAAGTGGAACGTAGAGAAAGTGGGAAAGGGGCGGGTGGTGGAAAGATCTGAAAGAGGATGTGAAGTAAGAACACTCAAGAATTATATGAGTAGGCACCCTATGAAAAAGGTGAAAAATAGTGCTGCTTTTCCAATGTCTCTTCACTGTCGTTTCTCTAACGACATCCCTCCTCACACTTCCCCAATCAGATATAAGCAGGTTATCACCTGCCCCAACATTTTGTATCCTGCTGCGAAGTCTTTGGGGCTAGGATGCTTATTTACTTTTGGTCCTTTCTCTTGTTTTAAATTCTTCTTCAGATTCTATTTACTCAAATCTCTACCTTCATGAAGGTCAATAGAATAAATTAATTTGCTTGAAGAGAATGGCTTACTGTGGCTTTACCGATAGACTTGCATTTTTGACAGAGACTGGTAATGTCAAGAGTGTGTCACATGGGCAGAAAAAAAAGGGGAGAGATAGTTTGGGTCAGTGGACTCTTTAATTCACACCCCAACGCCTCTACCTGCTCCACATATGCAACCTCTTACTCACGGTCCCTCCCAGCCCTGAGTCTATGTTCACCGTGTTGTGACTGGCGCTTCATGTTATTGTTGGCTTTTGAAAGTAGAATGTCTCTTCCTAAAAGCATAGATAATTCAAATTGTTCCTATCTCTGTTTCAAAGTGTGAAGGTCATTCCCACTGTCCAGTATGTTTAGCTTTGGAAAATGCAACTACTCTTCTCAATGTGTACCTGGGTCTTGTGAATATTAGAAGGGAGTACAGCTCAGCTTGTACCACTGTAAGGCTGATTGTGAAGTGATTTTAATAGAGGGGTTTATATATTAATGTCCATGAACTTTCTCTTTTTAAATTCTGGTCCCTGAACATAAGAACACTAAATGTCTATTTTTCTTTTCAGACTATCAGTCATTTCTTTCCTGGATTACAATATGCTTTAATAGGTCTTAAAAACAGGTTCCTTTTTATAGAAGCATTATATCAAAGTGAACTTTTCCCCAGTTAGATTTATGGACGTGGTATGGATTACTGGGAAGCAAACTTGTCTGAAGATCAGGAGGTTTGATTTCTAGTCACACAACTCTGTCATGTGTTTGCCATGTGATCAATACTAACTGATCTGGGAAAAAAAAAAGTCTACTTTACCTGGTCACTACCCCATCTACTAACAGCATCTCCTTTGCATTTTCCTATGCATTTCGTGATTATCCTATAGATAACTGCTATTATATCAAGTACCACAGTATATTATAATCCTTGGTTTCTTTTTATGTTACCTCCAAAGTCAGAGCAAGATCTGTTTCTTTTTTATTTTAATAAACCCAAGACTTATCCCAATTTCAAGCATATTACAGGCATGTAATGTTTATTGAATTAAAGAATGAAAATCACAGACAAAAATAAGCAGTTTCTGGGGCTGCCCTGGTGGGGCAGTGGTTGGGCATCTGCCTGCCGATGCAGGGGACACAGGTTCATACCCCAGTCCGGGAGGATCCCACATGCCGCGGGGCGGCTGGGCCCGTGAGCCATGGCCGCTGAGCCTGCGCGTCCGGAGCCTGTGCTTCGCAACGGGAGAGGCCACAACAGTGAGAGGCCCGCGTACCGCAAAAAAAAAAAAAAATTACCATGAAAATATAAGATGCTTTATCATCATTACCCTACTCTGAGACTTGTCCCTTATTTATAATAAGAGAGTGTATGCTAAACGAAAAAAGAACCTTATTTGATGCTAATTTTTTTATCATATTTAGCTTTGTATCTATCCTTTCTTTGGAAGGGTTATAAACACATGAGCCTTTTAAAATGCAACTTCTTATTTTCTTGAAATTTCTCACTCAGATCTTTTCTCCAAGGACTAGGGAGTGTTTCTTGAATCATATTTTTTCAAAGTTGGAAGATGGTATTTAATATGAAAAAATATAAGTTTGAATTTCAGGAATTAAACATATGTTCATTTTTATTCAGTATGACGATCTCAATGTGACACAAGTGTAATGTGCATTGTAGTGTGAAGGTAGCATAGGGAATAACACTTAGGTGTTGGTGATTTTCTGTTCCTTTAAGGTTGATGTTTTGTGAATCTGAATGTGAACTTCCACATGACCTGGAGAATCATAATTGTGTACTTTGTTCCTAAAAGGAGATGTTCAGTATTGGGCCATTAGTGTAAAAACTTACCACCCTAGATATGCATTGATTTGATGCTGCCATCAGGTAGTGCTTTCCCCAGTCATTTCCCATGTTTATTTTCACACCTGACCAACAAGGATGTTGCTGAGAAATATATGAACATGAATATCACAATTATATCCACATAATTTTGTAAGAGAGTTGATCATCTTCGTACTTAGGAACAGAACCACCATATCTATTTGTGTATAATGTGGACTGCAAACAATGTCTACAGGGGGCAGAAGTTTTGTAATATTTAATTTTGCTGTATTATTTAATTTTATATAGTAATTTTACAGGCTGTTAAAAATAAGCAACTTCCAGTGTCTCCTCCCTGAAAATAAGAGCTGTTACAAAGCTTTTAATTATGCATTTGATTAGGAGGAAGTTTTTTAAATTCAAACAGGGAAATTTATCCTATCACGCTTTACCATATCATTCAGAAAAATACCAAAAAACAAAACAAAACAAAAAAACAAACATTTAAGATCAAACTGAGGGAAAAAAGGGGAAAGTCAGGCTTCAACCAGTCATACTTCTTGGAGTCAGCTGCATTGTCCCCAGATCTGGGCTTGTTTAATGCAAAAAGCAAAAAATCTTAAATAAACATTTAATAAAAGAGTCTACAATAGGTGTTACAGAGACTACATTTCCCACCTTCTATGTCTCGATTTACTTAATTGAGCTATTTGAAATATGTAACATCAAGTGGCCATTGAGATTTTATTATGTCAAGAGTGGATATTTACTCATTTCTTGAAAGTCAGGTCTCTGTAATGAGTAATATTTTAGTACATAAAGGGTGTAATCCAAGCACACTTTAACTTACCTTCTCAGAATCTGGATTATTTTTGAGAGCTGCGGGTCTGGGTAGACACTAAACAGGTTAAAATTTTAACACATTACACATTTAAATATTATTATTGCCACCGTTGCTGAATCACGTGGCGTATTCTTCATACACAATAAAAGTTAACTGACCCTCATAGGCCTGGCCTTAATTGTCAGGTATTCAGCATATATGCTGTCAAAACTTCAGGTAAAATATATAAAGGTTCATATTTAAAATTACTTTTTTACCCTTTTAGAGAAATAAAGGAAAATTATTTTTGAGAGATACTATATAATAGAATGTGAGCGTATGTATAGGGATCGGTATAATTTAAATTAGTTGATATTCACATTATGAATATAAGCAATGTAATTTGTTTTTACCTTTCATTTCAAAGTCATTTCAAAATAAAATTTATGATAATTTATAAAAGATAAACGTGGTGAGAAGCAGTTTTTATTATCTTTCTTGGTTATGCTAAAAGCCAGGATGTAAAAATTCCTAATATTCAGAAACTGAAATAACTTTATCAGTTTAGAAATGAAATTTGTGAATAGGTTAGGAGAAATATTTTTTCTAAATTTTGGAATGATAAAAGTAAAACAAGGTTACCTATTATCCTTTGAACTCCATCACTACAGTAAAACAAGGTTACCTATTATCCTTTGAACTCCATCACTACTATCCTTTGAACTCCATGATGAACTCCATCACTACACTCCAACACCCATTAATTTTAGGCTTAAATGTTGGGGGAAAAGGTGGGCTCTATGGGATTATTTGCATTTATTTTCCAGATACTGTCTTTGATTTTTATACTAAGAGAAGAGGCTAGTCCCCATAACACATTCATATCTATTAATTTTGCCCCTCTGATATTTTTAAGTTCAATAGTACAAGTCAATTCATAAACAAAAGAACATTTTGTTCTTTTCTAATTCAAGGTTATACTAAAAACAGTTTAAAATTGAGAACAGTGCATAAATTTGAGAGAACCAAATTTATGGACTAGATTTTAAAGTATATGATCTTTTTGATTGATGCTTTAAAAGCCTGTTATGTGTGATGTATATTTTTAAATTTCCTATTGTCGAATTTACATGAGTTTTGCTATTTTAAAGGGTGGGTTATGAGGAATCAAATGAGATAAGTACTTGGGAGTGTTTTGAACTTTGTACAGTAAAATGCAAATGTAAGTTGATACTGTCATCTTCATCTTTGTTGTCTGCAGCCCACAGGATCATCTTCAGTCTTCTCACTGCCCACAGTGTAGAGCTGCTGTTTCTCTCAATATGCCAGGCACATACTTCATATTTTGCATGTATGTAATTTTCCCTAGTGAATAATGTTCACATCATTTTCAGACAGAGAAGTTAGAGAAAACTAGACAGCAAGAAAAATAAAGCTGGATCATTTTTTCATGTACATTTCTATGCTATGGCTTTTCTCTTATTAACACACAAAAGGTGTTTGCTAAGATTGTATAGTAACCAACTTTACATATAACTTTAATATATTTCTCAAATAAAAATAAAACATTTCCCTAGTTAGACCAGTAAACATAGGCTTTTGGACTGAAATGCAATTCCCTTCTAAGCCTTAGAAGTAATTTTAAACACACAAAGACCAAGTTAGAAAAGGGTTCTGAATCACAAAGTAATTCCCTGAAAAACATCAACATCACCTCTCCCTTTAAAAATCATGGTTAAAATTTCAGTAGAGTTAAAAAATATGTTTTCCCTTTAGAGTTAGTTCTTAAAAATATTTGGTATGATACTCCTATGGCACTGGCTAAAGTCTGTAGACTATTGATCAATTCTGATAAAATAAGCCTTCCTTTATTTAGGGTCACTATTTGTAATTCATTTTTATTGCACTTATTATAGACTGTTTAGAATTTCATACACTATTCCATATTCACTCTTTAAATTATGTTTCAGAATTATCTTTGTTGGCCATGATAACAAGAATTGGTCACTATATTACATTCATGGCATTAAGAAATAATTTTAGAGTGTTGATTTAAAATATCTAGGTTCTAGGATATTCATTATCTTATTCTATCTTCTTAATGAATATATTCACCTACCAAAAATGATTAAGGTGATTACCATTACTTATTATACACTAGAAATATTAATATGCCCAAATAAACTAGACTTCAAAGTTCAATTTGAGAATGATTCATTTCCCTTTTTTCCCTATTAACTGAATCTTCATAGCCTTTTTAAATTCAAAGAACTTTTCTTACCATTTGAAAAATAGTGTATTTTGAACATTAATCACAGTATTCAATTTAATGCTTTCAAGACCATAGCAAGCAAAATGTTCTGAGATTACCATTGCCAATATTTCAATTTAATAAAAATGAAAAAAACTACTTAATTCTTAAAATCCTCTTGTTTTCAAATAACGAGAGTTCTTAACACTGCCTTAGCTTAGTTTGGATATCCATCTTGTACTTTCCTCCTGCTCGCAATATGTGCTTCTTTTCCATTATAGTTGGTCTTAGGAAACATTTTAAAGGTAGCAAATATACTTTTATCCTAGAGATCTAGGCTCTTATGTAATATGTTACACTGAATATCATTTGGTTAACCTCTATAAAGTGCTTAAAGACATCCTTTACAGTGGATAACTCTTGCCCACAGTCGAAAAGCAATTCTGTGTCCTTGAGTTTCCATTTTGTATTCCTTTCAAAAATATCTTCAGACCATGTAACTTTTGTAATTATACTTCTAAGAAGCTAGTAATTTATTACGTCCATAAGAAAGTTAAACACATTTTAGTGGAAAAAAAGCACTGAACCATGTTTTAAGCCTTTGCCTGTATACTAAATCTGATGCATGATGATGATTGCTTCTTAGCCAAATATGGGAGCTGAGCTTAAGAGCCAATTTCAGCAAAGGTATTGGTTGTTCAAATTATGTAGGGGAATGAGTGTTTTAAAAGATATTCTCATTAGAGTTTTAAATATCGCACAACCAGTAGCTATTACTAAAATGACAGATATTTCAAGGATTCAAAGACCCACTTAATATTAATTGAAGTGTCAATTTTTCCCATGGGATTGTCCAAATTACCTTTTGTTTTCTGTTTCTCTTCTGGTGAAATGCTGACCATAACTTTTAAATTCTAATATGAGATTTTTTTTTTTTTAACTGCCCAAGAGCTACCTTTTGTAGTACAATGTGGTGTGTGTTAAAGTTCCCACTACGACTAAATAGTTATGTCTTGCCCTTCTCCCCAGTATTGAAATTGGGTAAATTATTTTCATGGCCTAAGGAAAAAAATTATCATGGCTTAAGGAAAAAACATTTGATACTAGTTCTGCCATTTTCAAGGGATTGTTGTGAAGAAAACAATTTAAATTGATGCAGTGTCAAAGCATTTTGAAAACTTTAGGGTATAATTATGATCTTATTGTAAAAATGTAGGGATCTGCTGATTTATTTAAACCTTAAATTTGCTATGCAAGCTGTAAACACACTCTGTGTAATGTGGTATGGCTAAAATTATTCCACAAAATACACTCCACAAAGACTGCCAAATTTCCTCTCGTTTTCCTTATCGTATAAACTTATCCTTGATCATTGCAGTTCTTTAATGACCTGAATATTTATCTGTTATCCTACAATTCTTCCATTAAGAAACAGTCATGTCCCAGAATCTTTTCATTAGCTTTCAAGAGTTCTTTCTCAGAAGTAGACTTTTATTACCTTTAAAAATTTCAACTCAAATTTCCTTTTACTTTTAAAAATGTATGTGCACTAGACCTTTTAAATATAGTGGTATGTGGTATATTTTAAATTTTATTATATACTAACTTTACTAAAGATTAAATAAGTAAAAATAAATTTAAAAATAATATACAGGGAAATTATTTGAGATGTAGAATGTTAAGCACTAAACACAACAAAATTTTGCTGAGATATGTCAGATTTTATTAATGTTCAACATAGTACATTATTGGTAAATTTCCAGTTATTTATTGTTTATTCTTTTATTTACATGATAAAGCAGCCGCAGGGTTTTGTTTTGTTTTTTTGGAGGGGTTTATGGAAGATTTAAATTGAAATAAGACTAATTAATGGACAATCTGATAAACCTGTCAGTTCACTGAACTTCTTTTCTCAAATAAAGTCATCAATTGTTAATGTTTATTTAATCTGAAGGTCTTTTTATTAATTGCAAGTTTTTCTATTATAAACATTCATAGGGCTTCCCTTGTGGCGCAGTGGTTGAGAGTCCGCCTGCCGATGCAGGGCACGCGGGTTCGTGCCCCGGTCCGGGAAGATCCCACATGCCGCGGAGCGGCTGGGCCCGTGAGCCGTGGCCGCTGAGCCTGCGCGTCCGGAGCCTGTGCTCCGCAACGGGAGAGGCCACAACAGTGAGAGAACCGCGTACCACAAAAAAAAAAAAAAAAAAATTCATAATATTACAAGTTTTTCTAATTTATTCATTGAAGTTTATGGGCACAGGAAGATATATTTAAAAAGTGTGTTTTTTTGAGTGTTCATAAACATTCTCTTGTACCTGTA
Source organism: Leucopleurus acutus (assembly GCF_964270905.1). NCBI lineage: Eukaryota > Metazoa > Chordata > Mammalia > Artiodactyla > Delphinidae > Leucopleurus > Leucopleurus acutus. The sequence goes on along the minus strand of NC_139142.1, from coordinate 71,217,730 downwards.
ATTAGAATTTTAATTTTGTTGAATTAATAAAAAGGATTAAAAAGCCAAATCTTTGTTTAATCTTTTTCTACTCTTTGATTAATTTAGGGAATTGCTGCTATTTGCTTTTAGTCAATATGAGGAATTCTATAGATTATTTAGTAAAAATCTGTTGTAATATCTTTATGGGGGTCATCCAGATGGAAATGTAATAAAAATGGGTATGAGAAAATATATAACGTCTCGTGTTTGTATTGTATGTAGGTACTTTTCTGTGAGGTCTAAGGTTTTCAAATTTAGATCTTTATCTTTGATTCCTTCAGGTGCATACATTTTATAAAATGTATTCACAAACTTTACTAGACTCTGGTTAAATACAGTTTATGAATTTGTTTCCTTTCATTTTTAGAGGCAATTGATATTTATTGAAAATCTCTTGAGGTTGAATTTAGGTACTGAAAATTAGGAATTTAAAACAAACATTCTCACTTAATCCTTATATGCTGAGGTAATTGTGATGCCCATATTCTATACATGATACTGGAAGTCCTTACTAACTGTAGGAGTGACACTGAGATTCAAATCCCTCTTTGCTCCAAGGTCCACTTTTTTCCTCATGTCATGCTTTGTCTGTGGGACTTACAGTTCCTAGCTGATGTTCTTTAAATTTTCTGATAATGAACCTAACTACTTAAGAGGAGTCACAAAATCTTTTTTCTGATTATTTACAAGCACCCTGATATTTACTGCTTTTATTTTGATATTACAGAAATCATACCTATAACTTAAGTTCTTTATGTTGGATGCTTTATTTTGGATATCATTTATCTAGAGAATTAACTTCAATACATTCTGGGCTAGATGAATTATACTTCTTGCCTAGATTCTGCTTTAGGGTAGAATGCAGATTGGAAAATCTAATAAACTCAAATGGCTTATATGTTTCTTCATTTAGAAAGCAAGGTACAGCTAATAATTTTAAAGCATTTGAGATTAATATAGTTGTATTTTTTTCTCACCAGGTCATGCTATTGATTGATAATTATTATTTTAGAAAAAAATAAATCTCCTACTATGGAATGGACACACTAGTCCTAAAATTTTTGCCATCACTCTAAAATGCAAGGCAAACAGGATGCTTTATAAAGAGTATTTTCAGTGATTATGTACTTTTGCTTTTCCTGTAGGCCTATAAAAATAAAGACAAATATATTATTAATAGTGAATATGCAAAGGCTACTTCCCAACTGGAAAATAGCATCATTTGATGAAAGAGTTAGGAAATATATATATTAAAGGAATAGAAATATATATATATATAAAAATATAAATACAATTTAACACAATTTTGGAAATTTAAAAAAACCACTTAGTATAAGGATGTGTGATCAAAACACTCCGTTAAAACAACTGAGTCACTTCTAGGACTTAAAATTTTAAGTGTTATAATTATACTTAAAAAAAAATAAGAACCTTTGGATATGTTAAATGTGATGGTTAAATTGGATATGATAGAGTTAATTAGATTCTCACAACTATTTTGATAATCAAGTAAATAAGGGAAGATGAAATACATAAGGAGTGCATTTGACCATTAAGGAGACTGAAAAATAATTATAAACTATATAAAGAGCAATTTACACCAAATATGGAGCTTGTCCACACATTTTAAATTTCCTGCCTCTCAGAAAAAGAACAGCGAATAATAGACAAAGAATTGTTATTGCAGAACTTTAAAAAATTTCCTTTAGATCTTATTCATATTTTAAAACTGGTCTCTCATAAAATGTCATTTCTGAACTTTATTACAACTTTAAAAGAACACATTAATATTTTGATTTCTTTTTATACAGTAATCTTTATAATTTAGTACACTTAAAGATTCAATAAATTAAGAAAAATAAAACCAAATGACTCTTATGAATACTTGAAAATGTAGATGCCCAAAAGAATAGCCAAGAAACAATGTATTAGTACTCTCATGTATATTGAAAGAAATTGACATCCATTTCATATAACTTCCATAATGTCATTTATTTATCCAAATATATGCTATTTATTCAAATTAAAATCGATGTGGACTAATTAATTTTCCTTTGGTTTTGAAATGTGCATTTCCTAAATAAAATTTAAACACCTCCTGAATATGTATTTTTAATTCACTCCCCCTGAATATGTATTATTAATTCACTCCCCCAAGTTTTTCTTACTTGGAAGATAAACTATCCACGTAAAAGTCAGCAAACTTTCCAACATTTGATTCTTCTATATCATGTGCATTCTTTGGTAGTTTGAGAAAATGTACATTGCTTAATTTAAAAAAAATATACCAAGTGGCAGGACTTTCCTTATTCACTCCTAAAGCAAACTTGACCAAAAATAGCACTTAGAAAATAGCTTTGAAAGTCTGTAGTACATTGCATCTTGTGAGCACTCAAAATGAAATAAAAGTTTTCTCTAGGGCCACATATCTAACCATGCATTGGACAGATGAAGAGATACACATTTATTCCAAGTAATTCCATATATCCCTACCATGTTATTCCAATTGCTTGAACATGTTATTCCCACAAAATGCCTGACTTCTCATAAAGGTTTGGCTTTATTTCTGCACTTATCAAGGTATCCATAAGGAGATAACATGTAAAATTTAAGGAAACATGCTTACTAGTGTATTTTGCTTTACATGACAGTTGTTATGATTCTGAAAGTTTCAGACTATATAAACTTTTTAGAAACAAAAACACAACTTGCTTTAAAGTTGCTTACTATTTAAAATATTCTAATACATTTTATTTATAATTTTAATTTATAAATTTGAAATCTTTATGTCCTCAGTAAAGTGGGATAAATTTTCAATTTATTAATTTTATCTTAGTGTGTTGAGACTTAGCAGTTCTATATTATTTCATTTTCTGAGACATATGGATAAAATTAATACATGCATCTTACAATATTGAAAAATAAGGAATAAATGTGCATTCTGTATATGGCAGAAGATAATAAAATATCAGTTATTATAATCTCATCACATATTGGGAAATCATTTGTGAAAATACTTTTATTAATAATACCTGAGAAAAAAATTGTCTACTTTTATATTTATTAAAGTCCTGCAAAAATTTAATTTTAGAAGTTCAACTTTTTAAATATACTTAAGCCTTAATGGCAATAAAGCTGACATTAATGAGAAAAAATTATAATTAATATTGTAACTTTTTAAACTGTAACTTTGTATTTCTCAAACATTTGAAGTGTTATAAAAAGAGGTGTGATAAGCTTAGTTATATTAGTTTTATTGTTTTACCATAGATAAATGGTGGCATTCTTATTGATAGTGAAGATAATTTACTCTCAGTTCAGAATTAGAATCAGTATATACATAGTATAATCTCAATTGAGTGTTATAACCTACTATTCAGAAAAGTAAGGATTTTGTAATTGAATTTTTAATTTTATTATCAACTTTGTGCTTCTGGATATAACATTGTGCTTAAAATTTTTAAATTATTAGAAATCCCTCTCCTCCATGATTTCTTCATGGCAGGATAAAAAGTGATACAGGTATGAACAAGAAATAAAGAAAATAATCAAAAATTGTGTGTCAATCTGTAAGTATTTGGTGTAATGAAGATAGTAGGGTAGTATTACCAGCATAATGTAATAACATGTTTTTTCAGTATCATTACATTCTACATGCCATTTCATTGGTAATTAGTGCATATCTTTGCTTATCACTATAGGAGACCTATCAGTGTAGTATTAATTTGAAAATAATACCCAAGATACGACAAACCCACAAAATACGAACATGTGCAACAGAGATAACCTTACATTGTCATTAACCTCTGTATGCCTGAGCAATATCAAAGTCTCAGAATGAGGTATCCTTGTTGGCTCAGGACCCTGATTTGGTTACTCTGTCACTCTTTGAAAGACTGGTTCTCCAGGGCTTTGCCTTCTTACACCATCTTTTTTCCCTTTTTATCTGAGCTAGGTATTTAGAATTCCCGACTTTGTTCACAAGGAAGAAATCCACTTGAAAACTAATGCCTAACAGATTCGGAGTTTGTCCAGGAGCTATTTTTAAGCATACTGATGATGACTGGATCCATCAGTATCTAGAATTCTTTTCAGAACGTTTTTTAAAAAACCATCATAATAATCTATAAAACCTTCAAATATTTTTGTATCTGGAGAAAACTATTGTATAATAAAAGCTAATGCATAAAATAAAAACAAAGTAACATGCCAATTAAAAGAAACAATGGCTATAATTTTTTAAGCTATTCAATCAAATTATCTTAAATGAAGTAGTTCTTAAATGGAAGAGAATACGGGGAAAACTTCTTTAAAAGTCCTAAGAAAGGTTTTAAAATGTCACTGAAAGAATTTTTATGTTCAGAAATAATTACACTGGCGATTGTTTAAGGCTTTGAAATTATAAGCATATTCTTAAGACAATGAACAATGGTTATATTTAGCTATCTGCTAGAATGTATAAAAAATCAGTTTCATCAATTTGAAGAAAAAAAATGAATTTTGTAAAGTTCTCTAGATTAAGTCTTTGTAGTGCACATAAAAGTAACATTTTCTAGAATTTATGGAGTCAAACTTCACAGGAAGTTCAGCCTCAAAGGTTTTCCTTCTACTGGCAAAGCGATGAGAAAATCTAACTGAAAATAGGTAATTGAGTATTTGGCCTTCCGAATCATTTTTTATAAAACAAGTAGTTTGAATGCAAATAGAGCTTATAATTGCCTCTATCCTCCTTCTATCTTCCTGTGTTTAAACGTTACCCCTCCCCACAAAAACACCATAATCTTGATGTAAGATAGAAATGTTACAGATTTCTAAGAGTTGTCTCTCCTAAGTGGTGAATTTAATAGGAAACGCTTTTTACCAGGGACTTGAACCCCACAAAATATATCCTGTACAGAATTGAAAGGAAAAGGTTTTTACTTTTTATCCTATTTTGGAAATACAATGGTTAGGCTTTGATTTACTAGATTCAAAACAGTTTTTTTTTTTTTAACATGAGATACAGGTTAATTTGTATCCCGCTAATATTTTTTTAAATTACAATTTGATTCTTGTCTATGCTTTAAACCCTAAAAGTAATACTTTATTTTACAATACAATTTCAGCATGGATTGGTCTCACTACAAGTCTATATGAGCTTCCTCTAATCAGAACCTTTTTCAGCATTTATCTCCTAAAATAGACAGCATAAAATATAGAAATACCATAAAATAACCAAATCTACCCAAGATGTTTTGGTAAATATATTGAAATATTTTAATACATTACTTTATATACTATGGACTTGATCTATAATATTCTAATATTATTCTATAATATTCTAACATTTAGAAAAAATAATATAGCATTAAAAGTGTGAAATTTTGAGAAGTCATTATTTGGAAATTAGGTTACAATAATTCCTTTAAAGGAAAAAAAAAAGATATAATTAACCATAATCTTAAATACTGACAAGAAACAGTACTTTTGTTATTGACCAAAAGCTGTAAAATTGGATAAGCCAATGAACAACACTCTTAGAATATGTTAAAGTTTTCATAAGCCAGATCTCCCAAAACATTTTACTAATAAATATAAATTGGTAAAGCCAAAGACTTCATTATAATTTGAATGCTCTTTGTAGTTCAATAGAATTGGAATACTCAATTGAGTCCTTAACCAAAAGCTTATTTAGCATCTCTGCTCAAGCAGAATGACAACTTAAAAAAAATATATATATATATATATATATATACACACACACACACACATCAATAATTATCTAGTATATCTATCCTTTACAAAGCAGTTTTTATAAAATGGGGACTCTACATTATTTAATAACAGAAACAGATGACTGTATTTTACCTTAAAACATTTTAAACATTGCATTATAAAGTCACAATTCAAGGGAAATATATGCATTCTGTGTAACAACTTTAATCATAATATGTAAATCACATTAAAGAAGATTGAGGCACTGTGGCTCAGAAGAGTCCAAATTTTCTTCATTGCTATATATAAAGAAGTCAGATATCTGTATCAATCTTTTGATTATCAGCCATTTGAACATATGGTTTCACTTATTTGTTGCTCTTTTATTTGATTCTGAGTCAAAGCCGATGTAACTTAGTCTTTTATTGTTTGGGGCAGTGGCCAAACTGATGTGATTTTGCTGGTGGGAGCAGGGGGAAGAAGCATGTTTTTCATAAAAATTCTTTAATCATTTCACAGAGGTAAACATACTTAAATGCTAAATACCTGACCTTTTCAAATAAATGCAGACCTACCTTGATTTTCACAATAAGCCTCTATTAATTTCATGAGACAATGTTTTCACAAAATGTAAGACAAAACATATTAAATTACTTAACAGAACTCATAATTTAAATAATTAAAACTAATTTGTGTTTAAAGCTATTTGCAGATTTATTAGAGAAACAAATACAAATATGCATTTCTACAGAACTGTTTTTTTTTTCCAAAATGAGCTTGAAACTTGTTCCACAGTTTTTACTTGTTTATATATCTATGGTAACCCAAGTATTGGCTTCTGTACCACTTGTAATGAGACAATTGCCCTTTCATCGCAATTATAAAAAACTATTTAAAAAAAAATTCGGCACATACACGTTAAATATTTTTCCTTAAAAAAATAATCTAATCAAAATATTGAATACTTTAGATTTAAACAATATTTTATTTACAAATCTGATTTGATTACTTTATTAATTACACAAGGTAATGCTTCAATTTTCAAGAACAGTTTTTTTTTTTTTAAATATAGACCAATGGAATGACATCCTATCTAGTAATATGTACTACACTTCAATTTTTTTCAAAATTAACATGACAAGTTTTCTAATACTTACATTTTGGGGGAAAATGTCATTTAATTGGGGGCACATATCTGATGAGACAAAAAATAACATGCAGAATTCCAAAAATAATCTGTTAAAGTAATATGATACTTACCCTTTATGTAATAAGACATCTATGAACAACAGTGCATAACAATATTATGTACTCATGTTTATGAGAAACCAAGCAGGAGGCAAAATGAGTTCATCCTGTTTTCTAATCATGTGCTATTTCATATGGCTGTTTGCATCATTTAAATAAAGTGTGTACATTAAATTTATAAGACTGCATTGCACTTGAAATTATTATGGATAGCCATGCTTGCCCTGCATTTAATGAATGATGAATTTCTCCTACTAACAGAGTAACTGGTCTCAAATCATGTCTGTGATGTAAAGAGTATTAAATTATATTTTCATCTCCTTTCAATTGCTGCCTTGGAAAGCAAGAATTCCTTTCTTGGAGAAGACTTACAGTAAATAAAATTTACTTAAGGACTCAGTGAGGAATCAGCATGTGAATCAAGAATGTAATATAAGAATGGACTAAAAGGAAAGTGATTATCATCAGTACCTTTGTTGAAATCTATTACCACCACTAAAATTTCCAAGAAAAGATAGGGCCTGTAACATAGGGATTCCATTCATTGTTAAATTACTAAAATCTACCAATTTAATGCTTTCATACTGTTTATTTTTTCCAATAGAAAAATAAATCTCATACATTAGAAGTGGTACACAAAAAACTGGGATAAAATTTATCAGATTCTTGATAGCACCATTTACACATTCTTAAAGTAAACATTAATATGCACTTTCTTAGAAAGCGATATAAATATATAATACAGGACTTGCTAACCTCTGTTAACCATCTGAATACGATGGAATAATCTATCTCTACTGTGCAGGTAGGCTTGTGCATGGTGGTGTGGCAATATCATTTTAAAAAGTTTGTTACAGATGTGATGGGAAGCTGGAAGGAGTCGAATAAGCAGAAAAAAGAGCTTAGATCTATTGTAAGCAATGAGTCGAAATGAGCCGTTACAGGTTAGAATTTATCTTTGTTTCTGATCATTCAATGAGAAAATGACTTCCACAGAAATAGATACATTTAACTGTTTCAGGAGTGGGGTGGGTGAAGTGAATTAGGATTGGAAGTCCTACAGGTAAGAGCAATAACTGGAAGTGCAGACGAAATTGGTCTTCAGTGCAA